>NC_077229.1:418738015-419049265 GCF_027887165.1 Monodelphis domestica | reverse complement strand
TTGCTTTATGTCCCAAGACCGGTTTGACTAGCATTAAGTTATCCAAGGTCAAAATAATTAGCATCAGAAATCCTAGCAGGTTCTCTGCTAGAATGTAATTGAAAAAGTCACGGTTCCAGCCACAGATCTGTACTACCTGTAAGAAAATTATTCCAATCTTTGTCTCAATCATAACCTCAGTTAGTAAAACAGACAAAATGTATAACCCATTGCCATATAGTGGTTAAAATGGGTCAGAGGCCCCCATCAAACCCAAGACATTCTTTGCCACTACTTATAAAGAAATAAAGAAGAGAATAAAGAAAGAAAAAGAGGAAGGAAGAAAGAAAGCCAAACTTGTTATGCAATTTCTTAACTAACAAATATTGAAATACCAGGTTGAGAGTTTTGTATTTTATCTCAGGGGAAAGGAGCCTAATGCTTTTGGATAAGGAGTCAGATATGTGTTTTGGGGATATTCATTTGGCAGCTGAGTGGAATATATTGGAGAAGGGAGAGACTAGAGAAAAGGAGACCAATTAGAAGGCTTCAGATGATAAAGGGCCTGAACTACAGCAGAGGCTGTATAAAGAAAGAAAGAAGAGCAGAAGAAAGAGATGTGAAGGTGAAGTTGACAAGGTATTCCACAGGCTGTGGTGTATAGTAATTAAAGCCTGAAAAACATTTGTGTACCTTATCCAATTTGAACCTTAAAGCAACCCTTAGTTAGTTAGTTAAAGTAGGTATGGTCCCCATTTTACAGATGGGGAAACTGAGGCTTGGAAAAGTTAAGGGACTTGCCCAGCATCACACAACTAATAGGAGTCAAAGATGGGATTAGAGCCCAAGTTTTCCTCCAAGGCCTTTCCCCAACTCCATCACATTGCCTAAGGAAGAGGGAGGGACCCACACAGCAGGTAACAAGAGAGAGAAGGGCATGAACATAATGTGTTATATTACATATTATTATAAATAACATAATGTTATATTGCAAAATGAGGCTTCATGGATTAGGGAGTTTGGGGTAAATTTTGAAAGTGAAATAAATACATTTTAGGCACAGTTGATATTGATTACTTTGATGATTTATTTTGGTAAGGATTTGTTTAGTAAAAGGCCTTTTGGCCAGGCCTATCAGCTAAGTCAAGCCAACCAACATATTTTTCTTAGAAATTAAGTACTTGGGGCAAGTGGGTTGCTCAGTGGATTTGAGAGCCAGCCCTAGAGATGGGAGGTCCTAGGTTCAAATCTGGCCTCAGACACTTCCCAGCTGTGTAACCCTGGGCAAGTCACTTGACCCCCATTGCCTAGCCCTTACCACTCTTCTGCCTTGGAGCCAATACATAGTATTGACTCCAAGATGGAAGGTAAGGGTTTAAAAAAGAAAGCAAGAAAGCAAGAAAGCAAGAAAGCAAGCAAGAAAGCAAGCAAGAAAGCAAGAAAGCAAGAAAGCAAGAAAGCAAGAAAGCAAGAAAGCAAGAAAGAAAGAAAGAAAGAAAGAAAGAAAGAAAGAAAGAAAGAAAGAAAGAAAGAAAGAAAGAAAGAAAGAAAGAAATTAAGTACTTTTAGATTGAGGAGAGACGCTAAATGAGCACCCTAATGCAAATACCAACAACATGGAAATGGATTCAGAGCAAGGACACATGTAATACCCAGTGGAATCGTGCGTTGGCTATGGAAGGGATGGTGGGAGGGGGGTGAGGAAAAGAAAATGACCTTTGTTTCCAATGAATAATGTTTGAAAATGACCAAATAAAAAATAATTTAAAAAAAGAAAAAAGAAATTAAGTACTTTTAGCAGCAGCATCTAACCAATCATTGAAGTTAACCATTCAGTTATAGAATAACACTTTTTATTTTCCCAATTACATATAATAACAATTTTCAACATATAATTTCCCAAATCCTAAAATTCAAACTGTCTCTTCCCTCCCTTCTCTCCCCACCTCCGTGAGAGGGTAAGCAATTTGATCTGAATTGTGCATGTATGATCATGCAAAACATATTTCCACATTGGTGATTGTTGTGGGACAATACTTCTTAAAATCAAAAGCCGCAAATAAAATAAAGTGAAAAATCACATGCTTTGATCTACACTTGACTCCAACAGTTCTGTCTCTGAAGGTGGAGAGCATTCTTTGTCAGAAGTCCTTCAGAAATGTCCTGGATCACTGTATTGCTGAGAGAAGCCAAGTCTTTCCCAGTCGATAATTGTACAGTAGTGTTGTAATGTATACAATGTTTTCCTGCTTCTGCTCACTTCACTCTGTTTCAGTTCATTTAGATCTTTCTAGCTCTTTCTGAAATCCTCCTGGTCATCATTCCTTATAGCACATACCACAGTTTGTTCAGCCATTCCCCAACTGAGGGACATCTCATCAATAGTAATAGAATAACTTTGAAAGAAAGAATGTGCTTTCTTAAATAAGAACATGTTAGAATCATAAGTTTAAAAAACCCTTTTTCTTCAGCTAGTTGTTAGAAGAAACTTTCTTTCCTTGGACCCTGTGACCACAAAAACACAAGGCTCCTGGTGTTGTTTAAAAACGACATTTCATAGACTGATAGTCATGCCAACTATGATTATTGTGGAAAAAGATTTTTGTGTAAGTAATAAATTCGTAAATCCTCAACTTCTGTTATTCTGAGTTGCACATATCATATCTGCTTAATGTAATATCTTAAAATATTTGTTGAAAGTCCTACTTTCTGTACATTCCTCTTTTTCACTATAAAATGCTGTAAATTATCCATTTCTTTCTGATCAAACTAAGAAATCTGATGGAACAATGGTTTATTATAATAGCAGGATTTATAGTAAATGATTTGTGCTCAGAAGCTTGTCTTTCCCAATCTTTTCCTGTATAGGTGAAGAAATTTATTTTTTTTTTTTACAAAAGAACAATAGAATCAGTAGAATCTAGGGGCTGAAATAGATTACAAAGGGATTAAGAGACCCCAGAGTAAAGAGGAACTGGAAGATCCTGCTAAATCCCCTTTGCATCCTCCTCCCATATATTTCCTCTAAGGTCAATCCCCACTTCTCATCTCTTTTCATTCACTTCAGGGGTCCCATTTTCTATCCTTTTATCTATGCAAATCATACCATCCTTCAAGTTCAACTGTTTCCCTCATTCATAGTCTTATAGATCACTGCAGCCAAGGAACTCAACACTTATTTTCTATGCCTTTCATTTTATGGCTCCAATAAAGTATCTTACAATATCTGTTCATTTTAGTTTACATATTTAGGTATGAGGCCAGCCAGTATACCAAGACTCGGTGCTGAAAAAAAGTAAAGTTTCAAACAATCCCAATACTATACAACTACTTGGCAAAATAAGCAAAGAAAGAGTCCTACTGGAATGGGATCCAGGGTTTCCCTCTGGCCACCCCAAATTCCAGAAGTGTTCCAGGTAAAAAAGGACATAGGAAATTCCTTTCTGATCCCTGAGAAACTTGGATTTTCCATTGACATAGATATTGTATAATTAGAAAATCTTGAACCCTTGGACTTCATCTTCCAGAATCCTATCCCTTCATTCATGTTAGCATCCTTATGTTATTGTTTTTAAGTCATGTGTAACTCCTCCCTCCCTCTCTTTTTCTCTAGCCCTTTATTTTCCTTTTTGCTTCAAGTTATTATTAATAAATGTAATTAAGTATAATACTTGGAGTATTTTGGATATTAATTTTTAATCTACATAATATGCACCTCCCTGGTCCACCCTGATAAGCACTGGGTGGTACCTAATCCAATCATCCCTTGAACTCCACAGATCATCCCTTGTGCCCTCATGACACAAAGCATTACCAGACATTCCTCATGGCCTCCCAACCCAAAATATTACCTCATTCCTGATTCACCCCATTCACCCCTTTCCCCTCCTCCCCCCCCCATCATGTAACCCCTGTTGTCAGGAGGGAAAAGTATTCCAAACTCCATCTCCTCTGGGAGGCAGTATTCTATCTGCACACTGTTTCCCTACGTCATTTGACTTAATTATTCAACTTACATTCAATTAATAAATCTCTTTTTTTTTAAGCTAGCTATTGGAGTCTGCCATTCCTGACAAGGGTGCCTGTCCAGATCCAGGATTTTACCTCAAAGATCCCCCAAAACACTACCAAATTCTTTCGATGACACAAATATGGTACTGCTGATACCTAAGCCAAGAAGACCAAAAACAGAAAGAAAATTACAGACCTATTTCCTTGATGAACATTGATGTAAGAATCTTAAATAAAATATTAGCAAAGAGAGACTACAGTAATATATCACAAGGATTGTTCAGTATGACCAGGTGGGATTTCTACCAGGAATGAAAGGCTAGTTTAATATTAGGAAAATGATCAGCATAATTGATCATATCAATAATCAAATTAATAGAGATCACATTATCTCAATCAATACAGAAAAAGTCTTTGACAAAATACAACACTCATTTCTACTGAAAACACTAGAAAACCTTGACAGGAATAAAGGGATCTTTCCTTAAAATAATAAGTAGAATTTATTTAAAACCATCAGCAAATATAATTTGCAATGGGGATAAGTTCTCAACAAGATCAATAGTAAAGCAAGGATACCCATTATCATCAGTATTATTTAATATTGTACTCAAAATACTAGTTTTTGCAATTAGAAGAAAAAGAAATTGAAGAAATTAAAGTAGGCAATAACTAAACTATCACTCTTTGCGGATGGTATACTTAGGGAATCCTGGAAAATCAACTAAAAAACTAGTTGAAATAATTAATAACTTCAGAAAAGTTGCAAGATACAGAAAAAAAGTAAAGTTTCCATATAACTTGTCTTTGAATAGTTAATTTAAAAAAACATTTCTTTTTTGGTTCAGTTGAAAATATTTAATAATATTTCTTCTAGCCTCTAAAACCTTTTCCAAATTTTTCTCTGAAGAAAAACTGACAGAAGGTCATAAACAAAGGTTTAAATACTGTAATGGAATTAAGGGTTATAACCAAACTGACACTACCTATGACCTCTTTTTCACAAAAGAAGCACTTTCTAAACCTTATCACTACAATCTTCCCGATTCCCCATGGTCAACCCAGAGAATAACTATTATTAGCCCCATTTTGCAGTTGAGGGAGTGAGGCAGACAGGGGTTAAATGACTTGTCCAGAATCATACAATTAGTAAATGTTTGAGGGTGTATTTGAACACGGATCTTCCTAACCTGTTTCTAGGCTCAATATTCTATCCATTTATTGTGTATCTTACAGCCTAGGATTCAAAGAATTTTTTTTCCCGTTTTTAATTGAATTTTTTGTTTTTGCAATTTTAAGTTGAAGATTAAGTAACTACAGTTCTAGAGTATTAACCCCAAACTGAATATTAACATATTGTGACCTTTTCCTTATTCAAGATTCTTCTAATGTTACCTCAAATTGCCTTGGGGTAGAGAAATGGGGGAGAGGAGGTTGGTTTAGGAGACATAACTAGCAATTTGGACAGTTCTCTCTCCAAGTTATAAATGCTTAGATTTAGAATAATGTTAAAGAATAATTTCTGGCAAATTTGTGCCTGAAATCTACAGTATTAAGACTGTTCTTGTCAATAATAGTTGTCTTTCACAATCACACATATGTAGGCACATAGACATTTTGAAATTATATTTTGAAGAGGTATAAGAATGGACTAAACATGAAACTTCCATCCTGACTTTCATGAAGGCAAGGCACTTCTCCTTGGTAGGTCATTGCTTAATTAGAGTTACTAAGTCTTTTTATAGTAGGAGAGTCTAAATTTGAATTCAAGTCTTCCTGACTCTAGGCCCAGAGTTATATCCACTCTACCACCTCGCTGCATTCTATTGATAAGTTCAAATTGGAAGCTTTTAAAGATCATTTATTTCACTGCCTTTCTAGCTTATTTTTTATTTTAAGTTTCCTGATCTGAAAACTGGAATTATCTTAGCTATAAAATAAGGGATTGGACTAAATGGTCTTTTTTTCCAATTTTTGTTTTTTAATTTTTTTCTGGGTTATACATGTATCATCATGCAAAACACATTTCCATATTATTCATTTTTGGAAGTGAATCTTATGAAACTGAAACCCCCAAACATATACCCAAATAAACAAGTGATAAATCATATGTTTTCATCTGCATTTCTACCCCATCCATTTTTTCTCTAGTTGTGGATAGCATTCTTTCTCATAAGTCTCTTGAAACTGTCCTGGATCATTATATTGCAGTAGTAGCAAAGTCTATCACATTTGATAATTCCACAATATTTTAGTTACTGTGTATAATGTTCTCCTAGTTCTACTTATTTCACTCAGTATCAGTTCATCTAGGTCTTTCCAGTTCTTTCTGAAATCATCCTGCTTATCATTCCTTATAGCACAATAGTATTCCATCACAATCATATATCAAAACTTGCTTAGACATTCTCCAACTGAGAGGCATCCCTTTAGTTTCCAATTCTTTGCTACCACAAAAAGTGCAGCTATAAATATTTTTATACAAAAAAGGCCTTTCCCATTTTTAAAAATTCTCATTGGGATACAGACCTAGTAGTGGTTATTACTGGATTAAAGGACATGCATTTTTTAAAAGCCCTTTTGGCAGAATTCCAAATTGCCCCAGATGGGTCCAATCAATTCACAGCAATTGTGAATTGCTGTGATGCTACTAGCAATGCATGTGTCCCAATTTTCCCACATTCCCTCCAACATTTATTATTTCCCTTTACTGTTACATTGGACAATTTGATAGGTGTGAGGTGATACCTCAAAGTTGTTGTAATTTGCATTTCTCTAATCAAAAGGGATTTAGACATTTTTTCAAAGGATTATCAATAGCTTTGATTTCTTCATCTGAAAACTTATTTATCCTTTGACCATTTATTAATTAGGGAATGACTTGGATTCTTACAAATTTGACTTCGTTTTTTATATATATTTGAGAAATGAGACCTTTATCAGAGAAATTTATTATATTTTTTTTACCAGTTTGTTGCTTCCCTTCTTGGTTGCATTGGTTTTGTTTGCACAAATCCTTTTTAATTTAATGTAATCGAAATTATTCATTTTAGGTCTTGTTTCTTTATCTCATTTGGTCATAACTAAATGATCTTTAAAGGTCTAACATTCCATAATTCTAATATTTCTGAGCTTTTATTGAGTGCCCATCATATATATATGCCTAAAATTGTTCAAGAGTTTATGGAGGAATACAAAAGAAAACTAAGGCACCACTTGTTCGGGAAGATTTCTCACATCAAAGAAATTATGAAGTGTACAATATAAGGCATTAATAATATACTATAAATGTTATAGGAATTCAGAGAAGAACTAACATTTGGTATAGTGTTTCACACCATTCAGCCTCAACTGGATCTCCAGTTTACATAGTTAAACCAGTACTGGTAGTATGATTAATTCCCATTTTACAGAAGATTTGGAAGCTCAGAGACTTAGTGACCTTCCCAGGATCACACACCTGTTGAGGTGTTCTTGGAACACACTAGGTCTTCCTGACTCCTGATTCCACACTCAAAATTACTAGCAAACACCAAACTCCCAATGGAATGGCTGCATAGAAAAGGGGAGGTTGAGTTGGGGGTCTTGAAGGAGGAAGAGGTTTTAGCAAAGCTGAGTGAGTGGAGTGGGCAGGGGGTAGACATTCCAGGTTGGTTGAAGAGCAGAAACAAGGGCACGAAGGCTGGAGTCTTTTAAGAGGCACAGTACAGCGATAGCAATGGGACTAACTGGGACCGTGGGAGGGGTAAAGTTGGGGCCAGAGCATTAGAGGATGTAAAAGTTTACAGGGCTCCCCCAGGTGCAAGTTTCCTCCACCAGCACAACAGTCTACGGCCAGACACTCCTCCAGGGGCTCCCCTAAGCACAGATGCCACCAGGTCCTGCTCAGCCACCTCAGCAACTCTCATCGACCGCCCTCTCCATCAGGAATCCCCACCGAAATTCTCTCCACGCCTGCGCACATACCACAGCCCTCCTTAGGGGCCTTAGCTGCGCTTGCGCTGCTATGGCTCATGTCCAGTTGTCACTATAGCAACGGGTGACTCTCCCGACCTGCCTCCTCTCTGGCGTGTGGGAAAGAGAAGCTAGGAGTGTTCAGAATCAGCCACATCTTTCTGTCAGCTATTACTCACCGCTTCTCGTGCCTGGTGTGTGACTTTCAGAGTCTGGTAGGAAAGCTCCATTAAGCGCTGTATTATGGGCAGGAGGAAGGAGAAAAGAAAACTGACCCTCACCCGACCACCCCAGTAGGTACTATAGTCACGGCTCGTGAAACCTAGTGATTATTTACCCCGCCTACTTCGGGATAGGGCAGGACCTAAGAAAAATGACCAATCATCAGCCAGAATTGAACTAGGGTTCCTGTCAATCATTGTATAGACAGGCCGATCGGCGGTCAGAGCGAGTTGCTGGATAGCCAATCATATTTCAGTTTGTCTTGCTTCTGGCCAATCGTAGTTTGAAAAGGGCAGCGGGCAGAATGATTGGCAAAACTGGATTAGTGGGTTTCCCTTTTAGTTTTAGGGCGGCTTCTTTTTTCCCCTTTGATTCTTGCGTGGTCTGTGTCCCCTCCTCTTTAAATTCTGTAGACCTGTTGCTTACTTCACACTTATCTTCAGTATGGAGGTTGAAGTACATTCTTCCGTCCCCCTGCGATTGAAAGGGATCTGTCTGTTGAGAACAGGACAATGTTTACATATTCATTGGCTCTCTCCATCCTGGCATTACCTAATCTGCTCATCTCATGTTAGTCTACTCCACCACCCACAACCTCTCATTGGTTCCAACCTTCAACTAAACTGGACAGTGGCTTTGCTGCCATATTGATCAATACCTGGATTGCCTGTTGCAACCTCCTTTAGGAAGTCTTCTCACTAATCCTTTCTTTCCATACTCACATTGTGCTGTGCTTTATACCATTCTGATGCCCTTCTTGTATAACTATACATTTATAGCTATCTTAAGATAGACATTATCATAGCTAAACTTTCTGCATCACCTAGCATCTAGCACTATGTAAAAATGAATGTTGCTGATGGATTGATCCTTGAAAAAAAACATGACCATCTCCAAAGGAATAAGAAATTTCTTATTCTGAGACTATCCTGGAAATTGTCCCTTGATCCTAACAAATGAAAAGAATGATTTTTATATGTTAATAGATTCAGGATTTCATCTATGTGGGTAATCTCTTTACCCTTCCCATGGTATCCTATCTATATCTTCTAATTCTGTGCAATTCTTCTCTGTGTTCTGACAAAAATTGTTCCTAAAATATTTACTCCATGGGCTAGAGGCCTTTCTCTAGATGATTTTAATATGTTAGGGTTCTTAGTGTATTTTTCATTGTTTATGACAGATACATAATCAGTCTTCCTCCTTTACTAGTGATATGTTGTATCATTGTGTATTGTGAATTTTAAAAGTCTCCATCTTGGTCTAGCACCCAAAAATTGTGCACACCCACACTACACGGGCATGTGCTAGTCAATGACAAATCAGAAATAACTAACTGCCCACCTGGGCTGTCCTAAGCCAAGCTAGAGCCAACCATTGGATTTGTGAGACACAGGAAGTGAGGTAGGGAACAGCCTCTGGAATTCGCTCACTTCCTGGGGAGAGAGCTAGAGGGGAGGAGTTGGTGTTAGGAGCTTGGAGAGGGAGGACACCCGCAGACAGCTTTCCTTCAGATCGGTCACGTGAGTTAAGGACTGATTCTTTCCACCTGGGCCTTTGGGCCTAAAACTCCCTCTGCCTTGGTCAGAGGTTGAGTAGCCCCTTTCCCTTTTCTCTTCTCTCCTTCTCTCCCTCTCCTTTCTCTACTTCCAGTGTGATTAAACCTCCATAAACTCCATTCTGACTTGAGTGTTTCATTTTAGGAATTTCATAAGTAAATTCCTTGGCGGCCATTGTTCAATATTAAAAAAATCCTGTAGCCACAATTTTAGCCATTACAATATTATAACCTCTCCCAGAAACCTAAAATTTCTACATTTACAGTATATTACCACATATATAACATATGCACATTATGTAAAATATACATATGTTAAATATATTACACATTGTATATTTACAATATAAGCACTATCATCTATGTTATGTAATTGTCATAAAAATAATTATATTTTATCTAATATAATAGATAGGATATATAATTACAGTGTAAGTCATACAGTTTTACAATCTCAAAATCTAATCCTCTTACACTCACAATTATGTTAGATAATATCTCTTATTATAATTATATATTATATAGATTAATATGTTTTAAGTTTATAAAATTAATTATATATAATAGTTGTGTGTTACATCACATACATTTTTGGTGAAGTCTTTTATATTGCTTCCTAGACAGGTCATCATGCTGTTTATTTTGTTTTTCTTCTCCTCCAAGGTCTATAAAGATATAAAACCTGAAACTATTATTCAACCAATAATATATCATACAATGAGCTTTTTACATAATCTTTCTTACCAGTGTCCAATAAATATTTGTTCAATTCCTCTTTTATTATCAAGAACTTGACATGCATTGATAAACATTGACAAATATTGACAAGCATTAACAAACCCGAATGTTGTTCTAGTCAGAGAACAAAAATGAGTACATGTGAAATTATATATTTCTACCACATACAGCTTGTTGTTTTTTTTTCTCAATATATTTCAAATTTAACATGTTATTTCAAATATTTTTATCTGGATTGTCTCTGTCCCCCACCCCCCTTTTGAAATTTCCTACGCTTTCTCCTGAATATTTAAAAATAATTCATTTACATTTTTTCTTTTTCTTCCTTTTTTTGATATTGATTACCCCTCTCATTCCCTCTTTTAACTGCTCTCAAAAATAAAAAAAAAACCTTCGTTGAAACAAATAGTATCAAAAACAAAAAGAATGGCGTGTTAGCAATGTTTGAAAATCTGTGTCTTGTCCTATACTTCTACGCCACTAGTTTTATGACAAGAGATGGGAATATAATGTCAGTTTTCTAGACTCTGGATTGATTGAATGAATCATTTGTGGTTCTGAAGTCTTTCACAATTATTTTTCTTTATGATGTGGTAGGCACTGAATATTAATTTTCTTCTAATTCTGCTTATTTTATCCTGAATCAAATCACCCAAGCCATTTCAGGTTACTCTAATCCAACCTTTTTGACATTTTTCTCATGGCAAATAATATTCTCTTACATTAATAATCTGTTAAGGTACTATTCAGTTTTCTAGGTACATACGTTATTACTAGTTCTTTACTACAAAAAGATGCTTTTATTAGTCAACAAGTGTTTATTAAGTGTTGACCGTATTCCAGGTACTGTGCTAAGCTCTGGGGATGAAAAAAAAGGTTAAAACACCCATTTCTGCCATCAAGGAACTCACATTCTAATGAGACAACATGTAAGCAACTACATACAAACAATATATTGGATGTGTGTGTGTGTATGTGTGTATACACACACACATATATATATTAGAATGAAATCTCAAAGGAAGATATTAGGTGGAGGATGCAGTGGGAAAAGGAGAGGAAGGCTAGTATGAATAGGTAACTGAATATAGGAAGAGAAAAGGTTATGAAAAGCTTTAAAAGCCAAAAAAGATTTTACATTTGATCTTGGAATAAACAGGGAGCCTACTAGAGATTATTATTGAGTGTGTTTTTGGAAAGGGAGTGGTGGAGGGGTGGAGTAGGATAAGATATACTCAGACTTATGCTTTAGGGACTTTGCTTTGGCAATTAATGGATTGAAGTGGGAAGGAGGGATACCTAGTGCACTAATTTAGATGTAAGGTGATAAAGAGTTTTTTGGTTCATATGAGGTGAGAGTGAATAGAAGGGGGCATGTTTGAGAAATGTTATGAAGGTAGAAACTATAAAATCTGGGAGTACATTGGATTATGTGTAAAAGGATTAGAGGATGATTCTGAGGTTGCAAGAATAGAAGAATATGGTGATGTCTTCAACAGTAATAGGAGAGTTTGGAAAAGAAGAGAATTTGAGGGTAAAGAAAAGAAGTTCTTTTTTAGATGGGTAGAATTTGAGATTACTCTGAAACCTACCATTTGGGATGTCCAAGAGGTGGTTAGAAATGCAAGAATGCTAATCAAGAGAAGTATGGGGAGGAAAAATAGATTTGTGAATCAAATGCATAGAGTTGAAAATTGGAACAACCTGGAGCTAATGAGATCTCCAAAATGAGCTAGGAGAGAGGGAAAGGAGAAGAGAGTCCCAGGAAAGAGTGCTGGAGGACATCCACAGTAAATGTGTGTGACTTGGAGGAAGAATCAACAAAGGAACCTCAGGAGGGGCAGTTAGACTGGTAGGAGAACAAGGGGAAAAGCGTACAAAAAACTAGAAAGACACAAATATCTAGGAGAAGAAAGTTATCATCAGAGTTACAGATCAGAAAGAAATATCAAGAATGACGATTGACGAATGTAGTGGACTTCTCTACTAGCAGCAATACAATGATCCAGGTCAATTCTGAGGGACTTATGAGAAGGGATGCTATCCACATCCAGAGAAAGAACTGTGGAAGTAGAAACACAGAAGAAAAACAACTGCTTGATTACATCAGTGGATGGGGATATGTTTGGCGATGCAGACTAAACAATCACCCTAGGGCAAATATCAATAATATGGAAATAGGTCTTGATCAATGACACATGGAAGGAAATTTGGCAATGTAAAAGCAAAAAACAAAAACTCATGTTTAAAAAGACACAGAAGAGAAGGAATGCCAGAGGGAAACAAACAAATGGGACAGTTTGGAACTAAATCTATTGTTTACTTTCTAAAAAAAACAAACATAATAAAAATTTGTCATTTCATATAGAATCCTCATTTTTCTATACTTTGTATATGATTTAGGGCTCAAAGCCTATTTTCATGAAACTCTCCTTATTAATAGAGATTATGTATTCAATGTTTCCCCTCTGGCTGAAGGATAGAGTTGGGAAGAACTGAGAAGACTCCTGGTCTTTTGATCCATCTTTAAGAAAGGAGACATATGGTTCTAGTTAGAGTTGTATAGTCAACTTCTTCCCAGAGTCTTTTTCTCCATTCAGAGAGCTCTTCCTATAGAAAATCTGCTACTCTGTGTATTCCCTCTCTAAAATCTCTTCTTCCAAACTGTCACCAACTCTGCCTCTCAAGGTAGGGAGGAGAAAGGGAGAGAACACATCAATCTTAATTCAAATGAGGAATGAATTACATCACATGGAAACATTCATATTTTCCAATGTTCCAAAGAACAAGAAAAAGATACATTTTTTAAAAGAAAGCATTGCTTTTTTTTCTTTCCTAAAAGTGAAGGAAGTACATTTTTTCAACTCTTTAGTAGGGTCAATATAATTATCCTGCATTCTATTTCTTTTTCTTAACTTTTTAATATTCATTGTATTGATTTCCTGGTTCTGCTTATTTCATTACATCCTTTCATATAACCCATCTTTCTCTGAATTTTCCATATTTGACATTTGGGGTTGGTAGAAAATTTTCAGTTATTAGAACCAGTTTTATGTACCAGTGTTTTAGCCATTCCTCCATTGATGGGCATCTATTTGGTGTTCAGGTCTTTGCCACCACAAAAATGCTTCTGTACTTAGGTGAATATCAGTTAGAATGATTGGAAAGTAATTTATCAGAATTAGTCAATGGATTGAGAGGCCAACAATATGCAAACTTTGTCAGTTTTCTTTAAGAGTTGCTAATGACCAATTTTACATTTCACAATAACAAGCAGGCTTCTTCAGGTGTCTATATCTGTCTGACTCTTTTCTGGTGACTATCCCTTTGGGCCTCTCTGCTTACGTGCTGATATCACTGCAACTTTTCTAGTTTTCCAAGCTTCCTTCAGGACCCAGATCAAATCCCACCTTTTGCTTGAAGCCTGTGCTAGACTGATCCCTGTGTCTTCCATGGTGCCTTCCCTCCAAGATTTACTTTCATTTACACTTTCATTGACACACACACATACACACAAATATATAGTAAATGGGGCAAAATCTGTGTCCTCATAAAAAGTGCTAAGAACCTAGATGGAAGTTAGTACTTTCCCTTCCTTTTAGATCACCCCACCTCCATGGCCTTTCATATTTCAAAGGCCTTGAGGGGTAGAGTAGCTCACAATGCATCAAATCTTGTAATCTACAAACCAGTAATCAAAGATGCCTAAGATGAGGCCTTCTGACCAGAACAAAAGGTGGGAGGTGGGAGGAGGGAAAAGTGTCTTTCATTGGAAGATCCTATAACAGTGATGGCGAACCTATGGCATGGTTTACCAAACAGGACATGCAGAGAACTCTCTCTGTGGATATTATGAATTTATATTCATTACCTAAAATGTGGTTTGCAGTATAAAGATAAAATTACCTGTTAAGACTTCATTTTAGTTTATATTTAGGATACCTTTTTACTCCACCCCCACTCTTACTCCCCAGTCGAGAGAATCCTTAGATTAGGAGCAAATAGAATTGTCCCTTCGGTAGCCTTGTTGAGTAGCCTCTTTCAAAAGGTTAGGTTCACTGAACTGACCCTGGACAAATCACAAGATTAGGTGAAGATTAGGGATAGGTAGAGGGACAACAGCCTCTGTTACCTCAGCTGAGGGATACCTGGAAATAAGCCACTGTGCTCAACATACAAAATAAATAATAGAATTTTTTTTTCATAAGAAACGACTAGCCACTGATGGAATTTGGACAACTTTCTTTTAGAAAAGTATGTTTGATGTTTTTTAAATGCATAAAAGAGGTAAAAACCTTAAGATTGTTGCACATCTCTTATTATTAAATGATTTGGAGCATTCACTTATGTGATTATAAAAAGTTTGCAATTTTTTTGACAATTATTTTTTATAACCTTTGAGTACTTGTCGATTGGGGAATGGCTTTTGGTCACGTGTGTTTATGTGTGTGCATGTTAGCTGACTATATTTCTTTATCATACTTGAGGTATATTCCTAGCAGTGGATCATAGGCTATGTACATTCCAGTCTTCTTTTAAAAAATTTATAACTATAACCCTAAATTGCTTTCAAAACTAGTTACACTATTTCAGAGTTCCAGCAACTAAAAAAAACAACAACATAGTTCCACCAATAATGTATTAGTGTGGTACAGCTAGGGGCTCAGTTAGTAGAGAGCCAGGCCTACAGACCAGTTGCCTAACCCTTACCACTCTTCTGCCTTGGAACCAATGCCTAGAATTGATTATAAGAGAGTAGATAAAGAAAAAATAATATATTCATGTACCTGTCTTACCACATCTTATTTACTTCCAACATTGTCTATTTCTATCTGCCCGTCAATATGCTGGTTGTGGGTTGTAACCTCAAAGCTTTTTAAAATTTTACCTTTTCCTTACTATTAGTGATTGGGATTAATCTTTCCTATAGTTGTTAGTAACTTGCTATTCTTCTTTTGAGAACTATTTGTTTCTGTCTTTTGACCACTTATGTAGTGGAGTCTTATATATTTGTCTGTTTCCTGTGTATTGTCAACATTAGACCTAGTGAATAGGTTTTAAGATAGTATTTGGTTCTACAAAATCAGATGTTTTCTGTAGCCAATAATAAGCTCAACGAGATCATGAAGCTTTGTACATTTTTAATCAAATTTTTCCAAAAAGCAGGCACCTGCCTTCTTTCCCTCCCATCCCAATACCTCCTCCTCATTTGAGAACCAAACAAATAAAAAAAAAACTGTAACAAATATGTACAGTCAAACAAAACAAATTAGCTACATCCAAAAAAGTACATCTCGTTCTGTACCCTGAGCCCTTCATTCTCTATCAGGAGATATGAAATGACAGACTGGAAATAATCAAAAGCCAAAAAAAGAAAAAGGATGTCAGGAGAAATATCAACAATTATGGATATATGTGGAAGATACCACTCGGATGACTGAAAGTGAAAAAGAATTAAGAAGTGTCTTGACAAGAATGAAAGAGAGTGTAAAAGTTGGCCTGAAGCTTAACATAAAAAGATTAAAATCTTGGCAACTGGTCCTATCACTTTCTGGCAAATACAGGGAAAAAATGTGGAAGTGGAGCTCAAAGATCACTGGAGATGGTGACTGCAGTCATGAAATTAAAATACTTTTGATCCTTGGAAGGAAAGCTATGAAATCTGGACAGCATACTAAAAAGCAGAGATATCACCTTACTGACAAAAGTCCATATATTCAAAAGTTGGATTATAAGGAAAGCTGAGCATTGCACAATCAACCCTTTCGAATTGTGGCACTGGAGAAGACTTTTGAGAAGACAGCAAGATCAAAACAGTCAGTACATGAATTAATTCAGAAGCTAAATACTTTGGCCATATTATGAGAAGACAGGATTCAATGGAAAAGACTGTGATGCTGGGAAAGATTAAAGGCAAAAGAAGGGGATGGAGAGGCTGAGATGCATAGTGTCATAGAAACAATGAATCTTTGGAAGATAGTGAAGGATAAAAGGCCCTGCTGTGCTCTGGTTCATGGGGTCATGAACACCTTCAGTGTCCTTTGGGGGTGTGAACTTTTTTTTCTAGTAAGTGACTTGTGAACTCTCTTAGTGACTTGCAAAGAGTTAAGTAGGGGTGCTTTTAGTTCTTGACTGATTAACTCAAAGTAGACAAAGGGAATAAAAAAAATCCTTTCATAGTATTCAGGTTGTCTGGTAATTTTTTTAACCCTTCCCTCATGTCTTAGAATCAATGCTGTGTACTGATTCTAAGTCAGAAGAGTAGTAAGGAATAGGCAATGGAGGTCATGTGACTTTCCGAGGGTCACACAACTAGGAAGGGTCTGAGGTATTGGGAATATTATGGATTTAGAGGGTTTTTTCTTTTTCTTTTTTCTTTAATTTTTAATTGAAAAATGTATTTAATTCATTAATTTAGAATATTTTTCCATGGTTACATAATTTATGTTCTTGCCCTCCCCTTCTTCCACCCCCAACCCCAGTAGCTGACACATAATTCTCCTGGGTTTTACATGTATCATTGATCAAGACCTATTTCTCTATTATTGATAATTGCACTAGTTTGATCTACATTGAGTCTACATTCCCAATCATATCCCCATCAACCCATGTGATCAAGCAGTTGTTTTATCCCACAGTTCTTTCTCTGGATGTGAATAGCATTCTTTCTCATAAGTCCCTCAGAATTGTCCTGGATCATTGCATTGCTGCTAGAAGAGAAGTCCATTACATTCAATTATACCACAGTGTATCAGTCTCTGTGTATAATGTTCTCCTGGATCTGCTCCTTTTACTCTGCACCAATTCCTGGAGGTCATTCCAGTTGTAAGGGGAAATTTTAGGGTTGTGACTTAATCTAAATTTAATTGGTCACCAGGGAAGGAATCCCAAATAAAATACCCAAGTCAGTTTGGAAATGTAATGATGGTTTCATTAATATAGAGGGAAGAAATTAAGGAGAAGAGAGAGGGAAAGGGTATAGGATTTCTCCCACCTGGCCTGTGCCAGGGAGAGTTTAAAGACTTCCACCACAAGGTCTTTTCAGAAGATTACAGGCTTTCCTAAGAGGATACTGTTTTTAGAAGGTAAAGGAAAAAAGAATCAGCCTAAACTCTGACAGAGCTCAGAGAAGAAGCCTCACCTGAACTAGGTTACTAAGCTTCCCCAGTAGTGTATCAAGGACTCTCACCACCAAACCCGGACAATAGCTTCCTCCACGTCAAGATGCCAAGACGCTCAGCATGCTGCCGCCAGAGGCACCTCTCTGCAAAAAGAGACTGAGAGAGGAAGTGACGCCAAATATATAGACCATTTTTACATCACTTCCCTGCATCTCACATGTACCAACGGTAGCTTAAGCTTGACTTAGGACAGCCCAGGGGCCTATCAGTTGTTTCTGATTTATCATTTGCTAGCACATATCTGTCATAGGTCATCCTTCTCAATACTTAATCCTTAAGTAGGGGTGTAGACATTCCTCTTTTATTAGAGTAAGCAGGGTGGAGTAAATCTAAAATTCACACAGTTCACATGGAATTCCTCCAGTTCATTATTCCTTTCTGCACAATAGTATTCCATCACCAACAGATACCACAATTTGTTTAGCCATTCCCCAATTGAAGGGCATCCCCTCATTTTCCAGTTTTTGGCCACCACAAAGAGCGTAGCTATGAATATTCTTGTACAAGTCATTTTCCTTATAATCTCTTTGACATATAAACTCAGCAGTGGTATGGCTGGATCAAATGGCAGACAGTCTTTTAAAGCCCTTTGGGCATAGGCCCAAATAACCATCCAGAATGGTTGGATCAACTCACAACTCTACCAGCAATGTCCCAATTTTGCCACATCCCCTCCAATATTCATTACTTTCCTTTGCTGTCATTTTAGTTAATCTGCTAGGTGTAAGGTGGTACCTCAGAATTGTTTTGATTTGCATTTCTCTAATTATAAGAGATTTAGAACACTTTTTCATGTGCTTATTGATAGTTTTGATTTCTTTACCTAAAAATTGCCTATTTATGTCCCTTGCCCATTTATCCATTGGGGAATGTCTTGATTTTTTGGTACAATTTATTTAGCTCCTTATATATTTGAGTAATTATTGATTTTACATTTTGTGATTTTTTTCTAGCTCTTGCTTAGTTTTAAAGTCTTTCCTTTCCCAAAGATCTGAGCAGTATACTATTCTGTGTTCACCTAATTTGCTTATAGTTTCCTTCTTTATATTCAGGTCATTCACCCATTCTGAGTTTATCATGGTGTAAGGTGTAAGATGTTGATCCAAACCTTATCTCTCCCATACTGTCTTCCAGTTTTCCCAGCAGTTTTTGTCAAATAGTGGGGTTTTGTCCCAAAAGCTGGGGTCTGAGTTGTTACAAGGGAATCACTTTAAAAGACTGATATATATTAATTTAAGGTCGCCAAGGAATCAGCAATGTAATTCCTAAATGAAAACTTAAGTCAGCCGTCAATCTTTTATGGAGTTTAATTACAATAGGAGGAAGTAATTAGAGATAGAGAGAGAGAAAAGGGAGAGAAGGAATAGGGCTTAAATACCCCTTCTGTTTAGGCTGGGCCAAAAGGCCCAAGCCCTTAGATAGCTGGGGCAAAGAAAAGAGATCAGTCCCTATTACTCACGTGACCAAAATGGAGAAACAGTCTCAGAGGCCCCCACCTTCAGCTTCCTTCAGCGCAAGCTTCTCAGAGCCCACACAAACCACACCAACCAACTACTCAACCCCCCTTGGAGTCTTCAGACCCCCTATCTTTAAGGAAACCCTCCAAGTTGCCTCCCCTCAGTCCTCACATCTACCAATCACTGTTCATCAATTTCCCTGTGCCAATGGAGGCTCTAGCTTAACCCAGGACCGCCCAGAGGTTTCTGGCTTTTGCACATGTCTGTTGAAGGTCATAATTTCAAATGATTAAATCTTTGCTCCTTTGCTACAGCCCTTTCTAAATCCTGTTAACCTGAGTAGGGTAGAGATTGGAATAATTAAATTTTGATCTAGGCTGCAGCCCTTACTCAATCCTGTTAGGACTGAATAGGGTGGAGATTTATTCCAAGTATCTCCATTGTATCAATTCTAAAATCAATCATGACTCAAAGAAATTCCTGTTCTATGCTTAAGCATAGGTCAAAGTCCTTTCCATTGCTCAGCAAAAGGTTTCTGTCCTAAAGTAATCTTAAGAAGGGAAGAGAAGGAACCTCCCATGCCAATGGGGTTCCCATTCCAATAGACTATCAGTAAGAAATTTTCCAAGTATGAAATATCCCAATGGTGAAATTTCCAACATTTATAAGTCTAAGGAAATTTGAGGTTTACAGAGTTCACCCCAAGCCTATTCCACTGATCCTCCCTTTGGTTTCTTAGCCAGTAATATATTGTTTTTATGACCACTGCTTTATAGTACAGTTTCAGATCTGGTCCTGCTAGGCCACCTTCCTTCACATTTTTTTTCATTGTTTCCCTTGATAGTTTTGATCTTTTGTTTTTCTAAATGAACTTCATTATAGCTTTTTCTAATTCGGTAAAAAGTTTCTTGGTAGTTTGATAGGTATGGCACTAAATAAGCAAATTAATTTGGGTAGGATTGTCATTTTTATTATGTTAGCTTGTCCTACCCATGAGCAATGAATGTTTTTCCAATTGTTTAGTTCTAGTTTTAATTGTGTGGAAAGTGTTTTGGAGTTGTGTTTGTATAAATCCTGTGTTTGCCTTGGCAGATAGATTCCTAAGTATTTTATAGGGTGATTTTCAGTGGAATTTCTCTTTCTAACTCCTGCTGTCTGGATGTGTTGGAAATATATAGAAATGCTGATTTATGTGGGTTTATTTTGTAACCTGCAACTTTGCTAAAGTTGTTGATTATTTCCACTAGCTTTTTAGTTGATTCTTTAAGTAGACCATCATATCATCTGCAAAGAGTGATAGCTTAGTTTCCTCATTGCCTATTTTTTAGTACCTTCAATTTCTTTATCTTCTCTAATTGCTATTGATAATGTTTCTAGTATAATATTAAGTAATAGTGGATTTGGAGTTTTAATTAAGAGATTGATGACTGAGGTCAGAAGGAGAGATGCTGCCAGACAACTGTCTGAAGCCCAGCTTAGAACTGTGAACAAAGGTTCCTGCTAGAATTCTGAGGTACTTAAAAGGGTTGGATTTGCCTCTGTGGATCTCTCAGGATCTTACCTTGGGTCCTAGAGACTGACATTTTCCTGGCTCTTCTTGGGATTCCTGTGAAAATTTGGGAAAGTGAGAACATGACAGTTTGGCAATGGCTGGAGTGAGGAGACTGATAGAAAGAAGAAAGAAGAACCTTTTCTCTGATCTTTGTAATACAGCAGAGTGAAGACAGGCTCTGGGCCTATCTAGGCCAGGAAGTTATCCCTGCCTCAACTAGACTCAACCTTGACTAGGCTGGCATTTCAGTAGTGACTGGAAGAACATTTGGAGATAGCATTCTTAAGAATTATATATTTTCATAAAGATATTCGAAATGGGTTTATATAGATAGAAACTTGGTTTATTTAGAGTTAAGGAGAGAGAGAGTGGGTCTGGGATTCCCAGACGGAAGTGGTTCTCGTGAGAGGACTTGAATTGGGTGTGCTTTGAGTTAGTACCCTTTTTAGACTTAGGGACCCCTATTCTTGATTCTTGTTACAACTTTCCTTATATTCCTTCAAACCTTTAAGATATGAAATAGAGGTTTACTTTGTACATCTGTCTCCTAGACTTTTTACTGCCAGAAAATTATACTAGGCCCAAAACCTATCAACTGCTCACCTCATCTTATAAGGCCTCAACTTCAGTAGATGGCCAGCTGGCCCTTTCCTTATCAACAACTTACAGAGACAAATAGTTAGTTTCTAATTATTCTTAACAGTCTGTGTTACAAAATATCCATAATAGTTAAATTTGAACCCAGGACCTTCTGTCTCTAGGCCTGGCTCTCAATCCACTGAGACACCTAGCTGCCTCCTTGACTAATAATTCTTAATTTTTTTCTTCTTAATCTATTTTCTAGGTCTATTGTTTTTGCTATGAGCTACCTATATTTTCTTCTATGGAGCTTCCTCGAACCCGCGAGAAGCCTCAAGATAGGAAGATAGAGGAAGGATAGAAGTTCTGTATGCCGCGAGGGGGATGGCAGAGCCAACTTAGAGATATGAGGTGGCAGGAATGAGTCAGAAATCTAGGCCTTATTAATTATCAAGGAGCCACAGCAGAAACTCCAATCAGTGGACTACTCAGAAGGCTTATACCTGTTCAGTGATCCAAATTTAATACCACACAGGTTGGAGACATGATAGAGAAAAGAAAGTGCCTGGCCGAAGGCCAGGTCCCAGGTGGGAGAGGTAGATCAGGAAAGGAATCAAAGATGGAGCTTGGCCAGAGGCCAAGCTCCAGAGGCCAAGCACCAGCAAGGACAGGCATCAGTGAGAGCTGAGATCCAAGTGAAAGAGAGGGAAGAGAGGCAGAGCTTGCTGTGGCCCGGTATTTAATCTCTTTGATATGCAAATATACACAATACATAGGGATGATTATCACTGGTCAATGACAAGGTATAGGTGTGGTTTCTCTTAGCCAGGTGAACACAAAGAAACCTGTTTTCCCGCCTAACCTGGGGGAAGCTGGGGTCAAGGGTCAGAGGCTCTCCTAGCCATGCGCAAGACTGAGCATGCTCTCTTCTAAGCCACTCTGTACATACTAACTGTTTCCCTTGCCCATAGCTAGGGGTGAACTGCTACATTCTACTTTTTCAGCTTTTAACTTTTTAAAAATATGTCTTGTCTCACAGTAATTGGCTTCTGCTCGATCCAGGCTAATTCCAAGGAATTTATTTCCTGGACAGACTTTTTTACCCCTTCTGCTAAGCTATTAATTTATTTTCCAGATCTTTCTTCCATAACTCTCAATTCTTTTCCCATTTTTCTCTCCCAAGTACTCCCATTTATTTTTTTTAATGTTTTAAATAATCATTTTTTTATTATTTAAAAAAGAAAAGGATTCAGGCTGGGGAACCTGCAGGCTTTTAGTACTCGGCAAGTGGTCTGATCAAGGAGAAATGATTTCACCGCTTCCAACTTCCTTTCACCCCCAACCTCCTCCAAATCTGAACTCTGCAAATTTCTAACAGTAACTGCTATAGGACTCAGCAGGTTTGGGAGACATTCTTCTGGTTCAGAGTGATATTTACTGTGGGATACTTGCCCTGGTTATTACTCTGCAGGCTTCAGTCTGAGCTAAGAAGCTGGACATAAAACCTTGTTCTGTTCCTGGGAAACAAGCCATCTGCTTGCTTCTGAACTTGCTCCTCTCTAGATACACAGCCTAGGAACTTCCATTGCTTCTTACCTAGAACACTACCACTAGGCATCTCCTAGATAGCACCCTTTCCTCTCAAGATGTTCCAGTACGGATGTGTGACCACCTCTTGTCCTGATGAATAGCTTTTCCCTTGTGCCAGAGTGCTGCCTGCATTCATAGCTACACCCCTTCCCCAAGGTCAGTAGACCTCTCTGTCTCCCTCTGTTGATCTGGGCTAGAAAAATGACTCACTGTGACTTTTTCTTAAATTTCTCCATCAGGATTTAATTTGGTGCATTTTCTAGATGTATCTGGAGGAATTTTTTGAGGGAAGAACAACACTACTCCTCCATCTTGGTTCTGAAGCTTTCCTGCAAGTGCCTTTCAAACAATTATATGACTGTAGAGATATGATGATATAGAGAATATCATATGTAAAAGTCTACCAGGTCCCTTCTCATAACTTCATCAGAGATATATTCCATATACGTACAAATTATTCTTTTAAAGATTTTATTGAGCTGGGAACATAGACATATGGGTCAGTGTTTACCAACATTTACTTTCCCAGCTTTTGTGGGTAATAATAAAAATTTTAATTTTCTTTTTCCAAAATACTTGTTAACTTTCCTTCTTCCAGATATTTTGAGAATTCATTCTTCCACATCTTTTAAATTATATTGGTTCCAGAAAATCCTTCCTCAGTGTACAGTTGACTTAATACAGCTTCTCTTCTTGTCTTTTTCTTCTTCAGTGCCATTTTTACCCCCTTATACAGCACATAGGGGACTGAGTTATTAGTCCAAATGTAATGGTTCCAGTATCATTGATGGAGAAGAGTTTATTACAAAAACATTCTCACATCTTTTCTGTTTTTCTTCTATTTTTAATGTCCTCTGCTCAGGTTCATCCTGAAATGATTCTTGGGATTATTTTTGTTGTTATTATTGTTGTGTTGAGTTGTTTAAGTCATGTAAGACTTGTGCTTACTTGTAAGCACTTACATGTAAGACATGTAAGACTCTGTGCAATCTGATTTGGGGTATTCTTGTCAGAGTTACTGAAGTGGTTTTCCATTTCCTTCTCCACCTTATTTTATAGATGAAGAAACTGAGGCTAATCAGGTTAAGTGATTTGCCCAGGGTCACACAGCTAGGATGTGTATGAGATGGTATTTGAACTCAGGTCTTCCTGACTTTAGGCCTAGGACTCCATGCATTGTGCCACGTGGCTGCCCTAGTTCTTGGGATAGTTTAACATATCCTGGGCCAATATTCCTATGGATTTGTTTTTCCCTTTACTTGTAAAGTGATACTGCCTACAAATTCCTCTAAATGAAATTACAAATAAGTTTACATTCAACACCAGTGTTGCTCTTGGCGGCTTTCTTTCTGGTTAAGAGCAAGTGCTTGTTTGCTACTGTGGTCTCTAGACTTATTTGATCTCATCATTGTGGCAGTTGGTTT
This sequence comes from Monodelphis domestica, assembly GCF_027887165.1. NCBI lineage: Eukaryota > Metazoa > Chordata > Mammalia > Didelphimorphia > Didelphidae > Monodelphis > Monodelphis domestica. Next base: position 419,025,020 of record NC_077229.1, on the reverse strand, counting down.
ACACTGGTTATACTATGTCAGGAAAAAGGCATGGTTTATTCTAAAGGCTTTTATTCATTTTTCTTTTTTTAATGTTAAGAACTTGGTTAGGTCAGGTTGGACTTTCCTCAAATGTGTGCCTGTCACTTGTTCTCATTTTTTTTGTTCTAATGTGGTATTGATTTTCATCTTTGTTTTAACAAATTGAAAGTCTTATTGTGCACAGATGACTGATTTAGAAATGGATTCTATGGTGTAAACCAGTTAAATGTGTAATTGGTCACATAACCAACAAGATGGAGGACTAGACCTTTTTTCCAGTCTTTATTAACTCTCCCCAAACCCCACACACTAAAGGACATATTGTGTACTATAGGTGGATATATTACAGCTGAATCCAAAAGGCTAGAAAGTAAGAAGCCCCACAAGATCTTGAGTGGGATAAAATAGGAACCCCCTACCCAAATTATAACTACAAACCTGGAGTCAGAGAGGGGACAGTATAAGAAGCACTGTTTATTCTTCCTCGTGAGAAATGAACAATTGCCCTACTGGCGATGCCAATGCATGAGTACAGTTACAAACAGTATATAGATTCTTGATGTAAGAACCCCCCAACCCTGTCCGATACCCCATTTTCTGGGGGCCAAACTTACAATCTAGGCACAAATTCAACACAAACAGAAAATAGCAATATACATAGTGTGAGCTCATCATGAGCTCCACCAGGGAGGAGTAACGTTATGGAGAGGTAGCCATGTCCTTGGGAGTGACTCCTCTGCCTCCTGCAGGTCTGAGGGGAGAAGGAGGTAGTAGAGCCTAATGGTTTTCATCCTTGAAATGAGATAAGAGGCCTTCTAACTCACTGGGACTGTGGCAATAACAAAATATCCTTAAGTGCTTATTCTGTAAGCCTAAACAGGCTTTCATTCCTAATGGGGGTATAAATGGATCTTGAGAAGAACAAATTAATTATATTTATTCCCCATAGTCTTATTAATTATTACTAGAGCCTCCTGGTCTTTAACACTTTTACTCAGCATCTTTTCCAACCAAACCCCATGCTCTAGCAAGATGCACAAACCAAACACTTTGAGACACAAAGATTCCTCTCCTGCTACCTGTGTATTTCATTCACTTTCCCAGCTCCTACTCTGTTGTAACAAAAAGCAAATACTCTAACTGCCTGACCATGTGAAGTAGTGGGTAGGAATGAGAGAAAGTAAATGGACTTGCCTTATTCCTAGGAACTCTTCCCCTAGCACCCACTCTGCCCTCTCTTAACCCTGCAAAAAGTACAAGATGCCAATTTATGTCAGAAAAAGAAAGGGTTAGAACCAGGAATGGAATTAGGTCAATGCTGGTGTGCCTGGCTGCACCAAGCCTGACGGAAAATAGACTAAAATCTATCCAAAGTTAGTCTCGAACCCCTTAAAAACTACTTAGGACAGGTACTAGTAAAGAGTATATTCCCCAACATAGAAGATGACTGAGTCATTTTTGCATCCCAACCCTGGGTACATACCCACCAAGAAAGGGGAAGTCAGAAATTGAGTAACAGGAGAATATAAGGGGAAAAAGGAGAAGAGAATTCAATTAAAAGCCTATAGCATGAGAAAATAAATCTATAGAGAGGATACTAACAATCAAAAGGAAGGATGAATGTTAAAACCTTGAAAAGGTTATAAACTTCTCCAAAGAAATATCACAAGGGAAAGAAAATTAAACCAATACCTAGTGAAACACAGAACTCTCAGAGATCCAAAGAGAACATGGAACCACAACAGATTGTTCTAGAATGGTTCAAAAAACAAGCAAAAACTGTAAGAAAAGAAATTAGAAGAATTTATGGCCTGCATTCAAGAATGTGCTAGAGCCAGCTCAAACTGTCTAAAGAGCCTATTATTAAATTTTGGAAATTGTGTTACAAATTAGGGATTAAACTATTGTGTTGATTGTCTAGACTTAAGAAAGTGTAAATGATGCATACTGAACTTAAAAATGTGTCATGTGTTTTTTTCCCCAGAGGTTGTTAAACATTCACCAGCATATCTCTTGCCTACACAGCAGCAATAATGAAAAGGAGAGAAAAACTGAAATCTACAGGAGTGAATCTCTCCATATAACTGAAAGAGGGAACAACAGATTTGGAATACAAACCTACTAGAATTAAGGACATTCTGGAAAAAAGTTAAACAAAAACAATAATGCTGAAAGATCACATGATCTCCATACAAATAAAAGCTATTGACCATGAAGAAAGTGTGCAGAAAGACAACTGAAGCACCAGAGGTCTCCCAAAGAACATAATGCATTGAAAAACCTATGCACCATAATGAACGAAGTAATATAAGGAGGTCTGAATATAAAAAGCAAAAAACTGATCAAAACAATTCATGATCATCTTCAGAAAAAATCTCCACACTTCTAACTACAAGACACCTAGTAGTTAAATATAACAATTTAAATTTCAAATGACATTCTGCAAGCAGCCAAGAGAAAGACAAGTAATATAATGGAAAGGAAATGTGCATAACAGACTATTCTGCATCCACTAGAAACAGCATATATTGATAAAAGCAAAGCACTTCAATATACACACCAAAACTACATTCTACAAACCTGAGCCTAATCAATGAAAAAGATGGACATTCAATAAAAGTAATACATTTGAGGCTTTCCTGAAAGGGAAAACAAACAAACAAACAAACAAACAAAAAAACCAAAAACTCCCAAAGAACAACAAAAAAGTGAAAATGTCTAAGAATAATTGACTTGGAAACATCTCAAACAGAAACACAAGAAAGGTAAATGAAATTACCAAAGAAAATATAAGTGCCTAATGAAATAAATTATCCTATTTCTAGAAATAGTTTAAAAAAAACAAACTAGAATAAGAAACTGACTTAGCAGGTGTTTATGCGTGTTAATTATTCAACATAATATATGTAATCTGTTTATTTTTTATCAGTTATTTAGCCTCTCCAGTGACTCCAATCTTCTTAAATAACATGTTGATAACACATACTTCATAGGCATTTATGGAATCTATAGACTTTGACCATTGTTATCTCATTGTGAATCACTTTTTCCAAGAGAGTTTCCACCATCCTCTGATTTTTCTACTTATGTCTTAAAGTCAGTGAACATTAGTATTTTCTAACTTAATCTGAAAAGTCTTATTCATAAAATATATTCCTTATCCACAGCAACATATGTTGGTATATCTTTTTTGTGGCACTTTAAAAAAATTGTAAAATGGTATTTGTCAGAATTAGCAATGAAATCATTCTTACTGTCCCTAAAATCAGCAATGAAGTGGAGCACTTCGTGCAACAATGATCCAGACACCCAGAAGTTCAAATTTGTAAGAATTTAAATTTAGGTTTCATGCTAAATATGAGAATTCTAAAGTAATATTGTGGTCACCAATATAAAAATATTACAGCATAAGTCAAAATTACTTTTAGAAGTTTTATTTACAAAGAGGTAGAAAGATAACTCTTTCTAGTGGGAAAATGTAGATAAAGAGATAGAAAGTACTGCGTAGCTACAAATACCCTTAGTTTAATCCAAATGTCTCCAGATCACAAATGCAAATCCAAAAGCAAATCTCACCAGAAAACAGTTGTAATTAGGAAGCCGAAATCTGAAGAACCAGGATAAGCAGAAGAATCTGCAGAGAACACCTTCAGTGCCCAGGAGCATAAGACCACCAAGAATATCACCAGAACCCATGCTGAAAGGAGTATCCCACCAAATCACCATTGAACACAGAGGGTCTCCTCACCAAAGAACCAAGGAAGAAATCATTCCACTCACCACCTCAAACCGATGCAGGATCTAGGGGAAAAGTCTCCTCCTCCAATCTGGCTCACCAACTCAGAGAAAAACTGAATCTTCGAGCTGGTCTTTTTAAGGCCATTTTCTCAATGCCACGTCCTATTGCTCCCCCTCTTTATGGGAACCAATCACAATCTTTTAATTTGCCTAGCACTGCCCAGAGGGTGGGCATTGACCACTGGAGTTGTGACCCACTTTAGCAAGTGACTTGTCAACTCTCATACTTTGTGACTGGTAAGGTACCAAGTAGGGGTACTTAAGTTTTTGATTGATTAACTTAGAAGTTGCTGATTGGTAGACAAAGAAAGTTTGATTCACTCTTCACAAATTTGAGGAATCTTTGTTACCACCAAGACACCCTCCTAAGTGCGAGTCACTCTGAATAGTGGTTACATACAGAATTTATAGAGGTACAACTAGGCAAGAAATTGGTAGATTCAAACAATTCCATATGTATCCATTTCCTTATAGGGTTTGGCAAAAGCAAGCAAATGGCATCACAGAAGCAGATGTTCTTGCCATTAGCATTACTGGGGGGTGGATTACACTTCCTTATCATTGTGGAGTTACTTCCTGTTCCCATAAGTTTGATCATAAGTTGTGTTAGCTTGGTCCTTGAGACTTCCTGGAGGCCTTCAGGCTTCTGGATTCCCACTACCTAGGATTTTGTCTTTGTCTGTCTACAGGCTTCCAGATTCCTTAGGGCTATAGGTCTTTGTCTTCTTCAATTCCTCCTCTTCTTGTCCATGAGTCAAACCCTTGATTCATTAGACAAGGGAGAATAATGAGCACTCAGGACTAATAACTTTACTGCCCAAGAGTCCTGTCAGATGTAGGTCATGAGGCAATTAACTAAGCAGGGTCCTATGAGTAGCGCAAGGATTACCATTGGCAGGGGTCCTGCAATGGCAGTAAGCAGTGTGGTCAACCAAGGGGATCAAGAGTAAAGAGATGAATACCAGTTGGTAGATTGAGCACTTGTGATTTCCCTTTTTTGAATCCTGCTTCAGAGCTGGGCGAGGGACTCCTATATAACACCAGAATGGTTAGCATAGAAACAGCAAGATTCTTCCAATGCTACACAGAGGCCACAGTGCTTGAGAAAGAGGAGGCCCAATCCCTGCCTGTTTTGGAGAACCATCTCTGCCAGAGACAACAGAGATTTTTCCAGGCAACTAACAGACTTTTCCAATTCACTAAGATACAAATCAATCTGTTGAGAGTCTGGAAATTCTGATTCACTTGAACTGTGGCTGCAGTACTCAAGGCAGCAAACTCTTCAATCCCAAGTCCCACCAGGATTGGGATAAGAATAACTAACCTACAAAACTAGGCAAGGCCTGTGAGGTGTCCCCTGCTCTGCATCACTTCAAAATGTTCCCTCCCTCCCTCCCCTGAATAATAGTAAGTCTGGAGAATAATATGGACCAGGATACAGATCACTGAGTTTCCCACAGCAGCCTGTAATTTCAGAGATTCAGGGAACAAGCAGGAAGTAATACCAGTGGTGCAGGTGAACCATGTACTGGAGTTGAGGGAAGGGGGTATTCCTTCCAATACCAAATATCTGAGGAATCAGTGTTGGAGGCATTGACAGTACCTGAACAATGAGGAGCAAGAAACTAGCAGCTGAGGTCTGACCATGGGTCCAGAAAACAAGTGTAATTGCACTATAGATCTCCCAGGGTGAGGATCTCCATGTCTCCACTTGCACTGGGTCTTGGCCTCATATTCCGAGATTGAGGTGACATGCAGAGGGGCTGGAGGGGAAGAGGAAATCACAGTTCCACTGCCCACATGCCAATATAATAAGGGTTTGGGGGTTCAAACAGAGCCAACAATTGGACCTTGTCTGGAGGGGGCTGCTATTTAAGAAGGTGAAGACTATTGTGAGCATGTTGAGGAGGTATTGCTTCCCCTGGGGTGTCTTCTTGCAGCCTCCATTGGGTAACCCAAGAGCAGGGACTGGGGTGCGGTGGTAAGTGGGGGGAGGCTCCAGACTGGGTCCTGGAAAGATGCCTCTGTTTGGGCCAACAAGGCAAGGGCAATAATTTAGCAGCCACTCTTTGCAACGTAAATTCTGTCCCCAGATCTCTTCCGGCTATATACAGCTGGAGTCCCCATTTCCGGCCAGCTGAATAGCCCACACCTGCTGGGTTCCTAATAGTTAAAATAATTGGGTTATAGGATCTGAGAGTAGCCCTGGACTCCCCCTTTCTTTGCAGCGTGACATTGGGGTCTGCCTGATGCCACTCAGCAAGGGTTTCACATCCCCAGGTTGCACAATGAAATTTACCAGGTACATTTCAGGGAGATGGCCCTGATGATGGACAAGAATATAAATGAACTTTAGCCAACATCAAGTCTCCCATTTGTGTCCTGCACCATAAGAGCCTGCAGGATCACTCTAGCTGTAAGAATTAAAATGGGAATTTTGACAAAGTGAGGAGAGCAGTTTAAAAAAAAAACTTTGTTTAATTTAAGAAAGAAGTACAGATAGAAAGAAAAGAGGAGAGTTTACTAATCTTATACTCTATGAATATACCTAAAATTCCCAATACTACCTAAAATTTCTAATAACTACCTCTGTCTTCTGAGGATAGCTTCTTCTTGCCTGGCAAACACCAGGCCTATCTAACCTACACTATCTATAAATTATTCACTAACTACCTAACTCCATGAAATAATAGACAGCTACCACTCACTCCTTCAATCAGTTTTTCTACAGCAACCCAAACTGTGAGTAGTCAACTGACAGCAGATTTTTGCCTATAAGACAGACCTCCTGCTCTCAAGAGATCCCAGAGGCAAAAAGTCCTTTAAAGGCTAAAGCCAAAAGCCCTCTCAGTAAGCTCAGGCCTGCCTTATATTCCTGCAATTAAATGACAACCCACACTACCAGCAACCAATCCCCAACAACCAATTCCTGCTTAGCTTCCAACTTCCCTGCCACTGCCAGCCCTAACTGTCTGCAACGCCCCAACCAACTGTCAGCAACTATCCCTCCTAACTGCCAGCAAGTGACAGCCTACAACTGATGGTGGCTCAGCAGGTGGTTCCTACTTCCTGTCACTGTGGGCTGGTTAATAACTACACATCTCTATGGTAAGAGGAACTCCAGATCTATTAAATAAATTTAAGAATTCATTTTTACAATCCACCTGTGATCCTTTGGGAGACTAGTCTCCCCAATGGATGAGTTAAACATAGCTAACATATACTTATACTTCTAAAAATCTTCTAGTTAAAAGTGCCAATAATATCACACTAAATAATAGAAAAACTAAAATAATAATAGGGAAAAGGGAAATAAAAGAAAAATAAAGCAAAACCAATGGTAGGTAGTCTCATTGACAAAAAGCCAATTAGGGGTCAATCCCCTTTGGCATAAGATATTTATATTCATTGAATGCATTCATACAATCAACACTTCTCACAGTTCACTTTAGATCTTCCAATACAGTGTAGGTTTCTTTATGGTGTCTTCTTAAAACAGTTCACTTTTCTTGATTTAGGGAGTTAACAAAGTTACTCTCAAAAGATTTCAAATCTTTCATTTTACAGAATACAATTCCCAATTACAAATAATATAATCCTAAATCTTAGAATTTATGAAAATTATACTCTATAAAAAATTGGAGATATCAATTTAAATCTGACAGACATTACATTAAAAAGTATACAATCTAACAGATAATACATAAAAAAAGTAAACAATCAATTCTCCCCTGAGGTGGATATTAGCCAACCCTTTGTAATGAAATGGGGCACTTCATAAAAATGTGTCTGGACACATTCAAATATTGGACACTCAGACTTGGACTGAAGACACTTAACTGTGGCACCGAACCCCTGGAGGAACTCATACAAGAGACCTCAGATTGCTTTCCTTTTAGACAGTCACCAGGGTGAGTGTAAAGGTTGACTTCCTCCCTTGCCCTTTCTGGAGGTGTGAAACTCTGAGAAAAGCCCATCATCTTGAGATAAACTACCATAAATTCCATTTACTTGAGTAATTCATTTTGGGATTTAGAAATTAAATCCCTGTTGACCATGAATTAAAATATTCAGTCCAACCATATAAATTTAACAGTGGTCAGAGACAATACTTGGGTTATTCTGGGGTTAATTTTTACTTAATTGTACTTAATTCACTTATCCAGAGTTAGCAAAGTGTTATCTTGCATTCCATCCTGACCTCTTTGATATTCCTGAAATTCCTTTGTTTCTTGACCTTCCTAATCCTCAACCCTAGTCTAGTCTGTGCCAGCATAAGCTGCTTGACCTCCTGGGGGACTGGGTCTGTTTCCTAAAAAATGCAGGGAGGGATTGATCTGCTTTATCAACTTTAATTTTATCATCTTCCCTTATTCGAACTACTTCAGAAACACTTATCATTTATTTATTGTAACTTTTCTCTATAGTCCTATAAAAGTATAATAATAATCATCATTTCTAAACAATATACATGTCAGTACATATATTTAAAACAAAATGCAAATCCTATAAAATAACATGTTATACACTTACCCATTGGCTAATGGATGTCTAACCCCATTCTATTGCAAAATTAAAAAAAAAAATCATTTATACTGGTATCATGTGCTTCAAGTACAAGGAAAAATCAAATATCCAATTTAAGAAATTAAAATTCTAGAGTTCAGTGTGAGTGAAAATAGTTGTAAGGGAGGCATTAATCCAAAGCGGGGGAGAGGTGCAAAGAAGAAAAAAAACTCAAGAATTCTAGTCAGAGAACTATTACATAGTGTCCAGTTATCTCTGTAGTTTTATCTTCAATGCAAATGACAGGATACAATCAATCAGTTTAAAAGTAAGGTACTCCTTTTATGTAGAAGCAATGTATTCATGAGGTCTTTTCTCCAATTTTTATACCCATTTGAGTGGTAAACGGTATTTGTGTAGGATTCCAGGTATAAACAAATTATGAAAGTATTAAAGATGCATTCAATAGCTGACTCTTACGAGCAATGTACTCATGTACCAAAATTATGGATATATTTCTAACATCTCACAGAACTGATTGCTGGACCCTTGAATTGAACTGGGACTCAAATCTTGTGGTAGTCTGAGCCCTCCCCACACCTGCAGTCCAAAGGTCAAATGAACCTTTGGGCTGGGCGCTGGCTACTACATTGTCTTACTCTCCATCTCTTTCATCTTGTTGTTGTTTACACCAAGTCACCAGTTTGATTAACTCTCTCCAATTCCTCATTCCTTGGAACCTCAATAAAACTGAATTCATCAGTAGTTCGCTCTCATAACGTCAGAGGAGGTATCAACAGGCTGTATGCTATACTGATGAATCCTGGGTCTCTGTGCCTCAGTTCCCTCTCTAATTCCTCCTTTAATATTTAAACCCTTCCACCCATATTTCCCTCAGTCCCCAGCTTCCCTTTCAGGTGGTCAAGCCCCGTAAGAATATTTTGTAACTGCTGGTCAACTACAAGTTGGCGCTCACACCTGGAAGGAAGAGTGAAGAGCAGATTCGGGGATGATCCAAAGGACTTCACCTAGCTATAGAGGTGAGGAGCCGGTTCATATTAGAATATGAGGCAAAAGCTTTCTTCTTATACTTGTTAAAATCATTTCTACAGAGGCAAGGGACCAGGGGGTCCGAAGCTAAGCCACAGGCATCAATGAAAGCTTTACTAAATGTTATACTGACTTTCCTACACCAGGGGTCCTCACTATTCAAGAAAGAGACCTCACAGGGCAGACCCTAAAACAAGATCAGGAAAAGGGAGAGAAAGTCTCTCCAACACTTTGGCACACGTGGAATCCCCTCAGGATGGCGTTAACAACAGCCCCCATCCAGAATTCCCTATTTCAGCCGGCCCCGTAATGACACTTTCCTACTAAGAGGAACATTTCTTAGCTCACTTCACCCATCCCCCTCACGGCTTCTTTGACTCCACAGGCTGCAGAACGTAGAGCTGATTCTCTCCCTTTCCTTCTCCAGCTGACTCTCCTCTCTCCCACTAACACCCTTTCCTGCTACAGCTGACTCCATATCCACTCGCAGGCTGCTGCGGAAACTGCGCTAGACGCGACCGTCCCCAGCCTTAGGCGGCTTCTCTTAGCGCCCACGGTCAGGCTACAGCTCAGCTCCATCCTCCCTCATCACACTCCTCCTCCACCTCCACTCAGTACTAACTGCGGGGTGACCATCCACAAGGAGACTACAGAACACGAAGGTGTTGAATTCAAGACTCTAACGCGCTTCGGAGGTCTGTAATTCGGTGCTGTAATGTGGCGCCCATAAACAATATTAGCCAGCAATCTCTAACACAGGGCGATGGGTAGCGGGTAGCTCAATCTTAGCGCAGGGCCTGGAGAAGCGGCAATTTCAGGAGTGATGCACAGAACAGCCTAGGGCCAATAGGAGGGACCACGTGACTTACCTAGATGAAAAGACTGGCACAGGTGCATTTGAGAGTCTTAATAGGCAATTATCCTGAGAACAAACCTTTAATCAAATTGCATTAGCTGCTAAAACGGCCTGGCAAACTTTCCTTAAAAACCGTAATGTAGCCAATTTCTTTCCAGAAACAATTCCTCACCATGGGGCTATGAGAGCAAACCAGACATAAAGAATTTAGGACACAAACATCTGATGGCAGCTAGAATTAATATAATTAGGCAAGATGTGTCTGCTTTACCTGCCACAGAAATAGACGTTTTAAATGATCATGCCCAGCATTACAGCCCAGGTGGCCTCCTGGTATTTGGCAGTGACATGGGCACCATACCCCCAGAAACTCAGGCCAACTTTTATGGGCCGAGAGATGTACCTCCAGGCGACACCTGGATCCCATCAGGCTACCTCTCAAGATATCTGTTTGTTAAGGAATCTTTATGTCTCCAGGCAGACCCCACTCACTTAACCATTCACCCCACCAAATGCCTGAGTGACTAGCACTCTAGGTCATGTAAACTGATGTCTGCAGGACAGCTTTTCCATCCATGCATTGGACCTCACAATATCTCCTGAGAACATGGGTCCTGAAGACATGGACACTGTACCCCAGAAACCCAGGCAAACTACTACCAGGGAAACTCCCTTGCCTTTGCATCCTTGTGACTTAACCTAGAAACACCCAATGACCCCACCCAGGGTCCTGAGATGTTTACCCTCTTTTGTCCTCTAGATTTAAGGTGGACAAAGGAATGAATCTTTATGCCTCCAGGCAGGCCCCAGTCAGATGACCACCTCACACCACCAAATGCCTGAGGGATTAATACTCTAGATCATGTCCAGCATCTAAAGAGTATATAAACCCCAGAACTAATGTCCTCTGGAGAAACAGCCTTTCCCATCCATGCTGTCCTCCCAGGGAACTGCTCCCCATCTTGCTGTTCCACCTTGCTATCCTCCTGGCCACTCTCAACATTACTTTCTAAATTAATAAATCTCTTTTTGCTTTTAAGCTAAGTTTTGGAGTCTTGCATGCTTGCAAAAGGTATCCTTCCCGCCCATAACATTTTGGCGCCCAGAAGAAAGAGGGAAACCCCATGGGTACACATCGACCCCCATAACACTGACAGCCACAACCAATCAGCTACAGCTTTTAAACTCCTTGGCAGAGCAGCCTTGGGCCCTTTAAAATTTGAAGGAACCTAAGGAAAGGCTTTTTGTCCCCCCAAATTTAAAACCCGCCAAAATTTTCCCTTGCCCAAAGGGGCAGCACAAATGGTTTCCCTATACCTTTGGAGCTGAGTGCAATTTTAACATATGAAAAGAAGATCTGAGACACCTCCGGAAGTTTCCTATACCCAGTCTGGGAGAATCCAGTCACTCTATTGTTTAAAAGTAAAAGACTCATTTCACAGGGTTTACAAACCTTCCCAGAGGTCATTGATAAGAATAGTAAGGGAGAGATAGGAATCATAGGGAAGTCTTTGTTGTTTTTTTCCATTTGAAATGGCCAGAAGCTTGCACAACTGATTCTCTTTGCAAACAACTCTTTGCTAAATGCAGGACTTGGTGTGTAGGCAAAATTTAAAATCAAACATTTCAAATTTAGACAGTCAATTGATAAGAAAAGATTTATATTCCCTTACATAAAAAGTAAGACATTTTCTGGTATTTTTCATATACCACGGCCTCTTTGAGGAAGAGATATTTTATCTGAAATGAAGTTAACATTAACTACAGGAAGTACAGTACAAAGAATTTTTAGTGCCTTTAAGTATATCTCAAGCTAAATTCTATGGCACAATCACACAGCTTACTTCTAAACCTATTTAGATAAATCCATGGCCCTTTAAGGGAAAGATACTACAGCAAATTAATAAATTAATCCTGCCACAAGGAAGGCATCACCTTCATCTTGGGTCAAAAATTTGTACCACAAGTGCTGGCATCAAAAAACTCAGTATAATTGTCTGCATGAAAAACCTAAATTGGCCAATACTTCAGAGAAAATTCAGAATGATCCATTTATCAACAAGACATTAGGCCACAAAAACTCTAAATGATACTCAAAAATTGATGGATAATATTAATTGACTTGGGCATTCTTTATTAGTAGTTATTCAGATTGTCAACATGGAGTCTAGTCATAGTGGATAACCCTTGTGATAACTTGCTGGAGTCTTTTTGCTAGTATCCTATTTAAGATTTTTGCGTCTATATTCATTAGGGAGATTGGTCTATAGTTTTCTTCCTCTGTTTTTGACCTGCCTGGCTTTGGGATCAGTACCATGTTTGTGTCGTAAAATGACTCTACCCTACTCAGGTTAACAGGATTTAGGAAGGGCTGTAGCAAAGGATCAAAGATTTAATTATTTGAAAATATGACCTTCAACAGACATGTGCAAAGCCAGAGACCTCTGGGCGGTCCTGGGTTAAGCTAGAGCCTCCATTGGCCCAGGGAAATTGATGGACAGTGATTGGTAGATATGAGAACTGAGGGGAGGGAACTTGGATGGTTTCCTTAAAGATAGAGCTGTCTGAAGACTCAGGGGAGGTGGTTGAGGGGTTTGTCTGAGTGGTTGGAGTGTGCTCTGAGAAGCTTGCTCTGAAGGAAGCTGAAGATGGGGGCCTCTGAGACTGTTTCTCCATTTTGGTCACGTGAGTAATAGAGACTGATCTCTTTTCTTTGTCCCAGCTATCTAAGGGCTTGGGCCTTTTGGCCCAGCCTAAACAGAAGGGGTATTTAAGCCCTATTCCCTTCTCTCCCTTTTCTCTCTCTCTCTCTCTAATTCCTTTCTTCCTCCTATTGTAATTAAACTCCATAAAAGATTGACTGCTGACTTGAGTTTTCATTTAGGAATTACATAGCTGAATTCCTTGACAACCTTAAATTAATATATATCAGTCTTTTAAAGTGATTTCCTAGTCACAAGAAGAAGCTTGATAACTCCTAAATCCAGAGAATGAACTTTTGCAGAAAGATGCCAGAAAACCTACACTACATCAAGAAGATCAAGAATGAATTTTGGTTGTGGTTGAGTGAACTGATGTTTGATTGAACATTTATTTGAATGTATACTCTTATGCCAAAAGGGGGCTCCCCCTTAATTGGTTTTTGTCCAGGCGCTCAGCAAACATTGGTTTTGCTGTCTTGTCTTTCTTCTATTTCCCTTTTTTATCTAACTATCGTAATTTCCTCTTAGAAATTGAATATTATATACATCTGTAGTTAGAAGTGCTTTAGGACTACAAGATGATTATGTTAAATGATGTTATGTTAAATTTTGTTAAATGATCAATGGGGAGACTAGTATCCCAATGATAATGAGGGGGAATGTGAAGATTGGATTTAGCTATTTCCTACTTGTAACAATGAAGATACTTAGTTTAACAAAATCAGGAATGTCTCGGGAACTCTAAATTACTCCACCCTACTTAGACCGTAATTTAGGGGAAGATAAAGTTGTAATCTCCTGATTAAACAATGAAGGTACTTAGTTCTCACCTCATAGTGAAGCTAGAACTTTAATCTAAGTCAATTTTTCGATCTTAATACAAAAAGGTACTAAGTAACTATAAAGGTTAAATTAATCACAAAAAGGTCATGTAACTCACAAAAGATGAACTTAACAAAGAATTGTTAAGTAACTCTGAAGATATAATCAAATCAAAGAAGATGAGAACTAAAAATATTGGCAGTCCTGGAGAAAAGCCTTTGATATGATTGGTGGATGTGAAAATTTAGAGGAGACACAAGGGTGAAAGGTCTATATATTTGGGATTTTTGCTCTCTCCATCACCTTATTTGCAATGGAGAGTTAGCTGAGAGCAGCGTGCTTAGCCTTCCAGCATTTAGCATGGCTACAAGTTATTTGTCTGGTTCAGTCGAAAGTTTCTTGTGAAGTTTCCTCCCTTACTTTTCCTACTTTATCCCCTTAGAAGCCTCTAATCTTCTTCAGAGACCTAAAGTCAATAATTATAAAGTCCCCCTGGCACAAGCCAGGCAGGAGGAATCCTATATCCTCTTCCCTCCTTCTCCTTAAATTCCTTCCCTCTATATTAATTGAATTACAATAAATTTCCAGACTGACTTGGGCATTTTATTTGGGATTTTCCCCAGTTTGACTAGATTTTTAAGTCACAACTCTAAAATCATCTTTACAATAAGTGTAATTCTTCTAGCTACCCAGGTGATAACAGGTTTTAAGAGTTAGCAATGATCTCTTTTCTTATACGGATACTTATTATTTTAGCTTACTGGGTCTCTTAAAAAAAGGGTTTTCTATTTTGTTTTGTTTTTTTCCCTTCTTAATTACCTTTTGATGATTCTCTTGAGTTCTGTGTTTGGGCATCAAATTTTATGTTCAGGTCTGGACTTTTCTTCACAAATACTTGGAATTCTTCTATTTTGTTAAATGACCATACTTTCCCCTGTAAGAATATAGTCAGTTTGTCAGGATAGTTGATTCTTGGTTGTAGAACTTCCTTTCTGGAATATTGTACTCCATGCCTTTCAGTCCCTCAGTATAGATGCAGCAAACATTGGTTTTTCTGCATTTCTCTCTTCTATTTCCCTCTTCTATCTAACTATTGTAATTTCCTCTTAGAAATTGAATATTGTATACATCTGTAGTTGAAAGTACTTTAGGACTACAAGATGATTATGTTAAATGATCAATGAGGAGACTAGTCTCCCAATGATCATCAGGGGGAATTGCGATTTTTAAAACTATTCCACCCTACTCAGACCTCACTTTAGAAAATTTGATTTGGCTATTTCCTGATTTGTAACAATGGAGATACTTGTTCTAACAGAATCGGGTCTTGGCAACTCTACATTGCTCCACCCTACTTAGTCTAACAAGGTCAGGAATGTCTGCACCCATACTCAAGGATTAAGTATCTAAGAAGATGGCCTTCAAAAGAAATGTACAGAAACAGCTGACAAACCCCTGGGCTGTCCTAAGTCAAATTAAGCAATCATATATACAGATGAGATACAGGAAAGTGACGTAAAACCATCTATAAAAGGCACGTCACTTCCTCTCTTCTCCCTCATTCCCCAGAGATGCGATTCTGGCTGGTAGCATGCTAAGCATTCTGACACCTTGGCATGGTGGCAGCTATTTGTCTGGGTAATGGCGGTGAGTTTACCCTTGGGCTGATTCAGGTTCAGGCACCTTGGCTGAGCCCTCTTGGAGTTCAGTCAGATACCTTCCTCCTTTACTCTCCAAAACATTACCTTCCTAGAGCCTCTGGTCTTCCTCCTGGCACAATCCAGATGGGAGAAATCCT
Organism: Monodelphis domestica; assembly: GCF_027887165.1. NCBI lineage: Eukaryota > Metazoa > Chordata > Mammalia > Didelphimorphia > Didelphidae > Monodelphis > Monodelphis domestica. The sequence continues at coordinate 419,009,467 of NC_077229.1, read as the reverse complement.
ACACCTTTTCCATCTTCCTTCTTCTTAATTTCTTTCCAATATATTAATTAAATCACCAGGAATTTCCAGCTGACTTGGGTATTTTTTTTTTATATTTGGGATATCCATGGTGACCAAATAATATAGTTTAGGTCATAATGCTAAAATTATCCTTTACAAGTAGCTGAAGAGTGGCAGTCTTGCAGACTTCAGTTCTTGGAGAAACCAGCAGTAAGTCATTTAAATACTTTGCAAAGTGAAATCTGTATGTCTTTCCCCAAATACTGACAAAACCTTTTCTAGGGCTTCCCCAAAGAGAATATGGAAATTTTTGAACCCCAGTAGAAGTCTCATCCCTTCTCTTGGGGTCCTCTAAGGCAAAAACTGGTTCCCTACAGGGTCTAAGGGGATTGAGAAAAAATATGTCTTAGACATCCAGGACACTGTAGACAGTATGTTAAGGTAGAAGCTGACTCAACAGGGTATAGGGATTCAGCATCATAGGGTGAAAAGTTTCAACCTTTTTTACTTCTCAAGGTCTTGAACAGGACTATAGTCAGAAGTGCCAGGCTTCTATACAAGCAACAGTGGTGTGTTCCAAGGGGTGTTACAAACCCAGCCAGAAAGTGGTATATCATGGACCCCAGATATCTCTGGTTTACACACATATACACCAATAGCCCTCTTTCAGGTCCCTCCATAGTTCTGTGCCAGAGATCTTGCTGGGGCTTCCAAATGAAGTAGGGCACTTCATGCAACAATGGATCCAGATATACAATCTCTAGGCAGCATACTACTTGAAGAGAAAATCAATCTATTTCACAGACATTAAAGGGTCAATGGGCAAGCAACACCCCAAAATATTTTTCAAAGGCTATTGAAAATACAGAGTGATAATGAACTTCTCCATTAGTGGCAATGCAGTGATCCAGAACAATTCTGAGGGATCAAGGAGAAAAAACACTATCCACATTCAGAGGAAAAACTGTGGGAGTAGAAACACAGAAGAAAAAACAACTGCTTGATTACATGGATTGAGGGGATATGATTGGGGATGTAGACTCTAAATGAACATCCTAGTGCAAACACCAACAACATGGAAATGGGTTCTGATCAAGGACACATGTAATACCCAGTGGAATTGCATGTCGGCTATGGCAGGGGTGGGGGAAGGGGAGGGAGGAATAGAAAATGATTTTTGTAACCAAGGAATGTTTGAAATTGACCAAATTAAAAAAAAAAAAAGCTTTGTTCTAGAGTTTTTAGAATGAATGGTACATAAGCTATAAAACGATAGTATTTTTAATGACTCCTACAAGGAATATTACTCTTAAGATATGCATTGAATAAGTATGCCCTAATAAAGCAGACTGCCCCTGATGTTGGGGATGGGCCAGGGATTCACGTGGTTTCTAGTACATATATGGCTTTAGGATTTAACCTGACAGGAACTCAACCACTAGTTTGTTCAATATATCCTATCAAGGACATAACTGCCTCACCTTGGACATCGAGTCTCTTGGCTCGACAGATGTAGACAGTGTGATTGAATATAGCAAGGGCAAGGTAGAGGGAGAGCATCACCTAATGAAAGAAATTATATATATAAAACAATTCCTGGATTATTTAAAGAGATACCTGGAGTGTGAGCAGATCCACATATCTGCATATGTCACTCGTTACACTAGTCCTCACAGGAAGGCAACTGAGGTGCCAGGCACATGACTTTTACCCTGAAGAGATCTCATTTATATATCTGTAGGATGGGGGAGAAGCACATTAAGGACACAGAGCACACTTAGATCAGTCCTACAAGAGTTGGGACCATCTGAAAGTGGACAGTCATTGAAATACTCTCAGGAAATGAAGGAAAATTTATTTGTCTAGAGCAGTGTGAGAGACTGCCCAAGACTGCCTTTCAGCCTGAAATGGGAGCCATAATTCCTATCAGGGCCATTCAAAGTTACCAATGATTTCTCAACCCAATGGCTTTCTCTCAGTTCTCATCCTTCTTGGCTTCTCTGAATCCTTTGACAGTGCTGATCAACTTCTCCTTCTCCTTGCTACTCTCTTCCCCTAGATTTTTGAACCCCACTCTCTCTTTCTCTTATACTACTCTTCCTCAATCTCTTGCTGCCTTCTTCTCCTAACCACAGGTGCCCCATGGACTCTGACCTAAGCCCCTTTTTCTTTTCCTTCGGTGTATTTCATTTGGCAATCTCATCAGCTCTCATAGATTTAATTATCTTCTCTAAACTGTTGATTGATTCTCAAATCTATCTATCATGCTCTTTCTTCTCTGCTAAAATTTAGCCTCTCATCTCCAGTTGCTTTTCAGACATTTCAAACTGGATATCCAGTAGGCATCTTAAACTCCACATACCAAAAACTGAATTAATTATTTTTCTCCTCTTCTTTCCCCTCCAAACTTCCCTATTACTGTTGAGGACACTACCATCTTGCCAGTATCCCAAACTCACAACCGAAATGTTATTCTTAACTCTCCATTATCTCTCATCCACCTATATCTAATTTGTTGCAAATTGATTTCACCTTAGCAACATCTCTCCAAAAATTCCCTTCTCCTCTATAAAGCTGCCACCTTGTTGTTGACCCTGATCACTACATACTTGGACTATTACAATTGCCTACTTCAAATCTATTCATACTCTAATCCACCAAAGTGAGTTTCCTGAACCACATAACTCTCCTACTCATTAAACTCCAATGGCTCCCAATCTCCTCCAGGATCAAATACAAAATGCTCTATTTGGTATTCAAAGTCCTTCATATCCTGCTCCTCTCCTTCGCTTTTCTAGTCTTTTTATATCTACTCCTTACCAAATATATACTTCAAGCCAGTGATACTGGCCTCCTTGCTGCTCCAAGAATGAGGATCTCTCAGCTCTGAGTATTTTCCTTTGGCTGTTACCCATGGTTGGAAAGTTCTTCTTATTTCTGCTACTGGCTTCCTTAACTTCAAGTCCCTGTTAAAATATCATCGTTTATAGGAAACTTTTCTCAACTCATTTTAATCCTAGTACCTCCTCTCTGCTAATTATTTCCTATTTATCCTGTTATATGTGTGTTAAAAGAAGGGAATAAAAATAAAACTACATACACACACATATATATATATATATATATATAAAATTAAAAAGTTTAATTAGCTAAAGGGAGAAGGGAAGGGGATCAGGGAATAACTTACTTCTAACCCACAACAGATATTTAAAACCCTAAAACTTTCTTTAACTATTCTAAACTAACTAATTTGAGTATTAATTAAAGTTAGGGAGGGATTGGTAGGGGCTAGGACAAAAGGGCCCAACAAATCTCAAAACATAGGAGTACTCTTTGATTCAAACAAGTCAAAAAAATATGTCACCAACAACAGCTGACATCCACTTCTCCATAGCAGTTACATTAGGCAGAAATGTCAAGAAAGCCAGAGAAGAGGAATCCACTGGCTCTCTGGGTCCACCCAAGAAATACCAGACAGATCCTCTCTGGGCCCTCCTGACTGATGGAGAAAAGCAGCCTCTCCCTCCTCTAGCGTCCACCAACTGTTTACATTAATTGCTTCTGTGTTCAGTCTCAGTTCCTGGGAGTTTTGAATGGAAAGTTGATTTGCAGCATCTTTTGCATTCAGCTTGCCCTAATTAAATCCTTTACTACAAGCCTAAATACTGTTTGCTGAACATATTTGTTTGCTTGTTGTCTCCCCGACTAGATTGTGAGCTTCTTGAGAGACATGTCTTTTGCCTCTTTTTGTATCCCCAGCATCTAGCACATCATAGGTACATAATCAATGTGTGTACTGTCTGACTGACTAATGGGCTCATTGATGATGACATCTTCCTCAGTAAATTTGCAGTTATTGTTGGAGACATTTTTGATCCAGCATAAAAACAGTTCAGGGAGGAAAGTAGGACTCTGCTCCAACCATAGGCAATTAACACTGCCCAGAGGTCAGATGTCCCTCTCAACACAAGAATTGACTAATATGGGTCTGAGGAACAGAAATATTCTCATTTTCATTTCCTGACTCTTCTGTTGCTTTCTCCCATTCCCCATTCCACACACACACACACACACACACACACACACACACACACACACACACACACACACACACACACCGGTGATATTGGTTGTTTCTCTACTAGCAAAACTTCAAGATAGTAAGCATCAGTGCCTTCATCCTACCTCTTATATATTATTTCTTGCTCCTTGCCATCTTTTTCCTTGTCCTGCACAGCTTTGTAGGAAGCAAAAAATAGAGTGTGGTCAGAGGGATTATAGAATTCTCTCTTCTCCATACTTGATATTATGTTGATCTTTGCAACATTTTTCCTGATGTTTATTTACTGGAAGAAAAAAAGTATATGATCAATTTTTGTTTTCATTATTGTTCATTACTGAATCCTCAATTCTCCCCCAATATAAATCAGAATTATGTTTTGGTGGGGTGACCTGTATGACATGGGGAGAGATTCTGGCAATATGATAGGAAAAAGAAGTAAGACCTTAAGGCTTTTAAGAACTGTTTTGTTTTCTGGAAACTGACAACTGCCCTGCCTGTCTGTGTGTACTCTTCTTTATCCTCATATCTTCTACCTCTTGTTCTGGGAACCATAATCAAACCAGTACTTACTACCATTGGTCCTAGAAAGTCTAGACTAATTGCCTCTTCTATGATTCCACTCACTATTGCCTTGGCTTCCCAGACCAAAACACCCTTCCCTGACCAACACTTCCATTGATGTGTTCCTTCTTCCTATTAGAATACAAACTACTTGGTGGTGTGAATTTTAAAAGTCTCCATCTTGGTCTAGCACCCAAAAATTGTGCACACCCACACTACACGGGCATGTGCTAGTCAATGACAAATCAGAAATAACCAACTGCCCACCTGGGCTGTCCTAAGCTAAGCTAGAGCCAACCATTGGCACTTGTGAGACACAGGAAGTGAGGTAAGGAACAGCCTCTGGAATTCGCTCACTTCCTGTGGAGAGAGCTAGAGGCGAGTTGGTGTTAGGAGCTTGGAGAGAGAGGAGACCCGCAGACAGCTTTCCTTCAGATCACTCACGTGAGTTAAGGACTGATTCTTTCCACCTTGGCCCTTTGGGCCTAGAACTCACTCTGCCTTGGTCAGAGGTTGAGTAGCCCCTTTCCCTTTTCTCTTCTCTCCTTCTCTCCCTCTCCTTTCCCTACTCCCAGTGTGATTAAACCTCCATAAACTCCATTCTGACTTGAGTGTTTCATTTCAGGAATTTCATAAGTAAATTCCTTGGTGGCCATTGTTCAATATTATAACCTCTCCCAGAAGCCTAATTTCCCCCATTACAGTGGCAAGGATTATACTTTAAAAAATTGCAAGGGCTTAGCACAATGCTTAATGTACAGTAAGCACAACAAATGTTTTGTGTTCTTTTAAAAAATGCATTCTTGGTATCAATTGGTTCTTGATGAAACCAGTTGTATTAACCTGTTTCTTTATTTGCTGTTGCATGGACAGTGAAGTGACATCATTCTATTAGCTACAACTTCTATTTTCTGTTTTCATAATGACAAACTGTCAAGATTGATATGATTTAGCTGAAACAGTAGTATGTCCATTCATTGGTCACTTAACAAGGACCTCATGTTTAGAGTACTGACATATCAGTATTTTAGCTAAGCTAACAGGATCCGCTGCCCTTTTTCAACCATTATGCCACCCTCACAGGAGGAACCTTTTTCCTTGTTTTAATGCTGAATCTACCTGCCATCCACAGCCCCCAAATGGGCAGGGCAGAATTTAGTGAATACACAGAATCACATTCATTTCTCCCACTTTTATCTCCTTTGTATTAACATTAACACTGAATGCAGTACATAAAACATTCACTTGGGGAAAAAAAGAGAGATTTTCTGCTTGTAAAGGAGTTATATCCTTTGAGTCCTATGGTACTTCTAGACAATCAGACTGCAGTGATACTGCAATGTAGGTTCAATATCAAAACCCTGAGTAACCTCAGTAACTGAAGGAACAGAGATCACAAGCAGATATGGTCCCTGACCATAATCATTGGGGAAGTTTCCCTGTAAGACTTTATTCTACTAGTAATTTCTAGTGATGCCCTGAAAGGTCCCTGATATGACTTAAAATTAAGCAACTTCTGCTCAACCTGAAAGCAGCCTGCAAACTACTCAAAAAGTGCTACTATTTAAACCCAAACTTGTGGGAAATGTGTTGTGAAAACAGACATAGGAGACAACCTAAAGGGAACTCCCACAAAGATCATCAGTGAAACCCACTAAAGGAATGCAAGGAGCAGACACTCAGAGATATTGGACAGTAGGAACTGTACTAACTGATTTCCAGAGTCCTGCCTGCATCTTCCTCCTAATATCTAATTAGAATTCCCTATATTCATAGTGTAATAATATTTCTCACTTCCACAACAGAATGGTGATGGTAGCTAATTTCACTGTCTGGTGTCTTCATACATTTTCTGTGTAAGAATTGCTTTCTTTCCTTAAATACCCAATCATTGAGAGGGTGGAAAATGTCAGTGAATTCAGCCATTGAAAATGATCTACCTACTCCTTTTTGCCTTTACTGGCCAAGTGCATTGTCTCCCTTATTCTGCTAAGAGCATACTACTCCAGTGACAGGCAGAACCGACTTTCTTGCTTCTGAGACACTTATTCTGTTCAGATGTTCAAATTTCTCTTTCAAGGTCCAATCTGGTGATTAGAGCAGGCACAGGTATGGACATAAAACTCCCAAAATTATCATACCTAATGATGCTGCTTCTTTAAAAAGAAAAACACATGGCCTTACCTTCCACCTTAGTATTAATGCTGGGTATTGGTTCCAACAGAAGAGTGGTAATGACTAGTCAATGGGGGGGGTTAAATGACTTGCTCAGGGTCACACAGTGAGAAAGTGTCTGAGTCATATTTGAACCCAGGACCTCCTATCTCTAGACGTGGTTCTCAATCTACTGAGCCACCCAGCTGCCTCCACCTAATGATGCTTCTTTTTTTTCCATTTAAAGTTATTTATTTAGTCAATTTAGAATATTATTCCTTGGTTACAAGAATCATTTTCTTTCTCCTGGATCCCTCAGAGTTGTTCAGGATCACTGCATTGCCACTAATGGAGAAGTCCATTACATTCGATTGTACCACAGTGTATCAGTCTCTGACTACAATGTTCTCCTGGTTCTGCTCCTCTCACTCTGCATCACTTCCTGGAGGTCATTCCAGTCTCCATGGAATTCCTCCACTTTGTTATTCCTTTTTGCACAATAGTATTCCATCACCAATATATGCCACAATTTGTTCAGCCATTCCCCAATTGAAGGGCATACCCTAATTTCCCAATTCTAATGTTGTTTCTTGTGTAGTGTTAATTTCAGAAGTTTACACAGAAAAATAATGGATTCAGTAATAGGTATTTTGATTTAAAGGTTCTGGTAGAATGTCCAAATTGAAATGTCTATCAAGCAAGTGTCAATGAGGAATTAATGCTCAGGAGATAAGTACAGAGCTAGAGATGAATAAAGCAGAACTGTGACCAAAGGAGTGAATGAAACTCCCAAGAGAAAGTATAGAAAAAGAAGGAAAAAGGACCAAAACAGAAAGCTTTAGATTCTGGTGAGATTCAGATTAACATTTGCACTCTGGAGACACTAGGATTAGGATTTAGGGTATTTGTAGTAGGCAAGTTCTTTTTACCTCTCCTTTATTTCCCACTTTAATATCTCTACCTTGCTGTAAATAAAAGCTGCTAAGTCATTTTGACTTGAGAAGGTGATTATTTTTTTATAAATGGTGACCACAATAATTTTTTTAATTCTTATATTTGTCAAACCCATTTTAATTGTTACACTACTAAATACTACTATTTATTATTCATATATTATTTATTCTATATAATACAATATTATATAATAAATACACAGATAAATACTATTAGTGGAACTATTAGTTGACATAACTATTGGTCAAATAACTTATAATTATATTTAAAAAGGTACTTACCTATTTATATCCTTTAATTCACCAGTCTCCTTCCTGAACATGTATCCCAAAGAGTCAGAGACAGAATACTTCATTCATAACAAAAATATTTGCAATACAACATATTGTGGTAAGAAATATCTGGAAATAAAGTATTCAAGAGCTGGGAAAGGGCTGAATAAATGGCAATATATGACTATGCTGGAATTTTATTATGTTCAAAAAAGGACAGACATGAGAAATTTGGAAGAAAGCAGGAAGATTTGTAAAGATTGATAGAGGGCTAAAAAAGTTCAACCAAGAGAATCAATGACAACAAAACATAAATTAAAACAACATCACAAGATTGCTGAACTCAGATCAAATTCAAAGACCAATTTTTGTTCTATAGAATGGTTGATTAAACACACTTGCTTCTTCTCCCCTCAGGGAGTGGGCAACTATGGGTACCAAATGTTGCCTATTCTGCAAAACAGCCTGGATTTTTCAGTTTGCTTTGCTTGATGACTTTTCATTGTTAGAAGGAGGGAGTTGTCAAGATATTATTATAATATAAAAAGCAAAAAGGAGGTGTGTGTCAAGGAAGCTCATCCCCTCCCCTTCCTGAGTAACTTTACCTGTCTATCAAACATTCCTGACATACCACAGTTGTGCCAGGTTTGAGTCGGTGTACACACCAAGTTCAAAAGGTTGCTCATCACTGCTCATCACAGCTAGGGTGTAAGGGAATGGGCTATTTATAGTGGATACTAAAAGGGCAATCCCTACAACAGGTGTGCATCTTCTTGGGAAAGGGTCTTGGAGAAAATGGGAGAAACTACTAGGATCAAAGGATATTTTAGCATTTGATTAAAATCTGTTAACTCTACCTAGCTAAGTCCTTTAACTATCTTAAGGTCCATAGTTCAGTCTGAGACTCCCTTCAGGGTGGAGTATCCCTGGAACAGGAATGAACTTGGGTCTCCAGTTTACAAACTAATCCTAAAACTTGGGGTTCATCAGATCTTACTAGGCTACAAGTTTGGTGGTTTCTAGATTCCACGTCGACACTGGCATAATATATTGGTATCCTTAATACATTTATGCCCTTGTTTTCAAAGATAGACCTAGGAGATTATGTATTATTGGATACAATATGCTAAGATAACTAATAGTAAAACTAATAGTTCCCAAGTTCAAGAGTTTCACATTTAATATTAGAGTAGCAGCTATTTAACCTTAAACTGTTTTGTGTCCTTTTGGTAATCTGGTGAAACCTAGATTTTTCTTTCTTTTTAAAAAGCCTTTACCTTCTGTGTTAGAATCAACACAGTATCAGTTGCAAGATAGAAAAGTGATAAGGGCTAGGCAATGAAGGTGAAGTGACTTGCCCAGCATCACATAGCTAGGACATATCCGAGGCCAGATATGAACCCAGGACTTCCTGTCTCTAGGCCTGGCTCTCTATCCACAACCTTTGTTTTTCTTCTTTTTGTTTGTTTTATTATATTTTTCCATGTTACAAAAATATGATTTTTAATAATAATTTGTGGATATTTTGCAATATATTCTCTTCTTCCTCCCTTTTTCCCTCTCTCCCCAAGACAGCAGGTTCAAGATGATATAGGTTGTACATGTGCTATCCTGTATTACATATATCCACATTCATCATGTTGTGAAAGAACACATATTGCTTATATAAGAAAAAAACTCATAAAATAATAAAGTGAAGAATGGTATGCTTCAGTTTGCATTCATTCTCTCTCATTTCCTTCTATGGTAGTGGATAGCTTTTTTCATCATGAGTCCCTTGGAGCTGTCTTCAATCCTTGCATCATAATAATAGTTAAATCATTCACAATGATCATGATACTTTATTGCTGTTTCTATGTACAATATTCTGGTTCTGCTCACTTCACTTTTCATCACATCATTGAATTCTTTCCAGGTTTTTTAGTGATCATCATTTCTTATGGAAAAAAGTATTCTATTATAATCATATAACATAACTTGTTTAGCCATCCTCAGTGGCCAGACATCCCTTCAGTTTCTGGCTCTTTGTTACCACAAAAGGTGCTGCTATAAATATCTTTCTAAAAGTAGATCCTTTTCCCAAGTCTTCAATCTCTTTGGGATATAGACCTACTAGTAGTGCTGGGTCAAGGGAATGCACAATTTTATGGCCTTTTGGGCATGGTTCCAAATTGCTTTCCAGAATGGTTGTATCAGATCACAGCTCTATCAATTAGTACATTCATTCCCCAGTTTCCTCACATCCCTTACTATTTATCATTTTCCTTTTTAGTCATATTTGCCAATCTGATAGGTGTGAGGCAATACCTCCGAGTTGTTTTGATTTGCATTTCTTTAATTAATGGTGATTTGGAGCATTTTTTTTCCAAATGACTAAAGATCGTTAAAATTTCTTCAGTTGTGAACTGCCTATTCATATTTTTTGACCATTCTGATAAATTGGTCTCACTTCTTTACATATTGGAGAAATGAGGCCATTGTCAAAGACACTTACTATAAATAGTTTTTCCCAGTTTTGGGGGGGAATTTGTGTTTTCTTTAAAATTGTTTTAAGCTAACTTTCAGTAAGAAATTTATGAAAATAAAGATGCAATTGTTTTCTCATCCAAGTTCATAGACCTTAGAAATGGACCTTAGGGACAGAACATATAATCAAGGATACACTCACATGTATAATATGCACACTTTCCTCTATATGATAGGATACACACACACATACATGGAAGCAGAAACTTCTACTTCTGGGGAAAAAAATAAAAACAACACATGAATGTAGAAGATGGAATCCCATGTTACACAGGAAGGGTTTCATCTATAGTATGTGCACATTTGTAAAAGGGGTGCTAGTACATAATAAATTAGTGTTCCAGATGCAGCAATAATGTATCTGTATATAGTCTTATTTGTGAAGTCTAATGGGGAACTGGATTTAGTGCTAGAAATTTTTCCAACTAAAGCCAAAGCAATAGCACCTCTGAGTTGCCAGTTGTATTGCCACTTCTATCACCTATATGAGATCTTATAATTTTCTTATGTTCTTGAGAATAATGTATAGAAATATTGATGATTTTTATGTTTTTTCTTATGTCCCTCTATTTTGCTAAAGCTTTTTATTATTTTGCTGAATATTTTTATTGCCTCTCTTAGATTTTCTAAAATAATACATCACATCAACTACAAACTGGACTATTTAAACCATATCTATAGCAAACCAACCTGTGGTTCCTATATGATTTAACTGTGGGTAATAACCTGAGAAGGAGAGAGGTGACTAAGGAAATGGGTGAATAATAAAGACTCAGAGACAACAAGTTAGAAGATATGGAGAGTGGTGCGAACTCCAATATTATTTCCCACTGAGAGCTAATGGGAAATATGAGGAATAAGAAAATACGTGGGGACAACTCCTTAATGCCTCCTATGGACAAGAGTGCCAGAGGTTTAATAGGAAGCATGGGGCTGACAGCTTCGTGAGGATCAGCAGGAAAAGATAGGACAGAGCACTTTGAAGATACAGGGAAGTAAGAGTGTAAGAGGAGGAAAGAGAGAGATTCGCGCTTGTTCCTCAGTATTTATTGGAGGTTTTAGGAATGTGGATGAGGAAGAGATCAACACATATGTAACATGTCATAGGTCTTAACATTGGATGAATTGACAATGACAAGATCAAAGAGGTGGAGATTAATCCAACCTGCACTTTGCAAATGAATGTACTCCGAGCCAGGGCAGCTTGGCTTTCAAGACCCAGCCCAGGAATTTACCCATCCTTTGTAGTCCTTTGGACTGTCCCTTTCCATACAATGAACATCAAGTGATCTGACCATGCACTTGGTAAATGAATATACAGGATATAATATCAATACATCAATCATACTTTCCAGATGCTAACATGCCTAGTATGCTACATATCTCCCTTTTTATTTAAAATTTAAAACAAGAGTGTATAATGTTAAAAAATGAAAAATTATAAACTCAATCAAAAATAAAAATGGTAGTGAGTGTAGCAAAATTAGTAATTCAAAACTAATTCCAAATCAAATAGTAAAAATTAAATGTAAAAATTATTAATGTAGAATTAATAATAAAAGTAAAAATTATCTTAACTTAGTAATAATCCTGTAAAAATGAGAATGATGAACTTCATATCAACTTAGCAAAAAAGTTCTATCAAAGACCAATAATACTAAAAATAATAATAAAATGATCTTCACTCTTTCATGATCCTGAATTAATGTGATATCAGTCCCATAGTCCATAGGACAGGTGCATTAATATATCATCTTACCCATGTACAGCCAAGACTATAAGAAGTTGTTAGACCTTTAAAGTTAATGAAAAGGACTACATCGCGAGATGAGAGGGAATTCTTTTCTATCCCTTGTCCTGAGTATGTATAGTCTTGGGGATATATAAGCCAAGATGCCTACCACATAGATATATGGTTGGAACTTTGGGACCAGGGCAATCTGTGAATGAGGGTGTCAAAACACTGTGTCTGTAAAAAATAGACTCGAACTCTGGACTTCAATCCCCAGAAGTCCTTGCTCCACTTCCCCAGAATGCTTTGAATTCTCACCCGGGCCGAGATCAAGAAGGTATTTAACCTGATTGCAAGAGCTTTTGGATGTCTTTTGGACTTCCGTTTTGGAGCAGACGTGTCTCTTCCATGATGTGAGGTTATCTTGTCTAGGCCTTTGGCCTAGGCACGTGTTTTTTCTCATTCTGTATTTCCTTTAATCCTTAACTTTTAATAATATAACCTCTTAAATATATTTTATAAATATATATATTTATATATATATAAATATATATATAAATATAAATAAATATATTTAAATATATTTAATAATAAACCTCTTAAAATATAATACTCCTTGCAGAGAGAAACTAATTTCTACCTACCTCAGTCTCCCCAAAATTTTAATCTTTACAAAAGAACAGCTGTCTTTGTCTTCAAGAATTTTACTTTGTATTAGGGGAAGACAAAAGATGAAATTCCCCTAGTAGGACTTGGTTTTGACATCTTGAAGCAAGGAACAAGATTGTCCTGGAGCCTGACAAAAAAATAGAGGCTCCAGGAGGAGTTCACCAATGGGAGAAAGGGTGGGTCATACAAAGGGGTATTCCAGGTGGAAAAGACCAAAAAGATTGGTTAGATGTTATAGAGCAGTGGTTCTCAACCTTTTTCATGCCGTGACCCCGCAATATAGGTCCTCATGTTGCAGTGACCCCAAACCAAAAAATTATTTTGGTGGCTACTTCAAAACTGTAATTTTGCTACAGTTATGATTCAGAATGTAAATACCTGATATACATTATGTATTCTCATTGCTACAAATTGAGAGGTTGAGAACCACTGTTATAGAGTAAGGAGATCTCAGGCACAGAGAAAAGGTCCAGCATGTTTTGAAAGTCTAAAAACCAGGAACCAGTTTGAAAGGGAAGCAGTTCTTGAGTTTATTGCTTGAAATAATTAAAGATAAAGAATTAAAGATGTGCATTCTCCTATAGGTGTGGATACAGAGGAACCACTGACTCAAGGCAGAAAGAAGTTTCTAGAAGTGTGACCTCTGGCAGAAGAGAAGAAAGTAAAATATTGAGAGGGAAAACTACCAAGCAGTATGGTAGAAGCCCTGTTAGGTGCCAGCTCTTTAAATTCATTCTCATGAGAATGGGTACTCATAAGTCGGTGTAAGAAGGGCCTAGTCAGTGAACAAGGGCAAAATACATGGGCTCACAGCTTGTCTTTTATCCTAGTCCCCTCTGCCCATGCAGATAGTCCCTCCCCTCATTCATCATTGGCTGGTGACTTGAGAGACACAATCTAATCTCAAAAACTAGCTAATCAGAAGGTGTAATTTTCAAACCCTAGTATTCTAATTATTCAAGTAGGGTTAACCAATCAAAGGAAAAGAAAGTTCTATACTGGTCTTTTGGGGAAAACAAAATTCGACTTGTTTATCAGCCAGATGTAGTTCCCTGAAAGGAGTCTATGCTATCTTATTCTCTACAATCATGGATTCAAGGGCAAAGTAGATAGAGAACTCCATGAGAAAAGAAAGTATATTTGGGTCGTGTAGTGACAGAAGTGTGAGTGACTTGGGTTATATGTATTCCCCTCTTGTATGTTTCACTACCATTGGTATCTACACTTCCCACTGATCCTGTGAGGAGGAAGGCAGATCTGATCAGTGAACTGAAAAGCTTTCCCTTTTCCTTTCCCCATCTCAGTATGGATTTCTTGGAGGGCCCTTGCCATAAAATCCAAGTAAAGAGTAGAGTTTGGAGAACTGGGAGCCTGGTGAGAGAATAAATCTAAAAGGTAAAGAGCTTCTGTCCATAAAATATGTCCAATTGCCACCTGGTTTTGTAATTTAGGGTAACAAAAAGCCAATTTCCTCATCATTTTTTTGTTGTTGTTGCTCAGCTATTTAACAGGAGAGAAAACAAACAAACAATCCAACTGAATTTTCTCTCAGGCTGCTTAGACTTGATCCCTTCCCAACAGGAGAGGCCTGCAAGCATGCTTCTCCCTTTGTTTTAATTGGGTGGGCTAGTCCCTATCTGGCTTGACCTCAGGCTTAAAAAAAAAAAATTTGCCATGGATAGGCCATGCCTTTTGCTTACCAAGGATGTAACGTGGCCAGTCAACATTACAAAAAGAAATTGGTTGCTTTTTCTTTAAGCTGTTTAGTGCCAAGTTTTTCCACTTTTTAAGTATACACCCCAAAGGGGAATCTCGAGGTACTCTGACTCTGTCCCATTTAGATGCGGGATGGCCAATTCCACACCAGAGGGTCAACAACTGTGTGTCCACAGATGTTGCCTGACCAAGAGCACTCATTTTTAACACTGAGGGGAGCACTCAGTTGAACACTGAGGCAAGACTCCCCACACATTAGAATGTCTTCTAATATCAGAAGGGGAAGCCGACAGATAGACCCCAAACTCCAGTGGCCAGACTGATCTGGGGCTGATGGGAGAGAGAGCATGAAAGAGTTCCCACAAAGATATCACCCAAAAGATGGGGGTTTCAGGAGTCAAAGAAAAGGCTCCTTCCTACCTGAGAAGCCGTGTCCTCGTGGATGATCTGGAGTACAGGAGTAGCTTTCAGGAGAGCCAAAAACCTTGGGTGTCAAAATGTTAGGGCAGGGAGAATACCCTTTGGGGTTCGGGAAGGATACCTTTTGCAAGCATGCAAGACTCCAAAACTTAGCTTAAAAACAAAAAAAGAGATTTATTAATTTAGAAAGTAATGTTGAGAGTGGCCAGGAGGATAGCAAAGTGGAACAGCAAGATGGGGAGCAGTTCCCTGGGAGCACAGCATGAAAGGAAAGGCTGTTCCCCATGGGGACAGCATGGATGGAAAGGCCGGCCCCCAGACGACATCAGTTCTGGGGTTTATATACTCTTTAGATGCTATGTCCTGGTGTGGACATGACCAGAGTGTTAGTCCCTCAGGCATTTGGTGGGGTGAGGTGGTCATCTGACTGGGGTCTGCCTGGAGGCATAAAGATTCATTTCTTTGTCCACCTTAAATCTAGAGGACAAAAGAGGGTAAACATCTCAGGACCCTGGGTGGGGTCATTGGGCTTTTCTAGGTTAAGAGTCAGGAGGATGCAAAGGCAAGGGAGTTTCCCTGATATTAGTTCCCTGAGTTTCTGGGGTACAGTGCCCATGTCAAAACTATACTTGAACACCTGCCTTAAGCTCAGTAGGTGCCTCCTGTAGGAATATAGGTAAAGGATAGAATAAATTTCATGGATTGGCTTTAAGAGTTTGCCTTGGAGTAGACTGCTTTTTCCCTGAACGACAGAGACCATCTACCTGGGATCCATAGGGCAGAAATCCACTTGGCTAAGGTAATCCCAAGGGTTTGTGACCTGGGAAGTTCCCTAGGTGGGGTTTTATCATCTCCCATCCATCTAGGAAGGATTTTTATTTCACTGCAACTGAGTTACATCTCTGTGACAGACACCCTCTGCCTGTAAGAGTAATAAATTGACTTGCTGTTTTGTAATCTTAAGAGTCTTTTTTTTTTCTTCATTTTGAATCCATGGGCTATATTATGAAGCAAGAGTCATCAGAACCATTTGGTAATGGTTAAAGAATGAAAAAGTAGATCAATGAAACAGATCAATGAGAAAGAATCAGAATCCAAATAACTCAATAACATCAATGTTCAAATAACTATAAAACATAAATTACTTAAGAAAGAGCTCCCTAGGAGGCAGCTGGGTAGCTCAGTAGATTGAGAGCCAGGCCTAGAGACTGGAGGTCCTAGGTTCAAATTTGACCTCAGACACTTCCCAGCTGTGTGACCCTGGGCAAGTCACTTAACCCCCATTGCCTAGCCCTTACCACTCTTCTGCCTTGGAGCCAATACCCAGTATTGACTCCAAGAGGGAAGGTAAAGGTTTAAAAAAAAAAAAAGAAAGAGCTCCCTAGCAGTTGGAAGGAGTATACATAGACAGAGGTTAAGAGTGTGAGTTGAATTGGAAAATATCTAAAAAAAAATAAAATTAAGACCTCAGAAAGCCAAATATATTGGGGGGAAAAGAGAAGGAAAAAAATTGAATGGGATAAATGATATCACATAAGAGGTATGAAAAAGCTGCTATAGTAGTGGGGAAGATGAGAGAGCTAGGAAGGCGAACACTTGATCTCATAATGGTGTGGGCATTGTACCCCAGAAACTCAGGCAAAAAAAAAATCAGGGACATTCCTTTGCTCCCTTAGGCTCTCCAGACTTCCAAAGCAAAACATCTGACCTAGAGGATTACCCTCCTTTGATTGAGATGGACCAAGAGACTCACTTCATCCAGCCCATCAAATCCCAAGAACCACCCCCATGCCTAGGGGCAAGCCTCCTTCCCCACCCCCACACCCACCCTTTAGCTCCAGAAAAATTTCCTCACAGTAGTAAAGAATATAAAATCCCCAGAATTCATGGCATCTGGGGAATAGATTTTGCAACCATGCTGTCCTCCCAAGGAGCCACATTCCACCCATGCTGTTCCACTTAGGAGGCAGGCTTCCACCTATGCTGCCCTGCTGGCCAGATTCAATATTACCTTCTAAATTAATTTCTCTTTTGATTTTTAAGCTAAGTTTCAGAGTCTTGCATTCTTGCAAAAAGTACCCTTCCCAAACTCCAGGGATTTACCTCTGGACCCCACAACAATAAGAATTGGTTCTGTGAGGGAAGAATGTGCACAATCAATAAGGTAAAGATATCTTATCTTACCCTACAGGAAAGTGGGAAGGGAAGAAGATAAGAGAAGGAGGATGGGGCTCATAGAAAAGAGGGCAATTTAGGGGAGGTAGTGGTCAAAACTAAACAGGGGGAAATAGGATTACCCAGTAATCAAAATGTTGCAAAATTGTTTTAAAAGTCTCAAATATGGGCCTCATTTCTCAAATACATAGAGAAATGAGTTAAACATATAGGAATACAAGTCATTCCCCAACTGATAAATGGTCAAAGGCTATTAACAGGCAGTTCTCAACAAAATAATTAAAGCTCTATATAATAATACAAAAAATGCTCTAAATCACTATTAATTGAAAAAATGCAAATTAAAGAAACTCTTGGGTACTATCCCACACCTATCAGATATGCTATTCTGTCAGAAAAGGAAAATGACTAAACCTGAAGGGAATGTGGAGAAATTGAGACACTAATGCATTGTTTGGGGAATTGTGAATTGATGGAACCATGCTGGAGAACAATTTGGACCTATTCCCAAAGGGCTATAAAACAGGACATACCTTTTGACCCAGCAATACCATTCTTAAGTTTGTATCCCAAAGAGGAAAAAAAACAAAAAGGGAAAGAACCAATATGTACAAAAATATTTAAAGCAACTCTTTTGGTGGGGGCAAAGAATTGGAAAGTAAGGGGATATCCATCAATTGAGGAATATAACTAAGTTATATTGTACATGATTGTGTTGTGCTATAAGAAATGATGAGCAGGAGGAGCTCAGAAAAACCAGGTAAGACTTATTTATACCAACTGAAGCAGGATGAAATAATTAGAATATTGTACAGAATGAGAGGAATATTGTATAATGAATAACAGTGAATAGCTTAGCTATTCTCAGCAATACAGTTATCCAAAACTATCCCAAAGGATTTATGACAAAAAATATGATTTGCTTCTAGTGAAAGAACTGATGTAGTTTTAAGTCAGAATACAGTAAACTTTTTCACTTTCTTCCTTTTTCTCTTTTTTGTTTGAGTTTGCCTCCACAAAAGGATTAATATGAAAAAATGTTTTACATGATTGCACATGTAAAATCTATATATAAGGGTGCTTTCCATGTTAATGGGGGGAAGTTGGAGGTAGGAAAGGAGGGAGGGAGAGAATTTGAGACTGAAAATTATTTTTAAAAGGTTAGAAATAAAGAGATAATAAGGAAAAACATACAAAAATATTTACAATCATGCTCTTTGTAGCGGCAAAAAATTGGAAAATGAAAGAACTTTCATCAATTGAGGAATGGCTGAACAAATTGTGGTATCTGGTGGTGATGGAACACTATTGTCCTGAAAGGAATAATGAACTGGAGGATTTCCATGGGAAATGGAATGACCTCCAGGGATTGATGCAGAGCAAAGGAGCAGAAAAGGAGCAGAACCAGGAGAACATTGTACACAGAGACTGATACACTGTGGTACAATTGAATATAATAGACTTTTCTATTAGCATCAATGCAGTGACCCAGGACAATCCAGAGGAATTTATGAGAAAAAACATTATCCACATTCAGAGAAAGAACTGTGGGAGCAAAAATGCAGAAGAAAAACATATGATTGATCACATGGTTTGATGGGTATGTGATTGGGAATTTTGACTTCAAATGATCACTCTATTGCAAGTATAAATAATTTGACAATAGGTTTTGAACAATGATACATGTATAATCCAGTGGAATTTCTTGTCAGCTCCATGAAGGGGGGGGGAGTGAAAAGGGGAGGGAAAGAACATGAATCATGTAACCATGGAAAAATATTCTATGTTAATTAGTTAATTTTAAAAATTAATTAATTTAATTTTTGAAAGGTTGGAAACCATTTTTATATGTAACTGCGGGAAAATTAAATTAAATTTAAAAAAAATAAAAAGTAAGAACTTCCTATTTGATAAAAACTGCTGGGAAAAGTGGAAAGCAGTATGGTAATACTTTGTCCTAGACTAACATCTTACATCATATTCCCCATATAGGTAACCTTCGTATTAAAGATCATATCATAAAAATATCAGAAGATAAATAGCTCATATACTTTTCATAGCTACAGTTAGGAGGTGTGTTTTTAATTAAACAAGGGATAGAGCCAATTACAAAACATAAAATATGTAATTGACATGGGCACTTTACCCCCCAGAAACCCAGGGGGACTATTATCAGGGAAATTCCCTTGCCTTTGCATCCTCCTGACTCAGAACCTAGAAACACCCAATGACCCCCCTAGGGTCCTGAGATATTTATCATCCTTTGTTCCTCCTCTAGATTTAAGATGGACAATGAGATGAATCTTTATGCCTCCAGGCAGACCCCAGTTAGATGACCACCCCACCCCACCAAATGCCTGAGAGCTTACCAGTCAGAGTCATCTGTTGTAAAGAGTATAAAAGCCCCAGAACTGATGTCATCTGGGGGACAGCTTTCCATCCATGCTGTCCTCATGGGGAACAGCCTTTCCATTCATGCTGTCCTCCCAAGGAACTACCCCCCAACCTTGCTATCTTCCTGGCCATTCTCAACATTACTTTCTAAATTAATAAATTTCTCTTTTTGTTTTTAAGCTAAGTTTTGGAGTCTTACATTCTTGCAAAAGGTATCCTTACCAAACCCCAGGGGTACACATCTGAACCCCATAACAATTTTTATTACATGAAATCTGAAAAACTTTTGCACAAAATTAATGCATATAGGATGAAAAGAAAAGAGGTCAAATTTGAAAAAATCTATACTAAATTCTCAGGTAAGAATTTTCTATCCAGGGTAAACAATTAACAGCTATCTATGACTAAAAAAGACATTCTCCAATAGATAAGGGATCAAAGGATATGTAGGAATTCTCAAAAGAACTTGTAAACTGTTAATAAACATGTGAAAGAATGCTCCAAATCACTAGTAACAAGGAAAAAAAGCAAGTTAAAACAACCCTGAGGTTTTACCTCACCCTCAATGAATAGGTAAAAATGACAAGAAATAGAATCATCACAGGAGAATGGTGATGCCCTCAAAAGTAACCAGGAAATTTAGGGGCAGCTAGGCGGTTTAATGGATAGAGAGTCAGGCCTAGAGACAGGGGGTCTTGTGTTAAAATTTGGCAGTAGACACTTCCTAGCTATGTGATCCTGGGCAAGTCACAACCCCAACTGCTTCTTACTGTTCTTCTGCCTTGGAATTTTGTGAAGTGAGAAATTAGTGTATCTCAAGTTATTATAAATTGTTAATACTTAAAGGTTAGTGTGTTTTCCCTCCCCCCTCTCCCCCCAATTCTTACCAAAGCTTTGCAGCTTTAAGGGAGTTGGTCTGGGAATTGCCCAGGTCTTAGATCCCAAGGTACTCTAGACCAAATCTTAAATACCAATCTTGAGTACCCTTTTGTCCTAGAAGACTCTCCTATTGAATCTTTGTAGCCCCTTCTAGATAATATAGTTGTGAGCTACTCCCCTCTTTGTATTTGTCTCCAACTTCCTGGTCATTTCTTTAAAATATTG
Source organism: Monodelphis domestica (assembly GCF_027887165.1). Lineage (NCBI taxonomy): Eukaryota > Metazoa > Chordata > Mammalia > Didelphimorphia > Didelphidae > Monodelphis > Monodelphis domestica. Next base: position 418,988,727 of record NC_077229.1, on the reverse strand, counting down.
GATTCCTTTGAATACTTCCATAGTGAAGCTATTCTCCAATTTCTTGAAGATGTTAATCAGCATTGAATGTGTTCATTGTAAAGTCAATGTAAAACAATTCAACACTTGGTTTCTAACTATTATAAAATGGTAGATGTGATTACATCTATAAGTAGGGAATTTTTCTGTTAATTTTTGGGCATTTGTTTTGGGTCATAAATTGAGGCACTGCCCCACATTTTCTCTGTAATCCCTAGGAATGTCTGTCTTGGGTCTTCAACCTGAGACAGTGCCCCCCATCTCTCTCTCTAAAAGGAGGGAGAATTTTGAAATTTCCCAGGGCCCCTCAATTTCCATCCCACATAGAATAAATATTTATTATTGGTTCTAAGACAGAAAGTAAGAGTTTAAAAAAATGCAAAATAGTAATAGGGAAGTTTGAGAAACAACCACTTTCCAAATGGCCACAGAAGAGCAAAAACGTCTCAAAATGAATCCTGGAATGGCAGAACCAACAAAAGAAAGATTAGAACAATGTTCTTGCCTGGAACAACATGGAGACTAGAAGGAGGATTTATCCCAATGGGGTTCAAGGAGAGAGCAGTGAACAAACCTCAGTGGAATGTGATATAATACAAGTAATGGAAAGAGAACAGTTGGCTCAGCCCAGCCTCATCAGGGGAAAAGCAGAAACCAATGCATTTGATAGTTTTTTTCCTAGCTTAGAAGAAAAACTTACTGAAAAAAAAAAGTTCTCTAAAAAATGAAATACAATACAATCAAATCTTGGTTTTCAATAATTTTGGAATTAATCGAATTTGGTATTTGACTGCATTTTGATGAGAAAACATTGTGTTGGTATTTGATGTTCTTCTGGTACTAGACACACTTCCTAGGTCTTCTTGGCCCAATGGAAGTGTCCAGAATTGAGATGGAGTGTTGTATGCAAGAAAGGGTATCAACCATAATAAAAAAATAAAATAAAAATAAATCCTATAAAATATGAAAAAAAGTATCAAATTTAAAACCAAACAAGCATACAGTTTTGCAGCAAAAGATGTTTATTTCATTTGAGAGAATTAAAAAACAGACATGTTGGGTTGGGTAGACCCAAGATCCCCCTTACTAAGAAATTTGTTACAGGCTTTTTATAGTGCTTCTAAGTTTCAAAACAAAGGGGAGGTTGGCCTCTATGATTGAACAATATGGGAACACTTCTACCCAGCACCAGCAATACACTGTCAACCTTATGGAAAGTACAAGGATGAAAGATCAATAAAACAGAAGAAAGCAAGGATACTGTTCAGAGCATGATGAAATTTTGGAGCTAGAACATTGCAAAGTTACTTTCAGGCATATGTCATCATTCCATAATTTTGATGTTCTAAAGGAATTATAAACATCACAAAAGCCAATAGAAACTTGTTAGCCCTCCATGTTTCCCCCATTTTTTTTGTCATTGGACTATTTCCCTTCAACTGTCAAAAAAAAAAAATTCTTGATGGGACATCTTGGACTTAAACCATTGTGAGTACATAATAGCCATGAAACATCAAGAAACAGAAAAGGAATTCAGTATATAAATACAGTGAAACAAAATTCCAAAGCAATATCATAATAAACATTTCATCTAACTAACATCTTATTGCTTTTTTATAGTCCATCTCCAAAGTCCACAAATTTAGTTTCAGATCTCAAATGTCCTTTGTGGTTATTTTATCATCAAAAACATGTTTTCTTGGACTTCCCAGGTGTCCCTTTCAAAATATTGTGGCCAGGGAATTGCATCACCCAGTGTACCTCAGGGCACTTCCTGGCATGGGATTGGTCTTGAATTGAACCAATCCTGTGTTAGGGAGGGGCCATGTTCCTCTACTTCTGGGGGTAGAATTGGTCTATAATAAGGACCAATCCTGCACATGGGAGGGACCTTTGAATCTGAGGAGATTCAGAGTACAGGGGCTCTAGTGAATTTCAGCTAGGGAACTCCAGTGGTTTAATTTTCTCTTAATAAAGTTTTAAAAAAAGAACAGAGTGTCAGATAGTTTTTCTTTTCAGTCCTCAAATTTGGCAACCGACAAAGGGACCCCAGAACCTAAACTACAGGTAACTGGAAACCCCTCTTCCCCGCAGTTTCCAAGGCTTCCAGCCCACACAAAAGGCAGGAAGTGGTTTCCACTCCACCTACTGCCTTTGATCCCTTGTCCCCCTCATCCTTCCCATTCTCCCTTCTTTTCTCTTCACCTTTTTCTCCACCTCCTCCTTCCCTCTGAACCTCCCTTAGAGCTAAGTTTTTCTTTTTTCCATCAGCTTCTCTGGAGATCCAACATGGGGCTCCTTTGCTTTCTGGCTGATCTCTCATTCTCCCATCTTTCCCCTCTCTCTTCCTCCTTTCCCCTCCTCCAGCCTAGACTCTCTAGTTGATTTCTCTCTTTCTCCCTCCTTTCTCCTCTTTTCCTTCAGAGCCCCTGTGTAATTAAGCTTCCCAGCTTCCCCTCAGTGCTCCTTTCCCACCAATTTATCCTGCTCTACCTTCCCTCTTCCAGCTTAGCTTTTCCAGCTGCCCTCTAACCCTCTCCCCACCTCCAGCAGGGTTCTTTCCCACAAAATCCTGATTGACCCCTCTCTCCTTGCTTTCCTGCTTTCCTCCTTCCCCTTCTCCTCCACCTTTTTCCAATCCAAGGCTACTCATCACCCACCCCTAACTTTATCCCTCCCACCTGGGTAATCCCCGGTTTCCTGCTCCCTACTCTTGCCTAATCCCTGCCCAGCCTGTAGCACCTGCCTGATCCTTACCACCAGACCCCTTGTTGAGAGTTCTTCAGAAGCAGGTAAGGTATACATCCTTTCCCCAACCACCCCCTAGCACAGAAGCACCCCCACTCCCTACTCATATGAATTTTTTCTCTCTCAAACTCTCCCTCACCCCCTTGCAACCTCCAGTTTCCTGCCCAATCTCATCCTTGGTCTCCTGCCTGGGGGCAGTTTGCATCTGCACCTGCTGTTTATGTTTTGTTTGTTCTGTTCTGTTCACAAAATAAAGCACAATGGGGGGACTTCCGGTTAAGATGGCGGCTTAGAGAAAGCTCAAGTTCAGATCTCCGGAAAAACCTTCCCGACCGATCTCAAACTATAAGCTCCTAAGGCGCCGAAATTCAAAACGATCAACAGCACAGACCCTGGGAACCCTCCTCCTGGACCTGGACCCGGTTCAAAAGGTACGGCTCCCCTCAAAAGCCAGAACCCTCGGACCTCAGGGGTAGGAGCGCAGAGTCCAAGGCTCCCGGAAGCCGCAGCCCTGCGGCTCAGAGAGCAGAACCCTCAGGGCCTTCTACAGTCCTGGTGAAAGTTACTGCCTGGGGCTTCCGCTGCAGAGAGCTGGTCGAAACAACAGCAACCCTCAGGGCGGGCAAGACAGCCTCACAGGCTGGATCCTGCTATCCAAGTCTCAGTGAAAGTCCTTGCTCTCGGAGCTTGGGTTAGCTGCAGCCCATCCCCCCGCAGGCCGACGAAACAGCCTCACGGCCAGCAATTCTGAAGGCAACTTCCTGAAAGCAACGTGGTCCGACCCTTCCATTCCAGTTCCAGTGAGGCATATTCAGTTTAACCCAGGGAAAGTCATAGAACCATCTGCCCAGGACTAAAGACTCTGAACACCAGACAGAGACAAGAAAAGCCAATCCTCCACATTCAGAGATGGAAAACTCCACAGAAGCACAGAAGCCCCAAAATACCAAGAAAAATAAGAAGAAAGGGGCGACTTTGGACTCATTCTATGGAGCCAAAATACAAAATACAGAGCAGATAGAAGATAATATAAAAGAAAATGCTCCAAAACCTTCCAAAGGAAATGGAAACTCTCCACAAACCTATGAAGAATTTGAATCAGAAATGACCAAAAAGATGGAAGCCTTCTGGGAGGAAAAGTTGGAAATAATGCAAAAGAAATTCACGCATCTACAAAACCAGTTTGACCAAACTGTAAAAGAAAACCAGGCTTTAAAGGCCAGAATCAGGCAGCTGGAAGACAACGATCGTGTAAAAGAGCAAGAATCAATAAAGCAAAGCCAAAATACCAAGAAATTAGAAGAGAACATAAAATATCTCACCGACAAGGTGATAGATCTGGAAAATAGGGGGAGAAGGGATAATTTAAGAATAATTGGACTCCCAGAAAAGCCAGAAATAAACACCAAACTGGACATGGTGATACAAGATATAATCAAAGAAAATTGCCCAGAGATTCTAGAACAAGGGGGCAATACAGCCACTGACAGAGCTCACAGAACACCTTCTACACTAAACCCCCAAAAGACAACTCCCAGGAATGTAATTGCCAAATTCCAAAGCTATCAAACAAAAGAAAAAATCCTACAGGAAGCCAGAAAAAGACAATTTAGATATAAAGGAATGCCAATCAGGGTCACACAAGACCTTGCAAGTTCTACTCTGAATGATCGTAAGGCATGGAACATGATCTTCAGAAAGGCAAGAGAGCTGGGTCTCCAACCAAGAATCAGCTACCCAGCAAAACTGACTATATACTTCCAAGGGAAAGTATGGGCATTCAACAAAATAGAAGACTTCCAACTTTTTGCAAAGAAAAGACCAGAGCTCTGTGGAAAGTTTGATACCGAAAATCAAAGAGCAAGGAATACCTGAAAAGGTAAATATTAAGGAAAGGGGAAAATGTTATCTTCTTCTTTTACTCAAACTCTCTTCTATAAGGACTACATTTATATCAACCTATGTATACTAATATGTGGGGAAAATGTAATGTATAAATAGGGGGTAAAGAAAGACCAAATAGAATAATCATTCTCACACAAAGATTCATATGGGAAGGGGAGGGGAAGAAAACTCCTATAAGAAGGAGAGGAAGAGAGGCGGGGGGGATTTACTTAAACCTCAATCTCAGGGAAATCAACTCTGAGAGGGAAAAACATCCAGATCCATTGGGATCTTGAATTCTATCTTACCCAACAAGGGTAAGGAGAAGGGAAAACCAAGGGGGGGAGGGGGAGAGGGAGAACAAAAAGGGAGGGAAAGAGAGGGGGGAAGGGGAGGGAACAAAAAGGGAGGGACTAAAAAGGGAAACATCAAGGGAGGGGACAAGGGGGACTGTTTCAAAGTAAATCACTGGACTAAAAGGTAGAGCCGAAGAAGAATAGGTTAGAATTAGGGAAGGCAATCAAAATGCCAGGGAGTCCACAAATGACAATCATAACTTTGAACGTGAATGGGATGAACTCACCCATAAAACGTAGACGAATAGCAGAATGGATTAGAATCCAAAACCCTACCATATGTTGTCTTCAAAAAACACACATGAGGCGGGTTGACACCCACAAGGTCAGAATTAAAGGATGGAGTAAGACCTTCTGGGCTTCAACTGATAGAAAGAAGGCAGGAGTGGTAATCATGATATCCGATAAAGCCAATGCAAAAATAGACCTGATCAAAAGGGATAGGGAAGGTAATTATATTTTGTTAAAAGGGACTATAGACAATGAGGAAATATCATTAATCAATATGTATGCACCAAATAATATAGCACCCAAATTTCTAATGGAGAAACTAGGAGAATTGAAGGAAGAAATAGACAATAAAACCATACTAGTGGGAGACTTAAACCAACCATTATCAAATTTAGATAAATCAAATCAAAAAATAAATAAGAAAGAGGTAAAAGAAGTGAATGAAATCTTAGAAAAATTAGAATTAATAGACATATGGAGAAAAATAAATAGGGATAAAGAGGAATACACCTTCTTCTCAGCACCACATGGCACATTCACAAAAATTGACCATACATTAGGTCACAGAAACATAGCACACAAATGCAGAAAAGCAGAAATAATGAATGCAGCCTTCTCAGATCACAAGGCAATAAAAATAATGATTAGTAATGGTACATGGAAAACCAAATCTAAAACCAATTGGAAATTAAACAATATGATACTCCAAAACCGTTTAGTTAAAGAAGAAATCATAGAAACAATTAATAATTTCATCGAGGAAAATGACAATGGCGAAACATCCTTTCAAACCTTTTGGGATGCAGCCAAAGCAGTAATCAGAGGTAAATTCATATCCCTGAATGCTTATATTAACAAACAAGGGAGAGCAGAGATCAATCAATTGGAAATGCAAATGAAAAAACTGGAAAGCGATCAAATTAAAAACCCCCAGCAGAAAACCAAATTAGAAATCCTAAAAATTAAGGGAGAAATTAATAAAATCGAAAGTGATAGAACTATTGATTTAATAAATGAGACAAGAAGCTGGTACTTTGAAAAAACAAACAAAATAGACAAGGTACTAGTCAATCTAATTAAAAAAAGGAAGGAAGAAAAGCAAATTCACAGCATTAAAGATGAAAAGGGGGACAGCACCTCTGATGAAGAGGAAATTAAGGCAATCATTAGAAATTACTTTGCCCAATTATATGGCAATAAATACACCAATTTAGGAGAAATGGATGAATATATACAAAAATACAAACTGCCTAGACTAACAGAAGAGGAAATAGAATTCCTAAATAATCCCATATCAGAAATTGAAATCCAACAAGCCATCAATGAACTTCCTAAGAAAAAATCCCCAGGGCCTGATGGATTCACCTGTGAATTCTATCAAACATTCAGAGAACAGTTAATCCCAATACTACACAAAATATTTGACATAATAAGCAAAGAGGGAGTTCTACCAAACTCCTTTTACGACACAAACATGGTACTGATTCCAAAACCAGGCAGGTCAAAAACAGAGAAAGAAAACTATAGGCCAATCTCCCTAATGAATATAGATGCAAAAATCTTAAATAGGATACTAGCAAAAAGACTCCAGCAAGTGATCAGAAGGATCATTCACCATGATCAAGTAGGATTCATACCAGGGATGCAGGGCTGGTTCAACATTAGGAAAACCATCCACATAATTGACCACATCAACAAGCAAACTAGCAAGAACCACATGATTATCTCAATAGATGCAGAAAAAGCCTTTGATAAAATACAACACCCATTCCTATTAAAAACACTAGAAAGCATAGGAATAGAAGGGTCATTCCTAAAAATAATAAACAGTATATATCTAAAACCAACAGCTAATATCATCTGCAATGGGGATAAACTAGATGCATTCCCAATAAGATCAGGAGTGAAACAAGGATGCCCATTATCACCCCTACTATTTGACATTGTACTAGAAACACTAGCAATAGCAATTAGAGAAGATAAAGAAATTGAAGGCATCAAAATAGGCAAGGAGGAGACCAAGTTATCACTCTTTGTGGATGACATGATGGTCTACTTAAAGAATCCTAGAGATTCAACCAAAAAGCTAATTGAAATAATCAACAACTTTAGCAAAGTTGCAGGATACAAAATAAACCCACATAAATCATCAGCTTTTCTATATATCTCCAACACAGCTCAGCAGCAAGAACTAGAAAGAGAAATCCCATTCAAAATCACCTTAGACAAAATAAAATACCTAGGAATCCATCTCCCAAGACAAACACAGGAACTATATGAACACAACTACAAAACACTCGCCACACAACTAAAACTAGACTTGAACAAATGGAAAAACATTAACTGCTCATGGATAGGACGAGCCAATATAATAAAAATGACCATCCTACCCAAACTTATTCATCTATTTAGTGCCATACCCATTGAACTACCAAAATACTTCTTCACTGATTTAGAAAAAACTATAACAAAGTTCATTTGGAAGAACAAAAGATCAAGGATATCCAGGGAAATAATGAAAAAAAACACACATGATGGGGGCCTTGCAGTCCCTGACCTAAAACTATATTACAAAGCAGCAGTCATCAAAACAATTTGGTACTGGCTAAGAAACAGAAAGGAAGATCAGTGGAATAGACTGGGGGAAAGCGACCTCAGCAAGACAGTATACGATAAACCCAAAGATCCCAGCTTTTGGGACAAAAATCCACTATTCGATAAAAACTGCTGGGAAAATTGGAAGACAGTGTGGGAGAGACTAGGAATAGATCAACACCTCACACCCTACACCAAGATAAATTCAAAATGGGTGAGTGACTTAAACATAAAGAAGGAAACCATAAGTAAATTGGGTAAACATAGAATAGTATACATGTCAGACCTTTGGGAGGGGAAAGGCTTTAAAACCAAGCAAGATATAGAAAGAATCACAAAATGTAAAATAAATAATTTTGACTACATCAAACTAAAAAGCTTTTGTACAAACAAAACCAATATAACTAAAATCAGAAGGGAAACAACAAATTGGGAAAAAATCTTCATAGAAACCTCTGACAAAGGTTTAATTACTCATATTTATAATGAGCTAAATCAATTGTACAAAAAATCAAGCCATTCTCCAATTGATAAATGGGCAAGGGAAATGGATAGGCAGTTCTCAGATAAAGAAATCAAAACTATTAACAAGCACATGAAGAAGTGTTCTACATCTCTTATAATCAGAGAGATGCAAATCAAAACAACTCTGAGGTATCACCTCACACCTAGCAGATTGGCTAACATAACAGCAAAGGAAAGTAATGAATGCTGGAGGGGATGTGGCAAAGTAGGGACATTAATTCATTGCTGGTGGAGTTGTGAACTGATCCAACCATTCTGGAGGGCAATTTGGAACTATGCCCAAAGGGCGACAAAAGAATATCTACCCTTTGACCCAGCCATAGCACTGCTGGGTCAGTACCCCAAAGAGATAATGGACACAAAGACTTGTACAAAAATATTCATAGCTGCGCTCTTTGTGGTGGCCCAAAACTGGAAAACGAGGGGATGCCCATCAATTGGGGAATGGCTGAACAAACTGTGGTATATGTTGGTGATGGAATACTATTGTGCTAAAAGGAATAATAAAGTGGAGGAGTTCCATGGAGACTGGAACAACCTCCAGGAAGTGATGCAGAGCGAGAGGAGCAGAACCAGGAGAACATTGTACACAGAGACTAATACACTGTGGTATAATCGAACGTAATGGACTTCTCCATTAGTGGCGGTGTAATGTCCCTGAACAACTTGCAGGGATCCAGGAGAAAAAAACACCATTCATAAGGAAAGGATAAACTATGGGAGGGGAAACACCGAGAAAAAGCAACTGCCTGAATACAGAGGTTGAGGGGACATGACAGAGGATAGACTCTAAATGAACACTCTAATGCAAATACTATCAACAAAGCAATGGGTTCAAATCAAGAAAACATCTAATGCCCAGTGGACTTACGCGTTGGCTATGGGGGGTGGGGGGGGCAGGAAAAGAAAATTATCTATGTCTTTAACGAATAATGCTTGGAAATGATCAAATAAAATATATTTAAAAAAAAATAAATAAAGCACAATGTTGTAAACCTTGAAGGACAAACTTTTGTCCCCTGGGGGATTTGATAACCTTAGGGGCTCAGACTGGTTTTTTCTTTTATTAATATTAGGAGTTTTTCTTTTTCTATACCTCAATAATAAATACCAAAAGGACTGCCTACTTAACTTGCAGATTCAAATGCAGGCCCAAATGCAAGCCCAACTGGAGATTTTAAAGAGATCTGTGCCTGATCTCCAGATACACCAGGAAGACCCCTCTCCACTTCTAACTCAGGTGGAAGATACCTCTCAACCTCTGCGTCAGGTGGAAGATACCTTTTCACCTACACCTAAGGTGGAATTTCTCCTCTCAAGGCTCATGCAGCTCCTAGTCACCCTGTCATACCCTGCCCCTTCTCCCAGGGCCCCACCGTCTATCTCCTGTGCCTTTGCCCAGCCCATAACCTTGCCAGTCCCCAGACCCAGTTCCTCCCCCTCCACCCACCCCAACCCTTGTTGGTATCCACAAACTTCCACAAAAAAGACCAGGAGCTCACATGAATCATATGAATGCCTTTTTCCCTTAATGTGGAAGTGCCCACATTATGGACAAATGGGGATATGGTAACCTTAAGGCACCATACACCATTAACTCCCCAGGATATTAAAAAACTTAAACAAAATTCTCCGTCATATGAAGATGAACCAATTGTAGTCATAAAAACCCGGGAGAACATTTTCCACATATATGATACTGCTGTGAATTTTAGGTTTTTCTCCACTCTGATTAGTCTTTAAAATTCTAGCAACCAGGAATGTATACACCCCTACTTAAGGATTAAGTGTTGAGGAGGATGGCCTATGACAGATATGCTAGCAAGTGACAAATAAGAAACAAATGACAGATCCCCTGGGCTATCCTAAGTCAAGCTTAAACTACCTACCATTGGTACATGTGAGATGCAGGAAGTGATATAAAGAACGGTCTATATATTTCACATCATTTCCTCCCTCTGGCCTCTTTCTCATGGAGATATGGCTCTCTTTCTGGCTTGTGTGGCTCGTGGCAACGTGGTGGGTGTCTTGGTGCTTTGGTGAGGTGTCGTCCCTAAGTGACCTCGCTGGGTGGTTTAGGCTGATTCCTTTATCCTTTACCTCCTAAAACGCTATCCTCTAGGAGATCCTGCATCTTGGAGGAGGCCTCATGGATGGTAGCCATGCTATATTGAGAAGGCCCCTTGGTCAAGGCCTCTGAACTCCTGCCTGGCTCAGCCTGGGCTGGAACAGTTTAAATTCTCTTTCCTCTCTCTCTCTCTCTTCTTCTTCTTAATTTCTTCACTCTATTATCATTAAACCACCATAAAATTCCCAAACTGACTTGAGTATTTTATTGGGATTGAATTAATCCCTAGTGAACACTAGTATAATATATTCAGTCAAAAACCCCTAAATTTTACCCCTTACAGTTTATCAGGATGTGCAAAACTCGCTCTACGCATTTTTGATTGAACAGGAGAAAGGCAAAATTATTTCCACTGTTAATAGAGCCAGAGGAAGGAATGTGGTTCATTGGCCCAAACATGACCCAAGATCGAATTATAAATATGAGGACAAATATTTGCAACTATGCAGTGCCAGGGAGGAATTGCTAAAGGCTATGCAAGAATGCTCTGACATGCCTGGCACATAGACCAAATTTGAAAATCTTAAACAATTGGAGGATGAATCATCCTCCCAATGTATGAATAGACTAATTGAACATAGACCTGGACTTCTCTAAAGAAAGGTATATATGGCAAATACGGAGACAATTTGTGAATGACTCTTCCAAAGTGGTCCAAGACTATTTCAAAACTAACTGCCCAAATTGCTCTAATATGGACCTATAAGAATTGTGCAGGGTCGCAGTACACATTTCTAAAGTCCATGAACAAAAAACTGAGGAAAATAATGACTTGTTAGCAGAATTGCAGAAAGGACTAAAACATTAACAGAAAGACTTAACAAATAAGAGAAAGGAGGTCAAGCAGCGGCCATTGTCCCTTTTACAGGAATTCAGACATCAATCATTAATGTGCCATTTCTGTGCAAAACAGGGTCACATAATGATGAATTGTTGGAATTGGAAACAGGCAATTAGAAATAATAACTTTAGAAATAATAATTTCAGGAATAATAACACCTTTAGAAATCCTTACAATTATGACAATAATACTCCACATCCAAATCCAAATTAGGCAAACGATAATTCACACCAATGATAATTCACACCAACAATAACAGTATATCCAAAGTGGAGCTTGTCCTTAATATACTCAGGGTGAGACTGTTCCTCAGCCTAGAGGAGCCCAAAGAAATCCCCCAAACACACCAAGTACCCAAAGATTTTTATGAAAAGGCACTGGAATCAGAGGGTATAGCCTTTGATTTCTCAGACCCTGATGTCTTAATGCCAGAAGTTTAAAATGAATATTTCCAAAAAATATATTGCAAGTATACACAAGAGATTGAAAAGATACTCTTAGTAAGTTAAGCACTAGCTAATAGGCATAATGAAATATACAAATCACTAGAAATTTGGATCATTATTAAAGTTAACCCAATTTTGCAATATGTAGCAAAAGCACCTCAAAATGACTTAAGTATTTGGAGCCTTTACAATAAATAGTATCTGCATTTTTTAAAACAGCCACTACATTTTAATTCATGTAAATCTTTTGAAGGGAAAATTTGTGACTCCATATTTAAATTTGTGTTGGTTAATCTATACTATTGCTCCCATGTAAAGGGAGTATCTTCTATGGATGGTGAGTAAAGATATCCTATTGTATTGAATTAATTGTTTGCTTTGAGAATCATTGCTATGTATTTTTGATATTGGATATATATTCTGTTGCATTGGATATTTATACGTACCATCCTATATTCGACCCTGAACATATACCTTTGTAGAAGTCCATAAACTAGAGGGACAAAGCTTGTACCTTCAGAAAACTTGTATTGAAAACTTGAATTGCTTGTATTGTGAATTTTGAGATTTGATATATTTCTTTGAACATAGCTTACCCATTGCCTATTGTTTAATAAACCTATTATTTTACTTTGAGAAAATCATTTTCACACACACTGTGAAGAATGGCTAAGTTAAAAAGGAAATGGTTCTCAATTGTTGAGTAATGTAATAATAAAAATAGTTGGAAGCCATAAACTGTGGCAGTTAGAAGAGTGGTTGGCTTAAATTGTGACAGCAGAAAATATGGTTTCAAGACAGTGTCTTGTTTTAAATCAAATATAAGGTGGTCGCCAGGGAAAAATTCCCAAATATTAAATATACCCAAGTCAGAGGAAACAATGAGAAAAGAGAATAGGCCCACCTGGGCCAGCCTAGGCTTCTAAGCCTTAAGCGAGAGATCAGTCAGTCTTTTATCCACTCACCACAAGATTTGTCCCAAGCAAGATTCTAGTGTTCAGAGAGACACCAGTTCTGCTTCAGCTAGCTCAATCAAGTTCAGCCATCAAGCACTTCAAGGCAGCTTTGGCCAGCTGCCTCCTCCAATTCAGCTTTTCCTAGCTGAATCTCCAGAGACCTCTTTTTGACCTCCTTTTAAAGGGAATTTTCTCCTATGTCACCTCCCCTAAGTTCTCACATCTACCAATCACAGTAGACGTTTCCCAAAGGACTGACCATTCTTAATTCACACCTGAGTAGACCAAACTTTTGAGTAAGTTCTCACCTCTTTGCTCTTTGCAAGTTCACAAGTTGTCTGACCTTTATAGGTACTTAGCACCCTTTTGTATTAGATCTAAAAATAGGCACAGCTTAAGGGCTTTTGCCTTACTATAAGTATGGGTTTAAGTGCTTTTCATTGTTCAGCAAGGAGTTTACAACTTTATCTTCCCCTAAAGTATGCTTAAGTAGGGGTGGAGTAGAGTTCTCACATTTCTGACTAAGTCCCTTCATTGTTTAAAGTGGGGAATGGTCTTAACCAAATGTTCTGAAGTAGGGTCTGAGAATTTTTAAGATTCACAGTAAGAAACCTTTATATTCTACCTATCCTTATATGACACTAATTGTTATATATATACACACATAATTTTTATTGTCACTGATTGTAAGATATATAATTTTGATTTTGGAACATTTTAAAATATATAATTGCTTATCCTTGCATGTGCTATTTGAGTTTTCTGAAGCACATTATCAATATATAGAGATTTTTTTTTATTTTGCTCTAGTGTAGGTTTATAATGTCCCTTAGTCCTAAATGTAACTGCCTGCCCAAATGCCTTAGACTATTGAAACTGCCAATGCTTATTTAACTATTATAGGACTTTGTTTCGTGAATATGTCTGATTCAAGGAAATGAGATCAAAAAGGAGCACAGACTTCATCTGCACAGTGCCAAAGTAGCACAGACAACCTGAATGATGCCAAAAGAGCACACAGGTCAAAAAGAAACCAATTCAGGTAGGACTGATGAATTTCTATACCAATATCAAAGAATTTGAACCACTTGAGACTCAAGGTTGCAGTGCTTGACATATATTAAGGCGCAGGACCCTTTGTACAATACTTTATAGCAAATACCTAAAACTTGACTGTTTTGGCTTCCCTATCCTTGAGAAACGACTAAAGATCAGACCAAGGAATAGTTATCTAGTCCCTTTTCTATGTTTTATGATGTGGCAGTTGACTGTGATCCTGGCTGCTGTGAATTTCAAAACTACTCCACCCTGTACAGATCATTCTTTGGAGGATGGGATTTAGCTATTTCCTAATCAATGACAATGGAGATAATTGGAGTAACAGAGTCAGGTCTTGGAAACTGCAATATCCACCCTACTCAGGTAGAGATTAGGAAGGGCTGCAGAAAAACTCAAGATTTAATTATTTGAGAATATGGCCCTCAACAGACATGTGCAAAAAAAAGGACTGCCCACCTGGGCTGTCCTAAGCCAAGCTTGGGCCACCATTGGCACTTGTGAGGCACAGGAAGTGAGGTAGGGAACAGCCTCTGGAATTCGCTGACTTCCTGTGGAGAGGGAGAGACAGCAGTTGGTGCTAGGAACTCGAGCAGAGAGGAGGCCCACAGACAGCTTTCCTTCAGATTGGTCACGTGAGTCAAGGACTGATTCTCCCTTATACCTTGGCCCTTGGGCCTAAACTCCCTCTGGCTCTACCAGAAGGTTGAGTTAACCTTTTCCCCTTCCTCCTTTCTCCTTCTCTCCCTTTTCTTACTCCCTTTGTGATTAAACCACCATAAACTCCATTCTGACTTGAGTGTTTCATTTTAGAAATTTCATAAGTAAATTCCTTGGCGACCATAGATAATATCATAACAAACTTTAAAACTGATTTTTTTATCATTACACTGCTGACTGGGTAAGTGCATGATTGCTGTTATGGATTTATAGGATATAAATTCCTTTAATCAGACCATTAAACCAAAACTTATAATGATTTTGTTTTTCCTCACTTAGAATTTTTAAGTATCAAATTTGGATTTGCATATTAGAATTTTCATCCAGTAGTTATTTGACTTTTTGTGATATTTTTTCTGATGGTTTTTAATTGGCAATGATTCATATACCTCATACCTCAGATGTATGTCCCTGTGTAACTTCAATGTTTCTTCCTAACTGTAACTTTTAAAATTAGTTTCTCTGCTAAAAGTATTATATTTTTAGAGGTTTATTAAAGATTAAGAAATAAAGAAAATAGAAAATAAGAAAAGCACGTGCAAGCTACATCTTACCTGATAGGGAGAGAGCCACGTGTGCCTAGAAGCAGAAGCTGAGAGAGAAGGGACAAGTAGGCGGTACAATCAGTTTAAATACCCCTTTTGTTCTTGGCCCAGGTGAGGACCTCAGGTGAGATTTTAGGGCATTCTGGAAACTACCAAGGACTTCTGGGAATTGAAGTCTGGGGTTCAAATCTTCATTTTACATATCCTCCTCAGGGGAAATGTGTTTTTATTTTATATAAAAAGGTTTGTTATTTTATGAAATTTGCTGCCTCCCAAAATCCAGAGAAGGAACTCTTTGCAGAAGAAGCCATGGAGATGCCTTCAGAGACTGTATGCTCCTCCAGAAGATCCTGAGCAAATTGGATGTGCAGAATTGAACTTTGTGGGGTTAAATTAATTTGTTTTGTTAAATTAATTTGATTTGTTAAAATTGCATTTGTTTTATATACTTTGTTGTGCAAAAGGGGACTGCCCCCTAATCGGTTTTGTTATTACTTCTCTTTTGTTTTATTATTCCCAGATTGTGGTATGCAAGAATGTATGTATATTTAATCTGTTATGTTTGTTATGATCCATTGGGGAGACTATGTAAAAATGGAAACGTGAATCCGGGACTTCAATCCCCAGAAGTCCTTGCTCCACTTCCCCAGAATGCCCTCTAATTTCACTGAAACCTCACCTGGGCTGAGAGCGAGATGGGATATTTAACCTGGTTGTAAAAAGGCTCTGGCCTCTTTTCCTACTTCTGCTTTGGAGCACATGCATCTCTCCACCTAGCAGGCAAGATGTGAGTGGTTGTCAATAGGCTCTCTGGGCCTAGACATGTGCTTTTCTTACTTGTGTTTTCTTTATATTTTAATCTTCAATAAACCTCATAAAAAATATAATACTCCTTGCAGAAACAAATTTCTACCCTGCCTCAGTTCCCCTAAATTTTAACTGTTACAACTAGTCTCCCAAAGGATCACAGGGAGTGTGTGAGTTTCAGAATATTGTAGCCAGGGAACTGCATCACCCAGTGTGCCTCAGGGGTCTCTCCCTACTACTTTCTGGCAAGGGATTGGTCTTGAATTGGACCAATCCTATGCTTGGGGGGGGCACACCCAAGTAATTCTGTGCCTGGGATTGGTCTTTATAGGGACCAATCCTGAGTCTGGGAGGGACCTTTGAATCTGACAAGATTCAGAATAGTGGGGCTCTAGTGAATTTCAGCTAGGAAACTCCAGTGGTTTATTTTTTTCTTTTAATAAAATTTTTAAAAAAAGATGAGAGTGTCAAGATAGTTTTTCTTTTCAGTCCTCTCACAGGATAGGTCTCTTCTTTACTTCTTTGGTTCTAAGATACTTGTAGAAATTCCTTAGATGTTACTGCTAAACTCATTTACAAAGCATATCTCAATATAAATTAGTACAACTTTAAAAATTTTACTTCTTTAGTAATTAATTGAGGTGGTAATAACTACCCCAAGCCTTGTAGAATAAAAGCATAAGATCTTATTAACAATAGAATAAATCAGTTACAAATCAGAGATTTTAGGTTTTTACATGCCCATTAGAATAATTTATATTTAACATTCAAAGATTATCTAATTTGTCGCTTTCTCAAAACTTTCCATTCCAATTAATTACTTTATTAGATGTTATTAGGCATCTAATCCTATATATGAAAACATAAGTAACAACATTTTTTGAAAACAAATTTCTCCACCCTCAGATTCAGTGATTACACACTGTCAACATGGATTTTTGGATGACTCAGTTTACCCTTACTTTTTAGAAACCCCCAGTGCCAGGTACCCCTATTTTGTATATAATGAAATGTTAAGTATTTTTGTTTGCTTTTGAGGTTTCTCTATTGGTTTAAAATTTCTTCTTAGCTAGTGTTTCTAGTACAATGTTAAATAATAGAGGTGATAAAGAAGAAAAAGGAAATTGAAGGTATTAAAATTGGCAATGAGGAGACTAAGCTTTCAGTCTTTGTGGATGATATGATGGTCTACTTAAAGAATCCTAGAGAATCAACCAAAAAGCTAGTCTAAATAATCAACAACTTTAGCAAAGTCGCAGGATACAAAATAAACCCACAAAATTCATCAGCATTTCTATATATCTCCAACCCATTTCATCAGCAAGAATTAGAAAGAGAAATTCCATTTAAAATCACCCCAGACAATATAAAATACTTAGGAATCTATCTGCTGAGACAAACACAGGAACTATATGAACACAACTACAAAACACTTTCCACACAGTTAAAACTAGATCTAAACAATTGGAAAAACATTGATTGCTCATGGGTAGGATGAGCTAACATAATAAAAATGACAATCCTACCCAAATTAATTTGCTTATTTAGTGCCATACCCATTGAACTACCAAAAAACTTTTTTACTGAATTAGAAAAAAACATAACAAAGTTCATTTGGAAGAACAAAAGATCAAGGATATCCAGTGAAAGCATAAAAAAAATGAGAAGGAAGGAGGCCTTGCAGTCCCAGATCTCAACCTATACTATAAAGTAGTGCTCATCAAAATAATTTGGTACTGGCTAAGAGACAGAAAGGAGGAGCAGTAGAATAAACTTGCGGTAAGTGACCTCAGCAAGACAGTTTATGATAAGCTCAAAGATCCCATCTTTGGGGACCAAAATCCAATATTTGATAAAATTGCTGGGAAAATTGGTTGACAGTATAGGAGCGATTAGGTTTGGATCATCATCTCATACCCTACACCAAAATCAGAATGGGTGGATGACTTGAATATAAAGAAGGAAACTATAAGCAAATTAAGTGAACGCAGAATAGTATATTTGTCAGATTTTTGGGAGAGGAAAGACTTTAAAACCAAGCTAGAAAAACAATCAGAAAATGCAAAATCAATTTGATTATATCAAATTAAAAAGTTTTTGTACAATCAAAACCAATGCAACCAAAATTAGAAGGGAAGCAACAAATTGGGAAACAATCTTCATAACAAAAAACTCTGACAATGGTCTAATTACTCAAATTCATAAAGAGCTAAACTAGTGGTACAAAAAATCAAGCCATTCTCCAATTGATAAATGGACAAGGGACTTGAATACGCAATTTTCAGTTAAAGAAATCAAAACTATTAATAAGCACATGAAAAAGTGTTCTAAATCTCTGATAATCAGGGAGATGCAAATCAAAACAACTCTGAGGTATCACGTCACACCTAGCAGATTGGCTAACATGACAGCAAAGGAAAGTAATGAATGCTGGAGGGGATGTGGGAAAGTTGGGACATTAATTCATTGCTGGTGGAGTTGTGAATTGATCCAATTGGAACTATGCCCAAAGGGCACTAAAAGACTGTCTGTCCTTTGATCAAGCCATAGCACTGCTGGGTTTATACCCCAAAGAGATAATAAGGAAAAAGACATGTATAAAAATATTCATAGCTGTGCTCTTTGTGGTGGCAAAAAATTGGAAAGTGTGAGGATGCCCTTCAATTGGGGAATGGCTGAACAAATTGTGGTGTAGGTTGTTGATGGAATACTATTGTGTTCAAAGGAGGAATTCCATGTGAACTAGAACGACCTCCGGGAATTGATGCAGAGTGAGAGGAGCATAACCAGGAGAACATTGTACATAGAGACTGATACACTGTGGCGCAATCGAATGTAATGGACTTCTCCATTAGTCACAATGCAGTGATCCTGAACAACTTGGAGGAATCTAGGAGAAACAACATTATCCACATTCAGAGGAAAAACTGTGGGAATAGAAACACAGAAGAAAAACAACTGTTTGAATAAATGAGTTGAGGGGATATGGCTATGCATGTAGAATCTAAATGAAAATCCAAATTCAAACACCAACAACATGGAAATAGGTTCTGATCAAGGACACATGTAATACCCAATGAAATTGCACTGTTGTCTAAGGGAAGGGTGGGGGGAGTGTTTGGAGGGAAATAATGATTCTTGTAACCAAGGAATGATATTCTAAATTGACTAAATAAATTAATTTTTAAAAATTAATTAAAAAAATAAAAATAAATTTTTTTCTTAGGAAGCCCAGTTTGCTCTTTGCATTTGATTTATTCCAGCTGTCCATTCCATTCCCTCATACAATAGCTATTTAGTGTAAAGAGGTTTACAAACCTGTTTGTAATACTTAATCATCCAGAGGATATGACTCTCCATTTCTTTTCATCTTTGGAGAAAGCGTCTAGTGTGTTTCCTCCCAGGGGGTAATTGGCATCTAGTATAGTGTCTTCTCCCAGAGATAAGGTTCCCAGAGTCCCAGGGCCTTTGGTTTTATATGATATTTAATGTTTGACTCTATGTAATGATCAAATATTTGAACCCTATCCCTAATCCTGATTAAAGAGTAGGTTTTCTGACTACTTGGTAGTTCTGAGTTTTTCCAAGTTAATAATACATAAATTAACTAATTAGAAACTGGTTGTATTTCAGTTAAAACAAAAAATTGATGTGAGATGCAAATACACTTAAAAAAGTAATTCCTATTTGCATACAGAAAAAATGTATACTAAGACCTGGTTGATCATAGTAAAACATGCTCATTTGTTAACCACATTCAGGTATACTCAATCTTGTACATGACTATGTATTAATAGGTGGATGACAGTTCCAAATACTATTGTACTTAGTTGTTTAGGATATGGAATAACTACGCATTCAGATTAAAAATAGCTTACATGTTTTCATTGTCCCCATATCTTCGGCTAACCTCTTGCTTTAATTTTAGAAATTTGCTATAAAAGGGAAAAACAGGGACAAGATTATAACAGCATCAAAACTGGTCCCTTCTGGCACAATCCTAAAAAGCACAGTGATTCTTTAAATATATATACCAGCAAACTTAACTTTGTTTGAGTTCAAGTAAAAGTCAGAGTTGACAATCAATCATGCAGTAACAATTTTATTTTATGACCAGACTCAGGAATAATCAGGTGGGAACATTCCTATTCAAAAGGAAATAAAATTGGGAGCAAAAATTGTAAGGAATCCCACCTCATCTGGGCTGAAGTTGTCCTCTCAACTTTTCCCAGATGAGGACCTTCACCTGTAACAGTTTAGGATCATACTCCTGAGTAACTTGTGACTTTCTCTCTTATGGTGGATTACTGACTTAATGATCCATCAGATAATTATACATGATTTGAAAACTCAAAAACACTGTTAGTGGCAGTCTCAAGAGTTTTTACCTTCAATGGCAAGTTTCACTAGCCACAGATTAGGACTGAATTTGTTATAGGAGTTAATTTGTGGTGGGAGAGCAAATGCTGGTTCTAGCCCAAAGAATTGCATCTGAATGCATGAATATGTTTATACAAGTATGTTACAGATGGGGGGGAGTGGAGGGGGTGACACTGAAATAGCTCAGGGTGGTGGAATGGCCCCTGTAGGGAGGAATTTGAATCCTCCACCACTTCCTCCCCTGCCCCCTTTTTAGGTTGCTAGATTTTATTGTGGTAATAAAATGATTTTCTTAATCTCTCCCTCTATGATCTTAAGAGGCTAGAAAGTAGGGTTTCTAAGTAGATCAGAACTGACAGGAGCCAGTGAGCCAGAGCTGAAGATTCTGTTACCAGGGAGAGACCAGGACTGAGGAGAGGAAGTAGCCTGCCCTCTGACAGGAAGTTAGGAGGAACAGTTGGTCAGTGAGGAGAGAAAGGAAGCAGCCAGGGGCAGTTGAGGGTCTTTTGCCTCTGGGATCTCTAGAGAGCAGGAGGTCTGTCTTAAGCCAAGAATCTGCTGCCAGTTGGCTACTAAACAGTTAGGCTACTATAGAAAAATGATTGAAGAAATGAGTGAGTGGTAGTTGTCCATTATTTTAGGGAATTAGGTAGTTAGTGAATAATTTCTAGATAAGAGTACATTAGGTAAGGCCTAGTGTGCCAGGCAGAAGAAACTGAAGACAGAGGTAGTTTAGGAAATTTTGGATATTATTAGGAATTTTAGGTATATATATACCTAAATAAATAAATATATATATATACACATATATATGTGGTATAAGATTAATAATCACTCTTTCCTCTTTCCTGTTTTCCTACCTATACTTCTTTCTTAAATTAAACAAAATTTCTGTTAAACTGCTTTCCTCACTTTGTCAAATTCCTTAATTTAACCAGTGGGTATGGGGGATTTCCTCCTCCAATCCTAGGGAATTCTTTGCCCTCCCTCAGATTACTCTTCCCCTGGGTATTCCAGGGGGCATTCTAGGAGAAGGGGCAAGAAAAGAGGAAGGGGGCATGTGTACAACTTGGGAAATTTTCCCTAATCAAAAAGATATTCCCTTTATTGCAAAGATCCCTAATGTGTACATGTATCCTATTTATCTGACCTTCAGAAGTATTTGGGTTTCTTTTCTTAGCCTAGCAAGTTCTTATCAAAGAGGAGAAAGTCATAGCATTCTTCAAGTTAACTGGGATGCTCCCCTTCCCTTCAGGCTTGGAATGTCAGGCATACTCTTAACAACTAAGAGGCAGGGCATTGGAAAAGCAGAAAGTTTTCATCTTTACCCTAATAGCCAATATCTGCTAACTAGTAAAAAAGGGTAAGATCTAAAAGCACCATTTGAAAAAAGGATTTTAAAGCACTATTTAAAAGAGGATTTCAAAGCACTTTTTAAAAGCACTATTTCTCATTCTTTACTACTTAATTATTCTCATGGAGTTGCTAAAATAATAAAAATTTATTAGGGCTCACACATATAAGTGATTTCACTTAGTTCTCTTGTCCTTAATCATAAACTCATATTGGCATAAAAACCAATCATTAAAAATCATTTCTATATTATAAACAGACTTGTACATTCTCAGTCATCCAATTTCATTGTTTAGAAATTCCATAACCAAAGCAAGCTTTTTTTTTTCCACAGGGCTGGTGACACAGATTGAAAACACAGATAAAGAAATTCTTCAAGATTTTTCCTTTTAACTTTTCCACATAGTAATTACAAAGTTTTCTTTTTCTTTTTTTTTCTAATATTTTTCCAGTCTTTACCAAATCCCACCACTCAAATAATGGACATAACTGATAGGATTTTCCCTATACTATTACAATTAATATATCTAGGAATTTTTAGGACTCTTTTAATCTTAATAAGTTTTTCTTTTTGTAGAGGAAGAAACAAGACAGTTCTTAAATCTCAATTGAACCTCACAAAAAGGTAGACATTTATAAATTAACCCTAGCTCAAAACTCATTTTAGCTTTAAAAACATTTAAACTTTCTGTATTCAAACCCACTGTTTGAAGCCGATTATAACTTTCTGCCTTAATTCCTCACATTCCTACTTGCTTAGAATTTACACATTTTATTTCTAGCTATGGACTTTTAATTTAATTTTTTATGGACTTTAATGCCTCTTTTTGTCTCCAGAAGCTTCTCCCATTGTACCACAGGACCATTAGCTTTTGGGACTGACATGGGGCCTTACTGTGCTAAGAAGACACTCAGCTTTGGCTTAGCTTCACCTAACTGGGATAGTCATTTACCTTAGGGTTCATTATTCATTCAGAAACTGCTAGCCTGAGATTCCCTTCAGGCTGGATTCTCATGGGAACAGGGAACAAGGACAAGCTTTGGGATCTCACATTTACAAGCTAGTTCTAAAACTTGGGGTTCATCAGATCTTACTAGGCTACAAGTTTGGGGTTTCTAGATTTCCCATGTTGACAATGTTACCTTCAAATCAAGCTGCAATTTTTAGTACTATTTTCCCAGTAATATAAACATAAAATTTCCATCATTCTCTTTTCAATTATGTTTATTACAATAGCATCTAAAACTGATAGATCTTCAGCCTTTACTTGGTTTTTTCTTTATTAGCATACAATTATCAGACTATTTAATTATTGCCAATTTCACTATTCACAAGATAGAAGAAGCACCAGAAATTCTTTAATATGCCTTTAAAGAATTAAGTTCTGAAAATTTATCAGTAGGAGTAACAAAGAATTTCCCTAGAGAAACATGATATATACAATTCTAGTTTGTTTAAACAAACCTCTCCTTTTAGGGCAGGAGACAAAAACAATTCTTAAGATTTAAAATGTATAACGACCAATTAACTTACAGTAGAATTTCCGAAAAATACCGGAGTGATTTCTACTTCATTTCTGTGGCAGTCCAGGCATGTAGAAACCTTGGTTATATTTCAGGGGTACTCAAACACCAGGCTCATGAGCAATGTGCTCATTTTTACCTAGCTAAATTCTAAGCCCTAGGTTCAGTACTTAATGGTGGGCAAACCCATCCCTCAGGCTACCTCTGGATGACTGACCTACTACCTCAGTCTAGACAATACCAATCAATTAACATCTGTATCAAACAAATTTCAATGCCTTAAGCAGTAGGTTCTTCTGATTTGGGGCTTAGCAACATCTATTCTTTTAGTATCTGGCAGTGTGCATCTTGTGATGATTACCTAAAAGGTGTCTGACCACCTTTCTCCCTTCCCCCCTTCCTTTTTGTAACCCCAATAAAAAAGAGTACCAAATAGGTGGAAGCTCTTCTGCACCAAAGCCCTTGATCATCAGAGCTCTATTCCATCCGAGCTCAATTCCACCCAGAGCCTACTTGATGTAACTACTATTCTTTTGCTACTATTCTCTTGTCTCTTGAGTCTTTCTTTATTGTACTGCTGTATCTTACCCTTATTGGAGGAGAATGTCGAATCCTTAAAATCTGAGTCTTTCTTCCTTAATTGTTTCCCCCTCTCCTTTTCCCTCATTACCCATTCTCCCTTAGTCTTCAACCTTCTGAGTGTTCACCCACGAATATATTAATTTGTGGCTGTCAGCCACAATTTCAAAGTTTGGGAATACCCAGCTAAGTGTCCTAATAACTTATTTGCCTTTAATTTTAATCCTCAATTTACAGATGCTTTTCTTGGATATTTCTCCCCAAGTTCTCTGCTTAATCAAAGAAATGACCTCGCTTTTTCAACTTAAAACAATAAATTGAGCATTCTGAGAGATATTTATTTCTCCTATTAAGTTACTTTCTCTTAAAGTTTAAAAAATGTCAACTTAAGACACCTACATAATATATATCTCCAATTTTAAGAAAATTATTTAAAAGAGAACTACGAATTTATACATAAGTTCTTTTTAATTTCATATCTTACTCTCATTCTCTTAAAACTTTTCAGCATTCAGGAATTCAAGTAAGAAGACATAAAAAGTTCTAAAAATGAATCATAAAACACACCAAAGCCTTATTTCTAAAATTCTAGTTTGTGCACAATGACAGACCAAAACAGATTTATACAAAGAAAGGCATGAAACAGTTAACATTCTTCCATGTCCTACTTGCCTAATTTATTATCTCTTAGGAAAAAAAAATTCACTGGCTGTTTCCAAAGGATGAAATAAACTTCTAGGCAGAGACCCAGTATAGAGATGTAGACAGACACATAGAACAAATACAAAACTACAGGTTTGGGTTGTTTGTTTTTTTTAAATTTCAGGATCAATCGAAAAAATATTAAGTTTAGGAACTTAATCTAGATTTAAATGAAAGTCAGCTATGTTTAAACAATTCTTTTTGATCATTTGTGGCTAATAGTTTCAGGGGTTGTTTTTTATTACTTATCATTAAAACTAAAAAGAATCCTTACAGGAAATAACAGAAAGTTTTTCCTTACCCACGGATATCTCCTAAATGACAATTTTTCTGGAGGTCCATAAACCAAAGCTCTGCTACCAAGTTCCTTTGGTGTCTTTTCATTGTTAACCAAATTTCCCATAATCTGAGGAAATGACCAAAGCAATTAAACCAAGAAGTCTCCCCAAGAAGAGATAGACAAATTTATCTTTTCAGTTGTGACACCAAGAATTATTTCTCTCAAAAGAAAAAGAAAGAGCTCAACTAAGAATCAAAATTGGAGAAGAGACAGAAAACTTATCTGCAGGAGCCCAGACTAAGTTAAGGCACAAAAAGACTTCTACTGGTACCATATCTCAACTGGATCCTAGAAGGCAGGAGAGGCATCCTCTTTCCTATCCCACCACTGCCACCATTACTATCAACCTTAAAACCCAATAAATATATAGCTCTGTAGCAAAGATGTATATTTCCATTGAGAGAATTAAGAAACACTTATGTGTTGGTGTTGGATAGATCTAAGACTCCCCCTAAGAGACTAAAGGAGAGTACAGGCTGATAAAGTGTTTCAAGACAAGGGACAGGGCTGGTTTCTAAGATTGGGCAACAAGGAAAACTTCAGACTAGCACAAGAAATATACTATCTCTTTTGGAATGTACTGATGCAAATTCAATAAGATGGAGAAAAGCATGGGCACTATTCAAGGAATTCTGGCCCTTTGGGGCTGGAAAATTGCAAAGTTAGTTACAGGCATATGTCTATCAAGATTTCATAATCTTGATGTCCTAAAGAAATTATAAACACCACAAAAGCCATTAGAAACTTGTTAGTCCTTAACAAGAGCAAGGATTCCAGTGTCCTCCTATCATAAAGTATGTGGTAAGAAACTAGGTATAAGAGAACTGGAAACCCAAGAAGGGTCCAGTGGTGAAGAGCTTTCAAAGACATACAGAACATTTTGTACTGGATCTTGGAAGTTATAGGGAACCACTAAAATTTGTTGAATAGGGGTGGGTTTGTAGGATGAAGGGACTGATTACTTGATCGGTCCTTTACTTCAGCACAATCAGGTTAATAGCTGAGTGGAGAATGAATGGGGAGAGGGTTCAGGAAAAAAGACCAATCAGAAGGCTGCTGCATTAGTCTAAGTCCAGCTAGGTAATGAGAGACCTGCACCAAAGTGGTTGGATTGGTCTTTTTTCCTGAACCCTCTCCCCATTCATTCTTCACTCAGCTATTAACCTGATTGGGTAGAAGCATTTACTAAGCATCTATTTGCTCTGTTCCAGGCATTGTGCCAAGCACTATACAAATATTAACTCATACTACCAGCTTTTCAGACATCCAAGCTTACAATCTAGGGGCCATCTTTAATACCTCACTCCCCTCTTCCCCATCTCATTAGTTCTCAAAACTTATTTCAGAGGCAGTTGGTGACTCAGTGGATTGAAAGCCAGGCCTAGAGATGGAAGTCCTGGGTTCAAATGTGGCCTCAGACACTTCTTACCTGTGACCCTGGTCAAGCCACTTAACCTCATTCATTGCCTAGCCCTTACCACTCTTCTGCCTTAGAACCAAAACTCAATATTGATTCGAAAATAGAAGGTAAGGATTATAATAAAAAGACTTGCTATTCTGGTCTTCTTAATATCTTTTTTATATTTCCCTTTCTCTCTTCTGACTTCATTTTACTCCTTATCATTTTGCACCTGGAATATTGTAATAGGCTACTGGTTGGTTTCCCTGTCTTAAATCTATTCCCACTATAGTTTATCCTGCACTCAGTTATCAAACTCATCTTCCTAAAGCATGAGTGATCATTAGCTTCCTATTCCATCCATTTTAGCAGCTTTCCTATTGCCTCAGGATCAAATATAAAATTCTGTTTGACTTTTTAAAACCCTCCTTATTCTGACTCCTCCCTAACTTTCTAGTCTTCTCACATAAACTATGTGATTCAATGGATACAGTGCTGGAACAAGAGTCAGAAAGACTCTTGTTCTTAAGTTCAAGTAAGGCCTCAGACATTTAACTAGCAGGGTGTAAATCTGGAAAAATCACTTGGCCACTATTTGCTTCAGTTTCCTCTGCTATAAAATAAGGATAATAATAACACATACCTTTTGGGATTGTTGTGAAGTTGATATATTTGTGAAGCACTTTGCAAATTTCAAAGCATTATATAAATGCCAGCTATTCATCATCATCCATACAACCCCCCTTTTTTTTTTTGTAAACCCTTACCTTTTGTCTAATAATACTGTATGATGATTCTAAGGCAGAAGACTGGAAAGGCCTAGGTAATGAGGGTTAAGTGACTTGCCCAGGGTCACACAGCTGGGAAGTGTTTGAGACCATATTTGAACTTAAGACATTTGGTTTCCAGGCCGGGTTCTCAATCCACTAAGTCAGCTAGTTGCATCCAACCCTTCTTCCTCTTACTCTGACATGTTCTTCACAGGAGACAGTCCATTTCCAGGCTATGAACATTTTTGCTAGTGATGACCAGTGAATGAGCTATCCCAATCCTGGGACTCTTCTCAATTCTACCTTCAGGTTCTCTGGCTTTAAAGTTTTGCTTAAAGTTTCACCTTCTATAAGAAATCTTTTTCAACTCCTTAATTGTAGAGACTTCTCTCTGAGATTATTTATCTCCTATTTACCCTGCCTATACCTCCATTGTACACAATTACATGCCATCTTCCTCATTACAATGTGAGCTCCTATGGAGCAGGGATGGATTTTTTTTTTGTTTCATTCATTCATTCATTCATTCATTCACTTTTGGTATACCAGTGCTTAGTACAATGCCTCATATATAGTAGGAGCTTAATAGATGTTTGTTTACTGATGACAGAAGAGGCAGATAGAGAAGGTGAAGTTTTTTTTCCTGTGTCCCAAATACAACAAATCTTATTTTAATGGGTGCATTTAGTCAGGACGGGGCAATGCTGATGACAAATACAATACTTCCAAAAAGGAGTATCCACTGGGCAAATCATTTAACCTCCTTCTGGCTCAATTTCCTCATCTAGAAAAAGAGAGAATTGGCTTGGAATGACCTTTAAGTTCCTTTTCAGCACTAAAGCTAAGATCTTATGTATAACCATGGAGAATAACAGATGACTACGTAAGAACGAGGATGAAGAGTTAGGCCAGTTCTCTGAAAAATTAAGAAAGCCATTCTTTTTGATAACACAGCACAGGAAAATCTGTCCGTCAAAAATGATCCTTTTATTCCCGGGGCAAGCACAAAGTTGGTAGAACCCCACATTTGCATTACATTAACACAAGCAGTTTTAGAAGAAGTTGGTTTTGATTGGACAGGTCTCCGCAGGGAGGTTTTCGGGCAACTTCCTGAATCCAATAGGTCCACAAGTCTAATATTGACAATTCCCCCCCGATTCCGATTTCCTCCGTTGATTCCTCCTCCCTTCCTGTGGCAGCCCCGGAGCCTCAGCATCTCGCTGATTCAGATTGGCTCCCGGATTCCAGGCAAGCGGGTATCTTCCCATGTATCCCGCCACCTCTGCAGAAGGGAAGAGAGCATCAGTCCTGTGGAACTCGCCTGGAGAGGGGACAAGAGGGGAGTGGGAAAAGAGGCAAGAAAACGAGAGAAGGACAAGGATGATTCAGAGAGAAAGGGAGTAAGGCGAGGGAGGGGAAGGGCAGTAGTGAGGAGGGAGGACGAGAGAATCAGGTGAATCTGGGCCAAGAAGGAGAGAAGTGGGAGGGAGGAGAAGACAGGGAAGAGCAACGACCAGGGACTCTCTCAGCGACAAGAGACCAGGGAGGAGAGGACGGAAAAGGGGTTGGGAAGAGGAGGAAGACCCGCGAGGGAGGACGAGAACGGGGAAGGAGAGGGGGTGGGATCTGAGGGGGGCGGGGCAGCGGGCGGGGGCTCCGGGGGCGGGGTGGTGGCGATTCCGCGTCACGTGACGGGGGCCTGGCGGCGGCGGCGACGGTAGCGGCGGCGGCGGCGGCGGCGGCGCGTCGTTCGCGGCGCCCAGTGCACCATGGTGGTGGTGGTGGCGACGGCTTCTCCAGAGGCTGCGGGAGGAGCGGTGGCGGCGGGAGCGGTAGCGGCGGCGGCAGCGGCAGCAGCGGCGGGAGCGGCGGCTTCGCTTGCGCCAGCGGGTGGTAGAAAATGGCGGATTTTGAGGACTTACGGGTAAGCCCGGGATGGGCAGCGATAGAACTTGAGGGAACGGGAAGCGGCCACGTCCTCTTCGGATCCTGGAGGCGGGGTTGGCCCGGCCCAGTAGACCCCCCAATCCAGAGCTGAGAATGGGTCGAACTGTGGGGCCCGGAGGGGCCCCCAGAACGAGCAGCCCTTTCCTCGCCTCGCTCAATGGGGGGAGGGGGCTGGGACACGAGCCCCGATTCTAGAGGGGGAGGGGTCCGTGCCTCCTGCGCGGCCCCCTCCCCCTCGTGGGCAAGAGTGCGAGCACACATCTGGGCGTGCATTGTGTGTTGATGGAGACGCGCGCCTATACATGTGTGTTTTAGCTGTTCTTTTGGGGAAGAATTGATTTCGCTTAAAGTCTAATGGGGGAGAAGGACCTTTGTTGTTTTGTATTTCCTCTCTTCGTGATGCTGCTGTTGTAGCGGCTTGCCAGGTTGACTAAGGGAGCCCAACTGTCCCTGGGTCCCCCACTGCGGGAGTGGTGGCAAAGAAATCAAGGAAGGAGGCTTCTCCAGCACTTAACTTCCATAGCCTCCTCTTGCTCCATGGAGCAGGTAGGTTGGATGTTGGTTTGGGTTTCCTGGTGAAACTCATGCCAAGGAGAACACTCACTGTATCTCGCAAAAGCTTTTAATGTTATTTCCTCATAACTAACAAATAAGACAGTCATGCACACAATAATTGTAATCATAGAATATTGGAATTAGGAGGGACCTTAGAGGTCATCCAGTCCAAGAGCATTGAGTAGACCATAGGGTCATTGACACATCGAATGCTACCTTCTTCACCCACCTTGCAAATTTTGCAAATTTATTTTCAAATGTAAAAGCCATTTTTAGCTCTCTTGTTGCACAAAACTGGATTTTATTGCAAAATGGGCCTAGAGTCTGATAGTTCTAGGTTCAAGTTTCTTTTGGGATCCTGCTTTGGTGTCTTGGCAAGTCACTTAATTTTGCAAGTCTCCTAATTTTTTTTAGTACGCCTGGGAGTCTTAAGACTAACTTTGCTGTCGGGTTGCCCTGCATTGGTCCTAGGACCAATTTCTCTTCCATGCAGGAAACCAGAAAAGAAGAAAAAATGCCTTAGGCACTGAGCTGGGAGTTGGAGAATCAAAGGTCAAATGAAAAGTTTAGCCTTCTAGGTGCTTATGTATTTTAGGGGAAGGTTACCACTTACTCTTATTATAGTCAACATTCTTATTAAACAAACACTAAATTTGAAGTTCAGTGCTAAGTCCTAGGGATAAAAAGGCTAAACTTGAGGTTACTACCATTTTAAGTGCTTACCCTACCAAGTACTATGCTAAGAACTGGGAATACAAATACAAAAGAGATAATCCCTGCCCTCTTGGAGTTTACATATTAATGAGAGGAAATGAAAGTAAAAGGAAGCTGAAAAGTGAGGGGTGAAAGAAGGTGAAAAGCCAAGTTTGGGCTTTTATTGTGAGTGCTAGCTGTGTAGGAATGAAGATATGATTGGCTTGGGTATTCTCTTTAAAATGGAGGTTTGGGGAGGAACCAGTATTTTTCCTCAAAGGACTCACCATTTAATGGATGAGACAACCTAAAAAATACTCTTATAAACAACATGTATACTTTGATTGAAGTTAACCCAAAATGGGAGGGTACTAGTATTAAGGGAATCAGGAAAGGCTTCCTGTAAGAAGCTAGAATTTTAGCTGGTATCTGAAGGAACCAGGATGTGGAGGTAAGGTAGAGAATTACAGATATGAGGGAACAGCCCGAGAAAATGCCCAGAGTCAGGAAAAGAGTGTCTTGTGTGAGGATCAACAAGGAAGCCAGTTCTATGGGACTGAAGAATATGTAGAAGGGAGTAAGGTATATGGAATCAGGAAAGATAGAGGGCCAGATTTTGAAGGACTTTTAATGGCAGGCAGAGGACTTTATATTTCATCCTCGAGGTAATAGGGTTTATTTGTTAAATGGAGAGGTGGGGATTTTATGGACAAATCTACATTTTAGGAAAATCCGTTTGATGGCTGAGTAGAGAATGGATTACAGTAAGGAGAAACATGAATCTGGGAGGACAAACAGATGCCCAGGAAGCTATTTCTGTAGTATAGGTGTGAGGTGATAAGGGAATGCATTGGGTTTTGGCAGGGTCAGAAAAAATGTAGTATAAGATTGTATATATTGTGGTTATATGAGGAGAGAGGCACTAACAATTAAACCTCTTGTTTAGAGATGGCACAAAAACTGATCTTTGGAGGAAAATAAAGGTTCTTTAGACATGGATTTGGAAAAAGGAATACATTCTAGGAATAGGGGATAACTTGAGCAAAACAGGAGTTAGAATGATGAGTTCATGAAACAGGTAGGCTAATTTGGCTGGATAGTAGAGAGCCTTAAGGAGATTAATATGAAATAAGCCAGGAAAACCAGATTGGAGTTAAGATTGTGAAGAGTTAAAAAGCCAACCAGAGGGGTTTGTATGAGCAATTGAGAGTTATTAAACTTTCCTGAACAGAGAAGAGATATCAGATTTGTTCTTTACAAAAATTATTTTCCCTCCTGTTTGGTAGGTGGATTTGAGCGGGACAAATGCTAGGATTCCCAGTTAAGAGATTTTTTCCAAATGTACTATAATTGGCAAGGGGGCAAGGAAGACCTGAGCTATTGGTGCTGGTAATGTAAGAGAAAATGATGGACTCAAAAGATGTGAAAATAGAATTGACAAGATTTGGCAACTGGATATAGAAAGAAAGTGAAAATGAATAGTAGATTTACCTTAAGTGGTGAACCTGGGTTACTAGAAGGTGGTGAACCTGGGTTATTAGAAGCAAATTGGTAACCTCAGCAGACATTGGGACCTTTGGAGTAGGGCACTAGTATGAATTCTATTATGGATATGTTCAATTTGAGATACTCAACAGTTGGAGATGCCCAATAATCTAGTCCCTCTATCACATCCTTCAAAAGCTTACCAAAAAGCTAATGAACAGTGCAATTTCACTGTGTTTTTGTGGGAGATTTGGCCTATGCCTGTGATTTATTTCATTGGCATAGGGAATTCTTTTTTTTTTTAAAACTCTTACCTTCCATCTTGGAATAAATACTGTGTATTGGCTCCAAGGCATTAGAGTGGTAAAGGCTAGGCAATGGGGGTCAAGTTATTTGCCTTGAGCCACACAGCTAGGAAGTGTCTGAGGTCACATTTGAACCCAGGACTTAGCATCCCTGGACCTGGCTCTCAATCCACTAAACCACCCAGCTTCCCCCCATAGGGAATTCTTATTGTTGAAAGTCCATGAAATTCCATAGTGCTGAATGACTGAAGAGTCTTGTTTTTAAATTAAAAAAAAAATTCTGATCTTAAATAGTAGCATTTCCATATACTTTTGGGACAGAAGAGGATTATACGTTTAGCTGTGTACAACTTGTTTTTTAAGTATGTAATAAATTTGATGTATTACTTTTAAAGGTATTCTGCTTTTCTATTACACTCTGGCCTTCTGTTCTCTTTTGGACATTTTATTTAAAAAAATTAATGATCATTTTTTTTCTTTTATTTTCTTTCTTGGAACCTTAAATCCTCATCCACCCCCCCCCCCAAAAAAAAAAGCAAATTTCCATATGGTCTTATGTCTGAAAATTCATGTCTCATGCCCTACCTTGATTCTAGGAAATGCTCTCTGGGTATGCGTATCATGCTTCTTATATTCTTTGGAATCATTGCTATTTATTATATCCAATAACTTCTTAAATTTAAAGTTTGTCGTTAAAAGCTACTTTTCTTTACGTCTTTGTTATTTTATGAATTGTTCTCATTTTACTTTTCATTAGTTCATATAATTCTTCCCAGATTTATCTGCTTCCATCTTGTTCATCATTTTTTTGTCACAAGAGATGCCTTACATTCTTTTTTTTAAACCCATGCCTTGTCTTAGAATCAATAGTGTAAGAGAATAATCATATAAAACCAAAATCAAAACCCAAATAAATTAAAGTGAAGAATAGTATGTTTTGATCTACATTCTGACTCCTACAGTTCTTTCTCTGCAGGTGGATAACTAATTGTTTCTTTTTTAATCTTACCTGTTAGATTTCTGTAAAACCTTTTTAGTTTTATATAATCAAAATTATCCATTTTATATTCCTTATGCTAGGTCTCTCCCTCCCAATGTTTCTCTAATTTGCTTATGATATAATCATTTACATCTAGGTACATACCCATTTAGAGATTTATCTTTGTTTGAGGTATTGGTCAAAATTACTCTTGAAGCAAAACTTTTAATTATGTTGTATTTTTTGTTGTTTTTAAACCATTACCTTACATCTTGGAGTCAATACTGTGTATTGGCTCCAAGGCAGAAGTGTGGTAAGGGCTGGGCAATGGGGATTAAGTGATTTGTCCAGGGTCACACAGCTAGGAAGTGTCTGAGGCCAGATTTGAACCTAGGACTTCCCATCTTTAGGCCTGTCTCTTAATCCACTGAACTACCCAGCTGTCCCCTTGTTTTTCTTTTTGTTTTTTTTTAATCCTCTTTGTGTAGGTAGATGCTAATGTTTATATCTCCATTCTGTTAACAATTTTTTTTTTCAAAAACTATACTCTTAATTTTTCTCTAATATGAATATCATGAGGAACGAGTCCTCAAAAATTTGCTTTTTCCTTCTTCCTTACATACTCCAAAGAAATTACTTTTTAAAAAAACATACTGTAGTTTACTTCTGGTGAAGCCTCTGCCCTCTTAAAGTATGTGAGATATTTAAATCTTGACATTGTGTGGTTATTTGATTTCAAATCTGAGAAATTAAAAACTTGGTTTCCTATGCAGAGTTCCTATTGTGATGGAATTTTTGTTCAGAGTCACAGAGGTACAGTGAACTTCTGAACATGGTACATCAGATCTTTCCTCTTGGCTTATTAATATCCATTAAAAAACAATGCTGAACTGTGGAATGATGCCAGGATGCATTTTAACTATATGCCTGCAAAGAGAGTGATAGGTAGTGATAGATAAAAAAAAAAATCTGTAGAATTTCATCTACATGAAACAAGGGACTTTGTGTACCTTCCCTTTCCAAATGCAATCTTAATGCATCTTTGCATATTTTTTGGAGGTTATGGCTGACTGGAAATATTATGCTTTATTGGATCTAGGTTTCAAGTTGGACTAAAATCGGGGGAGAATGATTGATTTTGTGTGTATATAGACATAGAAATAGATATCCACTTATTCAGAAGGTTGGCCTTCTCTAAGAAAAAAGATAATTAAGCAGGGTAGTAATAGGCAGAGGCAATATCTTGAAATAGTTTCATCCAGTTACTTTAAGTCCTCATTGTTCCTTGCTCTATTGTCCATATCTGTCTATTCATCAATTCATTATCTTGCCTAGGGCAGAAAGATTACTTTTTTTTTATACTTTTTACTTTTTATACCCTGGCCTAGTCTTTTTGCCTCTTCTTCATAATTTAAAAAATAAGAATTGATATTCTGTCATTCCCCTGGGGAGCCCTCAACTATCCCTTGAATTTAGCATAATGAAAAAAACATTATGACTCAACACTTGGGATTTGATATTAATTCTTCCATTTACTAGTTATGTAACCTTGGGAAAGTCACTTTGCTTCTCTGGGCCTCAGTTTTCTTATCTATAAAATAAAGGTGGACTTCATTTTTTTAAAAATCTTTTTTCTCACACCACCTATGTTTCCTAATGTATTCCTCACCTTTCCCCTTCTGAGAGAACCATTCCATATAACAAAGAGTAAAAAACAAAAAACCCAATTGAACAAGAATTCTTTAACAAGCCAATTACATCCAACCTAATTTATCCTACTCCCTGTAGTCTGTTACTTCTACAAAGAAATTGAAGGGAATGTGTTTTTTTATCTTTTGCCAGGTGAGTCTGGGTGATTGTGATTACATATCATTCAATTTCTTTGACTTTTGTTCTTTCCATTTATATTTTTAAGTCAGGTATATTTGTTTTCTTTTTCCTTATTTTGCATCCCTTTATATGAAAGTTTCCCAATTCTGTGTTCTCCAAATGCATCATTTCTTACAGTTCAATAATTTAATTCATTTGTGTACTACAGTTTGTTTAGCTATTAGGTATTCCGCAGTCAATGTGCATCTATTTTATTTCTAATTCTTTGCTTTTAAAAATGCTGTTACAAATTTTGGTGTATATTGAGGATCTATTTTTTGCCCTTAGGTATGTACCTATCAACATGACTCCATTCAAATCCCACCTTATACAGAGGCCTTTTCCAGCTCTCCTCCCCCTTTTTAGTACCTTTCCCTTGAGATTTCACTACTACTGTGTCTTATGTAGACTATTACTTGCATGTTGTCTCTCCCAATAGAATGTGAGTTCCTTGAATTCCTTACATATGTATTTGCCATATTTAAAATTCTCAGAACATATGTGCTTAATAAATGCTTGCTGAATGACTTTTCCTGCATTTGCCACTGCTGGTCACCTCACTTTCTACATATTCTTCTCTTGACTTTCATGACACTGCTTCTTCTTGGTCCTCCTAACATCCTGACCATTCCTTCCAGTCTCCTCTATTGAATTATCATAACCCTAGCTAAAGATCCAGCAAATGAAACTAAGAAAAAGTCTAACATGTAGGGGCAGAATCAGGAGGAAGCACTATTAGGAAAACCTAAAAAAATAATACTGCAGTATCAAGGACAAGAAAGTGACTTCCCTTATATTACTGGGAGGCCGTCACAGTGAGGATTATGAAAAAGCCTTTAGATTGAGCTAATAAGAGATAATTGATAGTGAAGTCAGAAACAAGGAGAGAAAGTGAAGACAACCAATGTAGATTGCATTCTGAAGGGGTTTAGCCATAAAGGATGCAGAGAGATAAAGGTCTGGTGGTTTTTAACAATTAGGGAGACAGACTTGACCTTCTTTGTAAATGGTAGGAAAGCCCTCACTCAAAGGCCCTGTGAAGATTTGTGAGAGTGATGGTGAAAGAGGGAGAAGACTTCGTGGAATGGGAACACAAGGGTGCCTTGGCAAGAAAAATGTCTGACTTTTCATGAGATGAGGGAAGAAAAGGGAGCTATCTTTGGAATGGCCTGTTTTTTTTTCTACGAAGTAAGTAGGGTTTATTTATCTTAATAAACAAAACTCATAGGATAAGAGGGGTGAAAGGATGAAAAAGTTTTGTTTTAAGAACTGCCTGGTGAGGACTAGGCAAATGAGGTTTAAGCAACTTGTTCTAGGGTCACATAGCCAGGGATGAAAAGGATTTGAATAGCCTTTTTGGTGAGTAGGAGGAAGGCTAATGATTAAGGAGACACATATAAAAGGATTGCCTTGTTGAAGTGAGGTCTCAATTTTGAGATTATGTAATAAAAAACTTGTAGTTTCAATCTCTTGTTACTAAGAGTCCAGGCAGCACTATTTTACCACTTTTGAGAGAAGGCTTTTGGAAGGGAAGGGAATTGGATATTTAGAATATCCCAATCCAGAGTTACTAGAATTATCCACAGTTAGGTTCAACAAGATATGAGCGAGAGGGCAAAAATCTGTGGACTCAAGCATATAGGGTTGTGCAGAGAGTGAACCAATTAATTCACTGAGTAGTTGAAAATGGGCAAGGAAAGAGATTGTAGCAAGAGTAATAGCATCTGAGAAAGAATAGAAGGATTGAAGGCTAAGCCAAAGATGAAGAATGAGGTTAGGGAATAGTAAAGAAGAGGTTAAATATGATCAGATAATGGGATTTCATAGGTCCTGAAGGGTAGAAAGAGGTAGGTGGCAAAAATCAAGGATATGGATATCTTTGTGAAGCTAAAATAGAGTGAAGAAGTAGGATACTTGAAGGAATATGTATGTATTTTGAAATCTACTAGCATAAGGACAGGAGTTAGGGTAAAGAGAGATTGAACTTGGTATGAATTGAATTTATTGTGAAAGCAAGGAGAATATCTTAGAGCAGTGATGGCAAACCTTTTAGATACCCTCTTCCCAGATCATGTGCCACTCAACAGTCCCTCCCCCCCCCCCCCACATGCCCTGCACCCCTCATACAGGGGAGGGAGAAAATATTCCCATTGGGCAGGGCAGCAAATGCCTTCAGCCAGTGTAGAGATGGGGAGGGGAATGGCCTGAGTTCTTTGCTCCCTTCCAGCTCTGCTGCCTGTGAGCCACCCACATTACTCCCTGTATTCTCCTGTTGGCTGCTGGGCAGAGGCGGGGATGTGAAAGAATGTTATCTGGCACAGTGTAGAGGGAGGGGAGTCCCTCTGCCTTTCTAGTAAGAATGGGGGGGGGGAGGCTCAAGCCTTCCCACAGAGTGCTCTGCATGCCATTTTTGCCATGTGTGCCATAGGTTCACCATCACTGTCCTAGAGACCTTTTGTTCTGGTCTGTGCATGACTTAGTCCTGTCCCTTGCTAGTTGAAGTTCAATATTGGAACAAAATGAAACACATTAGTAGGTCATGCAAGAGATTTCTATAGCCCTATTAGGAAAAGGCTATTCAACAATAATAGACATTGAAAACTGGGTTGAATTAATTTAGTTGAAAGAAACTTCCATCATAATCCACCAGTCAAACATCTCAGGACCCCCCCCCCCCCCCATTCCCTTTGTGGTTGCTTTGTAGAAGTGATAGCAATAGATCCTTTGTGTGTTGAGCCAACTAAGTCTTGAGAACCATCTGAAACACAACTCCCCTCCCCCCTTTTAAAATCCTTACCTTTTGTCTTAGAATCAATGGCAAGTATTGATTCCAAGGCAGAAAAGTGTTAAGGACTAGACAATTGGGGTTTAGTGACCTGCCTAGGGTCACACAGCTAAGAATTGTCTGAGTCATATTTGAACCCAGGTCCTCTGGTCTCTAGATGAGGTGCTTAATCTACTGAGCCACCTAGCTGCCCTCACTTCTAGTTATGAAGTTCCCTGCTCCTTAGCAACCACCACTACTGAAGACCTCGAATAAGAAAATTCTCCCAGTGTTCTTGGCACTGTTAAATAATAGTTAAACATTAGAAACATGATTTTTTTGAATGGAAGCTTAAAGAAGATAACATTGCTATCTTGTTTTGCCACTATGCCCTAAAGACCATGGGGCCTTTCCATTTGACTTGCACTATGAAACCTTGTATATATTATTTCCCCCATAAGAATGTGGGCATTCTGAGAGCAGCAATTCCTTCTTTGCTAATTTGTCAACAGTACTTTTCCCACATAATAAGCACTTAATTTTTTAAATTCAGTTAACGCCAACATTTTACTAGTATTCTTACACTAAGACATGGCATATATAATAGTCTAAAAATGGAAAATGATTACTATACAGAACATTGGAGAAATACATGATACTTGTGAATAAGCTTAATTCTATAATTAATAAGGTTTGTCAAAGAAGAGGGGCAAAAAGCATTGAAGAAATGCATGCTCTGAAAGGCGAGTGGACTGGTCACTTGGTAGGGTCCAGAGATGACCAATATCGGCTAAAGTGAGGAATTGGTATTGTAAAGGTTAAAATAGGGGTTTTGACAAAAGAAGGGAGCAGCTTTTAATAATTTGAGTTTTAATGAAAATATAGTGGAGTTATAAATTAATATTATCCCTTTAAGCCAGAGAAAATAAAACTTCTAGCAGCTTTTAACAATTAACAATTTAGTTATTAAAATAGAGATAGTAAAAGAATATAGTAAAGGAGGGAAAGATAGAAAAGAAGAGAGATTACTAATCTTATACTCTATAAATATACTAAAATTCCTAATAACTACCTTTGCCTTCTGAGGACAGCTTCTTCTTGCCTGGCAAACACCAGGCCTAATCTAACCTACACTATCTATAAATGATTCACTAACTCCCTAATTCCCTAAAATAATACACAACTACGATTCATTTCTTTAGTTTTCTGTATCAGGCCCAACTGTGAATAGCCAACTGACAGCAGATCCTTGCCTATGAGACACACCTGCTCTCTAGAGATCCGAGGCAAAAAGACCTCTGAAGGCTAAAGCCAAAAGCCCTCTCAGTAAGCTCAGGTCCACTTTTATATTCCTGCAACTAAATACAACCACAGCACCAGCAACCAATCCCCGATCAACTCCCATCCAGTAGCCAACTTCTCTGCAACTGCCAGCCCTAACTGTCACAACTGACTCCACCAACTGTCAGCAACTGACAACCTGCAACTGCTGTCTGCTCAGCAGGGGGCTCCCCAGTTTCTGCTTTCTGTCACTGTGGGCTGGTTAATCCCTACACATCTCTATGGTAAGAGAAACTCCAGGTCTCCCATTAAATTAAAGAAATTAAAGAATTTCTTTTTACAGTACCCTCTTGATATCTGGAGAAATCAATAAAAGTCTCTGGCACATTGATTTGGCTTACATTGGAAGAATTATGGGAAGAAGTGAATAAGTCACACATGTACCTCTGGAGAAGATTGCAATTTGCATAATTTTCATGCTTTTCATCACAAGGGGATTTGTGAATCAATGAGTTTATAGACCCATTTAAGAATTAAGAGATCAAATTTGACCTCATACACTTCCCACCTGTGTGACCCTGGGCAAATCACTTAACCCCCATTGCCTAGCCCTTACCACTGTTCTGCCTTGGATTCCAAGGCAGAAGGTAAGGGTTTAAAAAAAAAAGAAATAAGAGAGAGTAGGAAGCATCAGATGATTTTGTTTTCAATTGGTTGGTGAAGAATATTGTACTACTCTTACTTGTTTGCTTTCTGGCTGAGGCAAACATTTCTTCCTGTATTCCATTTCTTGAGATAGATTTCGTGTCAATGGAGTATATTGATTTTTAAGTGCAGTAAAGAGGGTTCTGTGATGGAGACCTCAGTATATTTGGCCATATGTTGCTACTTTATTGTTTGTAAACACTCCAATGATAATAGGCTATGGCAGTTTTAGTGCTTTAAAACAGTGACCCCATCTGCTTTAGACCTGGGTGATGGAAATGATGGAAGACACTTTTCCCAGTTGAGAGTGGGCAGCATATATGCCCCCTTCTGCCTCCTTAAATAGCCATGTAGGATAGTGGCATTTCTAGAAGTGCTTTCTCTTCTGCACATTTCCCCCATGTGTGTCTTTGTTGTCATGGAGTACTGAAGTTATTACAGAATATTCTTGCCACTCCCTCATCCCCAATTCCTAAATGAGAAATCCTTTACTTTTTGTATTTTCCCCTTCTGTCTTTTCCCTGCATCCAAATCTGACTTTGGTACTTACGCTTCATGGATGCTGAGCACTATTGGATGAAAGTTAAATTGAGCTGATTTTACCTACTAGAAATTTAGTTTGCATAACTTTAGTGGTGATTTGCAGGTAGCTGAATGCTTGTCCCTGTCCTTAGTGTCTGTTCCTAGATCTTTTCTCTTTTGCTCTTCTTCGCACTTCATTGTCACATGACCTAACCTCATTTAATTAAAATTGAAAGGCAAGTGATGTATATTCTTTACATTTCAATTCCTCAAGAATTTTTAGCATCATTTTCTACCCTTCTGTCCTTTCTTCTGGTAACAGAAGGGTCCCAAGTCTCCTCCCTCTCTGTGCTCTTGATCCTGTTCTTTTTTTTTTCCCCTGCTTTCACCAACTGTCAACCAATTACCAGACCCAAGACAGGAAAGGTAGCCTGGCTGAAACAGCAAATCACTCAGAGGGAGAGAAAAGAAGCAGCATGTGCTAGGCAAATTAAATCCCCTCCCCCTTAACCAACATCTCCTTCAGACCCTCATAGAGACAAGTCCAGGATTCTGAACTCTAGAGCCATGGAAGAAGTAGCCCAGGGCCTCCATCCCCTGTGGAGAAATGACCTGGCACCTGCAGGGGCTATAGCACTCAGGAAGACCTAGAAAGTTTTTTTGCCACCAAACTTCTTGATATTGTCAAATAGTTCAATATCAGAAACTCAGGTATGTCCTGTGATAATTACATCTTGTTTGCAGTAGAAACATTCCATATGTGTTGTTTCCTTTAAAATGTGAGTTCTTTTATAAAGAAAAGTTATTTATTTAGAATATTTTTCCATGATTATATGTTTCATGTTCTCTCCCTGCCCTCTTCCCTTCCCCTCTTCTGGAGTTGACAAGCAATTTCACTGGGTTATACCTGTATTATTGCTCAAAACCTATTTTCATATTATATCTGTAATAGAATCATCTTATAAAACCCCAAACCCTAATCATATACCCATAGGAACTGTGTGATCCATGATATGTTTTTTTCTTCTGTGTTTCTACTCCTCTGGATGCTCTTTCTCTGGATGTGGATAACATTGTTTCTCGTAAGTCCCTTGTGTGGAAGAGGCATGCATGCAAAGGACAGAAGCTGGAGATGGATTAGTTGTCATTCAAAGGAAAATTCCATTTGGATTGCTATTAGTAGCAGAATATTGCGTTTGATCATTCAACAATATTTTATTTTCTGTGTATAATGTTCTCCTGGTTCTGTTCATTTCACTCTGCATCAGTTCATGGAGATCTTTCCAGTTCATATAGAAATCCTCCAGTTCATCATTCCTTTCAGCACAATAGTATTCCATCACCATCAGATACCACAGTTTGTTCAGCAGATATCCCCTCATTTTCCAATCTTTTTTGCCACTACAAAGAATGCAGCTATAAATATTTTTGTACAAATATTTTTCTTCATTATTTCTTTGTGGTACAAACCCAGCAGTATAGTATGGCTGGATCAAAGGGAAATGCAGTCATATATTTTATTTTGATATGTTAACTTTTATTTTTTTTGAAGTGAAAAATTTTATTTAATTAACTTAGAATATTTTTCCATGGTTACATTATTCATGTTCTTCCCCTCCCCGTAGCTGACACGTAATTCTACTGGGTTTTACATGTATCATTGATCAAGACCTATTTCCATAGTATTGATAATTGCACTAGGGTGATCCTTTAGAGTCTACATCCCCAAATTATATCCCCATCAACCCATGTGTCCAAGCAGTTGTTTTTCTTATGTGTTTCTGCTCCCACAGTTCTTCCTCTGAATGTGGATAGTGTTCTTTCTCATAACTCCCTCAGAATTGTCCTGGGTCATTGCATTGCTGCTAGTAGAGAAGTCCATTACATTAGATTGTGCCATAGTATATTAGTCTCTGTGTATAAGGTTCTCCTGGTTCTGCTCCTTTCACTCTGCATCACTTCCTGGAGGTCTTTCCAGTTCACATGGAATTTGAATCCACTAGTTTATTATTCATTGATCTAATTAATTAATTAATTAATCATTTATATTTATTTTTAAATAAATGCATTCACTATGTTTAAATTCATATTTATTCATATTTACATATTTATTATATTTTAATATAAACATTTATATTAATTATTATTCATTTAATTCATTAATTATTATTTATTATTTGAATCTATTAGTTTATTATTTTTTTTAGTACAATAGTATTCCATCACCAACCTATGCCACAATTTGTTCAGCCATTCCCCAGTTGAAGGGCATCCCCTCATGGAGT
This sequence comes from Monodelphis domestica, assembly GCF_027887165.1. Taxonomy (NCBI): domain Eukaryota; kingdom Metazoa; phylum Chordata; class Mammalia; order Didelphimorphia; family Didelphidae; genus Monodelphis; species Monodelphis domestica. The sequence continues at coordinate 418,946,434 of NC_077229.1, read as the reverse complement.
CCATCCATCATCTATATGACAATTAATGAAGGCAAAATGGAACAAAAAGGCCATAAAGGGAACATGTGACCTTGATGGATCTGGTGACAACCTCAGTTTCCTTAAGGACCTATGTTTTTGGTTTTTTTCTCCATGAGAGAGGGTTTGTGCAAGGTGTTTATGGGCTTTTTTTTTTTTAACCCTTAGCTTCTGTCTTGGAGCCAAGGCAGAAGAGTGATAAGGGCTAGGCAATGGGGGTTAAGTGACTTGCCCAGGGTCACACAGCTGGGAAGTGTCTGAGGTCAGATTTGAACCTAGGACCTCCTGTTTCTAGCCGTGGCTCTCAATCCACTGAGCTACCTAGCTGCCCCCAGTTTATGGGCTTTTACAGTGATATGTTACTCAGTATAGTCTTAGGGGAAAGGTACAAATAAAGATCATGTAACAGAATATATCTAATAGGCAAAACACAGTATCTTAAAATGATTCAGTGTGAAGATATTGATTAGATTAATATAATACATGAACTTAAAAAATTAAACTTTAAAGCAAACAATCCACAAAATATAATAAGCGTGATAGGATAGAGACATTGAATTAAAAAATCATTTTCGCCAATTCCAATAGACTTGTTTAAGAGGGAACAAAACTCAAAAAGTTAACATCAATAAACTTCCAGATTTCTTTAGGTTTCCCTCCCCTCCCCAGTATTTATCAACCATTTTCATTTCTTTTATCGCACCTTTGGAGTTCCTCGTACACACATTTCTGCATGCTGAGAATATTTAAGATTTTCAAAACGTTGTTAAAATATTTGTTTGGTCTGTAATTCAGGTACCCTAGCTTGTTGCGGCATATTCTTGAGAAGTAAATAAAATGGGAAATATGCAATGAAAATAAAAACTGTCAATAAAAGAATTAAGCAGGACCAATATACAATTGTTAGCTCTACCAACTTAAACTGTTCTTTCAGAGTTCCAGGCATGTTTTGTAAGAACAATATTCCTCAAAAAAAGGTTCAATGGATTTTATTTGCAGTGAAAACAGAAAGAACCTGAGTGGAAAGTAACAGTCCTTTCAGGTGTTAGGTATGGGGCTTGGGAAAGCTATTCTCCAGTCCCTTCCTCCTCCCTAGGTACAAAACTGTGAGGGACAACAATAGGGTACTTGCATATAAAATGAAGCCTTCTCTTGGTGTTTGAGTCCAGAGAAAAAAGGGAAAAAACCAGGGACAAAATTCCCAAAACTCTGACTTCAAATCCATTGATTTGGGTTATCTGCCCTCCCTGAGAAAAAACCTTCAATAGCAAGTGTCTTAACCAGGAGCCCATTGTCAGCTTTAGAATTCTGCTTGGAAACTAGAAAGGGGGGTGGGGCTGAATAGCCAGTTTTTTTCTGTTCCAAGCTGTGTTCCCCTACTGAAAAACCACTAGGACAGGTTGGAAACCCTGTTGGGGAAGCGGGGGAGAGGGGTGGGGTGGAAGAATTGATAAGGCAACCTCTGGCCCCCACCAAGAAGGCACTTCCAAACAAACAAGTCAGACTTCCCAGCACACCTCAGCAAAAGGAGTCTGGGGCGGGCATCAGCAGCAGCAAGGGGGAGTAGCAGTGAGGAACTTGGCCTCAAGCAGATAGTCAGGAGAAGTAGCAGAAGAGAAAATGTGGCTTGTAAAATTTATCTAATTTTTTTCCCCTAAGGCTTAAAAATTTTTTTTCCTGAGAATTCTGTCCCAAAGTGGTTGCCATAAATGTAAGCTTAAAAATTAATATATAATAACTGCTAGTATCATATTTAATAAGATTAATTAATAACTAGAATAAAAAGTGCTAAATCAGCCTCCATTCTGAGAGAAAAGAGAGAGAGGTGGAGTTACAGAAATATATTGACAATACTCAAGCTACATGGAAGAAGGGAAAAGGATTCTGGGAGATGAAGTTCAAGGGTTCGAGATTTTCTAATTATATTGTCCTGGATAATTGCATTGCTGCTAGTAGAGAAGTCCATTACATTTGATTTTCCCACAGTGTATCAGTCTCTGTACAATGTTCTCCTGGTTCTGCTCCTTATGCTCTGCATCAATTCCTGGAGGTTGTTCCAGTTCCCATGGAATTCCTCCAGTTCATTATTCCTTTGAACATAATAGTATTCCATCATCAACATATACCACAATTTGTTCAGCCATTCCCCAATCGAAGGGCATGCCCTCATTTTCCAATTTTTTGCTACTACAAAGAGTGAGGCTATAAATATTTTTGTACATATATTTTCCCTTATTGTCTCTTTAGGGTACAAATCCAGCAGTGGTATGGCTAGATCAAAAGACAGTCTTTTATTGCCCTTTGGGCATAGTTCCAAATTGCCCTCCTAGAATGCCCTCCTAGATCACTTCACAACTCCACCAGCAATGCATTAATGTCCCAATTTTGCCACATCCCCTCCAACATTTATTACTTTCCTTTGCTGTCATGTTAGCCAATCTGCTAGGTGTGAGGTGATACCTCACAGTTGTTTTGATTTGCAATGCATATATTTCTTGAACATAATCCTCCTCTTATGCTTCATTATGACATAAACCAGATCCTCTGTTCTTTTTTTTTTTAAACCCATATCTTCTGTCTTGGAATCAATACTGTGTATTGGTTCCAAGGCAGAGGAGTGATAAGGGCTAGGCAATGGGGGTTCAGGGCCTTGCCCAGGGTCACACAGCTGGGAAGTGTCTGAGGTCAGATTTGAACCTAGGACCTTCTGTTTCTAACTGTGACTCTCAATCCCCTGAGCTACCCAGCTGTCCCCCAGGTTCTTAAAGGCAAAGTTATCTAAAGCTTTGAAAAGAAAAAAAGAGGTTTGGCAATTCTATCATCCTGGAATAGCTTCAAGTATGGTATTGTCAAAAGACTTGATTATTGCTGCTTTCCTGTAATCTGTATTTCTTAGTATGGGGAGGCTCATCACCATTGGACTAGCCTCTTGTTGCTAAATTGGCTATGTTAAGCCATGAAGCAAGAAAAAGAATGACTCTCAGTCCTAGGTAACCCCCTTATAGTTCTGCACTGGTGGTGACTGGCTAGTGCCAGAGAAATGTCATAGATTTTAGATTGTTATGGGTATTGATTTAATTGCTGTTATTGAAAAGCTGTAATCCTTGTCCCAGTGATAGATTAGATGATTTGCTGGAGAAATTAAGCCACTAATTTTGAAATTCTTCTGTTATGTTAAATCAAGAAGCAAAAGTTTACCTGAATATGAGTGGATCACAACCTCTCTTGAAAAGCAAATAAAGGTTGGTTTTATTGTATGTGGAAAGTAGGGAAAACATAATTTCAGGGGTAATTTGGTCATTCTGTTTTCAGCTGTCATTATAAGCATTTGTGAAAGACACTAAGAAAATGATGTCATCCAATATGTGTTATGGAGAGTTAGGATGTAGAGGGGGGAAAAAGTTGAAGGATTTTGTTTGTCCCCTCCCAACAGATAGTTTAACACTTGGTGATGCCAGTTAAAAGAGTAATTTGTTAAGTAAGGCCAGTGAATGATATGCTCCAAAACCTGCTTTAGGCATGACAGAATAGCAAAGCTAAAGGTTCGTTTGCAAACTAGTCCTCTGATTGCCTCTGCACGAATAAATATCATAAAAAGATGAAATAGATTACATTAAAACAAAACATTTGGTATTAAATGTAATATTCATTTCCTAAGAAATTGTATATATTTGATCATTGAATCCTTTCCCCATAATTTTTAAAAATGTATATTAAACTTAACATGGTTGAGAACTAGTATTTCCTTGCTTGTTTTCTAAACTTTCATTTATACCTTCTATGTATCTTCTTATATGCTTTGTTGACACTCTTTTCTTAGTATTTTGCACTTTCTTCTTTTCCTCCTCAAACATAATTCCTCCCTTGTAACAAATAAGGATGATGAAGCAAAAATACAAAATACAAAAATTAGTTTCTCTGAAAATATATCCCATCTGACTTCTTAAATTTATCACCTATTTCAGTCTGTCAACAATGAGCATTTGTTAAGTAGTTATACAAGTCTGGTCTTTTCTTTATGAATGCTTGGAAGTCTTCTCTTTTATTAAATGACCATAACTTTTCCCTCCAAGATTATAGTCAGTTTTGCTGGATAGTTGGTTCTTGGTTGTAGACCTAGATTTCATGCCTTTCAGTCCTTCGGTGTAGATGTAGCCAGATCCTGTGTTATCCTGACTGTGGTTCCATGGTATCTGAATGACTTAGCAGCTTGTAAAATTTTTTCCTTGGTCTGGTAGTTCTTGAATTTGGCTATAACATTCCTGGGTGTTGTCAATTCATTATTAAGTATAGAAGTAATCTGTGGATTCTTTCAATCTCCACTTTTCCCTCTTGCTCTAGGATGTTGGGGCAGTTTTCTTGGATAATTTCCTGTAGAATGATGCCCAGGCTTTTTCTTTTGTCATGATCATCCAGCAGTCCAAGGATTCTTAAGTTGTCTCTCCTGGACCTGTTTTCTACATTTTTTGTTTTGTGGATGAGGTGTTTCATATTTTCCTCAATTTTTTTTCATTCTTTTGATTTTGTTATATAGTTTTCTGCTGCTTTTTGAAGTCATTTGCTTCTAGTTGTTGGATTCTAGTTTTTAAAGACTAACTTTCGTCCCTGGATTTTTGGTCATCCTTCTGATCTTTCATCTTTCATTTTCAATTCATTTTCAGTCTCATTAATTTTGGCTTTCAAGACACTGTTTTCTCGTTTTAGTTCAAGTGCCTCAGTTTCCAGATTACTTATCTTGCTTTTTAAGATCGCTTCCCAGTTGTCTTCAGCCTCTCAGTAGTTTTTTTGAATTGTATTTTGAGTTCTTCCAAAGCCTGTGTCCAATTCGCTGGCGTTTCTGTGTTTTTGTTTGGTGTTCCTTGATCCTTCTTTGTTCATTGCCTGCATAGAAGCTGTCCATTGTGATTTCTTTTTTCTTTTTCTGTTGTTTACTCATATTTTCCCCTTTTTTCCCCCCTGTAGTTGCCTGTAGCCTTGCTCCTCTCATTATGTGTTGGATCTGTGGGTTTGGGCTGTTATATCCTGAAGGGGCTTCTTCTCTGTTCTACTGATTTATCAGGTTAGTTACATCTTCCCCAGCTGACAGCAGAAGCTGAGAAGGAGCTGGGCTTCCCGCCCTGTTATGAAAGTTGTTGCCTGTAGTTTGTTGCTGCCTTTGCCCCTTGGAGCTTAGTCAGTAAGAATCTCACATCAGTCTGTGGGCTAGGGGTTTTGAAGCCTGAGCTTCTCTTCCCTATGAAGGCTTATTATCTGCCCTATTGATGAGATTGAGTCAGGACCGAATTGACTGTGCCCTGAGGCCAAAACTTTGAGTGAGGTGGGGGGGGGGCAGCAAGATGGAGTGTCTTGGCTGAGACTAGGCTGCCTGCTTTGGGCTTCTCCTCCAGCTGCCTCTATGCTGCCTATGTTCAATGCCCTGAACCTGCACAGCTGTGCCAGGAAGGTACTCCCTCCAGACTAGAGCTCTTGCCCAGCCAGAGATTCCAGCCATTGCTGGAGGCTCAACACTGTAGGTGGAGGAGTGGTCCTGGGACCTTCTTCTTTCTCCTTAAACCCGTGTGTTCTTGAATTCAGGCTTTTTTTGGGGGGTGTACCTTTTAAATTGAGTCCAGGAGAAGGGTTCCCTAGCTCTGTCCTGTTAGATTTGGTTTTCAGTCCCCTTGAAGCATTGTGTTTTTGATTTGTGAGAAAGGGTTTGTGGAGGTCTGAACTCTTGCTGTCTCTAAGCTGCCATCTTGACTCTGCCTCCTATTAAGCAGTTATTGTTTGCCAGACATTGAGAATACAAAGAAAGTTAAAACATGGTTCCCCTGACCTTCACTAGCTTACAGTGGGAAGACAATATGCAGATGACAAATAATATATAGAATAGATGGAAGATAATTCCAGAAGGAAGGTACTAATAGCATTTGGTAAGGAGGATGGGTGGGGGGAAGTCAAGGTAAAGCTTCTAGCATAAGGTGGATTTTGAGTTGAATCTTGATGGACACCAGGGGAGCCAGGAGACACAGATGAAGTAGAGCATTCTTGGACCTTGATGACACCTAACACTGGGGTTTTTATGAGAAGCAGCAAGTAGACCAGTTTAGCTAGATGATAGATTGTGTAGAAGGGAGTTAAAAGTAAAAACTCTGGAAAAAATAGGAAGAATAATGGTTGTAAAAGGCTTTAAAAGTAACAATAAGCTTCCACTGGAGTTTTAGTAGGGGATATAAAATGTTCAAACCTTTGCCTTTTGAAAAATCACTTTGGCAACTGAATGAACGATGGATTGGAGTGGGGAGAAACTTAGGAGAGTAACCAGAAGGCTGTTATAGTATGCAGAGAGTACACATGGTGAGGTTTAAATAGTGGGCATAAACTTCTCAAAGGAGACTGAGAAAGGGCTCCCAGATAGATGGGAGAAGGAACTAGGAGAGAATGATCTCCAAAAAACCTTGAGAAGATATATAGATATATAGATATATGTATGTATATGTACATGTATACATATATATGAGACTACAAAGTAGTCTGCATTTTTAAAGATTTCAGAGAGGTCAAGAAGAATAAAGATTGAGAGAAAAACACATAAGAATTAGCAATTAAGAGACCATTAGTGGGGTTATCTGGATAGCTCAGTGGATTGAGAGTCAGGCCCAGAGATAAGGGAGGTACTGGGTTCAAATGTGGTCTCAGATACTTCCCAGCTGTGCGACCCTGGGCAAGTCACTTAACCCTCATAGCCTAACCACTCTTCTGCCTTGGAACCTATACAGAATATTGATTCCAAGATGGAAGGCAAGGGTTAAAAAAAAAAAAGACCATTAGTAACTTGAAGTTGGGAAGATGTTTGCTTTCAAGTTGTTGTGAGTAAACATAAGCTTCAACTATCCTCCTAGATTTTAAAAACAAATTTTTTATTACAGTTCTAAGTCTTTAACTGTTCTTTACAGTATTGTCATATAAATGGTTCTGATTCATCAGAATAAAAGGTACTCATAAATATTGTATATTTTGGTCCTTTCTGTATTTGATGTTTTGGGCTATATTCCTAGTAGTGATAACCCTGTTTCAAAGGGTAGGTAGACACAGTCCAGTTACTTTTGGATTGTAGTTTAAAAAGTAGCTTTTTAGAATAGTTGTACCATTTTACAGTTCTGCCTTTACAGCTCACTGGTGTGCATGTCTTTACCTACCCCATTTAGCAACTATCCTTTCCCATTTTTTAATCTTTCCTAGTCTGATGCATATGCAAAAGAAGATGCTGTTTTAATTTGTATTTATTATTAAAGATTAGGAATTTTTTTTATGTTGTTGATAGCTTACATTTTTTTTGTTTCTTTACTGTTGTGAATAACCTCTACAATAAGAACAAAAGAAACATCTCAACCTCAATTATATCATCTCCTTTCTGGTCAAAAAATATATGCATGGGGCAACATATAAGTTTGTTTTAAAAATCTACAGAGGAGGATAGTAGAAGCTTATCATGTATACTCAACGGAAAGCAGCAATGGAGGAGAAAAAATGTACAGAATACTTGATGAAAGCCTGAAATAAGTAAAATAATTCTGAGACCTTTTAGGGGTGGAACCAGAAAAAGAACCACAGAAAAATGGAAATGATCCTTAAAAATTTTTGTAACAAATTTTTCTTCATTGTAATGCTACTACATTTTAGATCCCACAATGCCACATGAGGAAGTAGAAATGGTGCTAAAGAAAGGGAAAAATGAGTAAAACTCATAAACCTGACAAAGTATATATGGAGGAGGTACGTTGCAAAGCAGTGACCAGAATTGTTGAATTTTTTCAATATCAGCAACTTCTGCATAATTCTAACCCACTGAAAAGTGGTAGAAAGAAGTACAGATAGAAAGATAGAAAAGAGGAAAGAGATTATTAATCTTATTCCTTATAAATATACCTAAAATTCCTAATACTACTTAAAATTTCTTCAAACTATCTCTGACTTCTCAGGACAGTTTCTTCTGCTTTATAAATTTTTCACTAACTACCTAACTCCCCAAAATAATAGACAGCCACCATTCATTCACTCCTTCAATCAGTTTTCTAAAATAACCCAACTGTCATTAGACAACTGGCAGCAGCACCTTGCCTCAGAGACAGATCTCCTGCTCTTTAGAGATCCCAGAGACAAAAAGCCCTTCCCTCAGCAGCTGCTTCCTTTATCTCCTCAGTGACCAACTGTCTCTTCCCCTGCCCCCACTTCCTGTCAGAGGACAGGCTACTTTCTCTCCTCAGGTCCTAGTCTCCCTGGTAATGGAATATTCAGCTTTGGCTTACTGACTCCTGTCTCCTGTCTCTTGTCTCCTGACCTACTTAGAAATCCTGCTCTCTAGCTTCTTAAGGAGACAGGGAAAGATTAAGGAAATCCCTTTAACATGTTACATACTAAAGTTTTTCTTTAGAATATTCCAATTGTGGTAAAATTGTTAAATCAGTAATTATACTACTTTTCTGGAAATAATTTGGAGTGGTTTTATACATACACACACAATTTGGTATTGAATTTGGACTTGCAGAATCATAGAATTTCAAAGTCATAAGGGATCTAACCTGCGCAAGAAGAAAAATCTTCACTATAGTGTATTGTTAGAGGGAAAGAGAGAGGAATGGGTGAAATATAAGCAAGGAAAGAGTTTTACAGGAAGAAGAGCTAGCTGCATGCCAGGAACCAAATAATTCTGGATTCTTGAACTCAGAAGAGAGTATTTGAGGAGACATCAATTGCCTAGCTGGGACCTCTTGATTTCCTGTCTCTTGAGACGACTGGAGGTTTTGGCTTCCTGTTCACTGGAGTTGAGGAGAGTTAAGATACCTTATTTTTGTTCCTGCTTGGATAAAACCTACATTGAAGTGAAATCAACGTGCTTTGAAGTCCTCTCTGCTGTGATGTACTGTCTGCTGAGAACATTAATCCACAGAAAATCTGAGAACAGAGAGCCTGAACTAAGCAATGACAATATTGGTGAGGCCTGAGGCAAACTCCAGCCAGGTCCAGCTAGGTTGAACTCAGACATCAAGTGTTCAATCCTGACTATATTTGGAGAACTGTTTCATAGTATGAACCAGCCTGGGAGGATTAATTAGCTTTAGGTGTAGCTAGTGAGTTTCAGGGATCTTAGCCAGAGATAGGTCAGGGCTTAGGGACAGAGAAGATGAAGAAATTCCCGTGAGGGAATTATAGGAGGGGGAAGCTAGTGAGAGATTTCCTTAGAGCTAAGGAACCCCTATTCCTTAATCCTACTTCCTACTCCTTCCTTTGTTATAAAATAAATCCTGATTTTCACCTGCTTATCAACCACTGTTTTGGAGGGCTTTACAGCTTACTGGTCCCAGTGAGGGAGGCATCATCCTTACTTCATTGAGGGTTACTGAGGAATCAAATAAACCTCAATATTATCATCATCAACATCATTATTAGGATCATTATTTCAATACCCAATGTGTTGTTATCCATCTTTTGTTTAAAGATATCCTCCTCTATAGACTCTTCATTGTACTTTTGGATAGTTTTGATTGTTAGGAAGTTTTTCCCAAGAGGCCTAAAATTTCCTCTGCAACTTCCATCCATTGTCCAATTCTTCCCTCTGAAGTCACACAGTCAAATTTTCCACAAGACAATTCTTCAGATCCTGAAGAAAGCTGTCACGTCCCTCCTGAGTCTTCTATTCTTCAGGCCAAACGTTTCCAGTTTCTTCAACTGACTTCTTATAGCATGCAATCAAGGTCCTTTACCATCCTGGTGATTTTTCTTTTTAAGTTCTTCAGCTCATCAGTGTGCTTTCTAAACTATGGAACCCTAGATTGAGCATAGTTCTTATGATATAGTCTCACCTCTTTATTCGAGTGTTATGTTGTTTCAAAATCCAAACTAGAATAATGCTGTTGTTGGGAGGGAAGAGTCGGGAGAAGGGAAAGGGCTCTAGATGGTGATGAAAAGGCTTCTGCAAAGAGCCATAAATCCTAGGGGCCTTTTCTAAGCTGAGATGCTATTTGTAGAAGCAACTACTGATTCAGAACTTTGAAGGCCAAAGTTCAGTGGTTCTAAGTGAACATCAATTGAGCATGGAGATAGCCATTATGTAACTTTGAGCTTAAGTGAATTAGGGGCTTTTGCTCAGGAGGATCATCTCTAGTTCATTGCCCCTACCTTGAGCTGCTCCAGGAAAATCTAGTATATTCAGGGTATGTGGCTTAAAAGCATTCCTAACCCTAGTCTCTTTTACCTCATAGAAAATGCAGGAGACCTAGAGGACTCAAAGGAACCCATAAATAGATACAGAATCATAATCATGTAAAGTACTTAGTTACCCATTTGCTTACTCTGTGAACTGAATGTGGGTGGAATTATCAGTAGGGCTACCCTAACATTCTGATAAAACTTTTCCATAGGATAATACATAGTCCCTTTCAAACTCAAGTCATTCTGTATTTAATTTAATTTTTTTTAGAAATTTTTAAAATTTTATTTTTATTTCATCAATTTAGAAAATTATTCTTTGGTTACAAGAATCATATTCTTTCCCTCCCTCCCCACCACTCACCTTTCCTGTAGCCGATGTACAATCTCACTTGTTCAGAACCTATTTCCATGTTTGTTGATGTTTGCACTAGGATGATCATTTAGAGTCTATATCCCTAATCATATCCCCCTTGATCCATGTAATCAAGCAGTTGTTTTTCTATGGTGTTTCTACTTCCACAGTTTTTCCTCTGAATGTGAATAGTGTTCTTTCTCCTTGATCCCTCAGAGTTGTTCAGGATCACTGCATTGCCAATAATGGAGTCTTTCATTATCACTGTATTTTAGATAGCCTTTGAAAAATAAATATTTTGGGGTGTTGCTTGCCCATTGACCCTTTAATGTCTGAGAAATTGATTGACTCTTCAAGTAGTATGCTGCCCAGAGATTGTATTTACTTACCTTTTCTTTCGTAAAGGATTGCTTTGAATGCCTTCTGAATCTTTTTCTCTCTATATAGAAAGTCATATAATGCTTAAAGATGAAAGTCATATAGACTTTACACTTAAAGAGATCCATGTTTCTATGAATTCTTTGTATTTGTTTTTTTCCAATACTATTCCATTAATTTTATGTACCATTATTTAACTATTCTCCAATCGATGGACATTTTTTGTTTTCAGTTCTTTGATACCACAAAAAGTACTGATATTTTGTTATAATGTAGACTTTTTCTTTCTGTTTTTGATGTCCTTGAGATAGATGTTTCACAGTGGTTTGAATCAAGGGTATGAACAGTTTAGTCACCCTCCCCTCCCCATTCTACCAGTTCTCAAACCACCAGCAGAGTTCTTTAATTTCAATTAAATAATTAATTACTTTTTTATAATAAATTTGTTAATTAGTTAATTTGTTATTGGAGTCAATACTATGTATTGGCTCCAAGGCAGAAGAGTGGTAAGGGCTAGGCAATGAGGGTTAAGTGACTTCCTCAGGGTCACACAGCTGGGAAGTGTCTTTGAGGCTAGGCTTGCACCTAGGACCTCCCATCTCTAGGCCTGGCTCTCAATCTACTGAGCCACCTACCTGCCCCCACACCAGCAGGGTTTTAATAGGCCTGTCTTCCCATAGTCCCAGCACTGTTGATTATTTCAGCCTTTTGTTCTCTTGTCAATTGCTCGAGATGAAACTTTAGACTTCTTCTAACTTAATATTCTTTTACTATTAACAATTTGCAGCAATCTTTCATGTCAATAGTTTGAAATTTTTCTTTTGTTTCCTTTGACCACTTGCCTATATATATATTTATGGTAATCTATGGTACAAATCTTGGATTTGATGCTAAGATTTTTCTAGTGAACTATTTTCTTTACCCTACCTGCAATGCCTTTCATGCAGATACTGTTCGATTTCATGAAAAGTTGTCTATTTTATCTCACCTTTATCTTAGCCATAATTGTGAAAGGTACTTAATTGAATACTTTAAAAAGTCTTTGATTTGATCAGTGTGTATATTTCCTTCTACCTTACTCCTGACTTTGTAGATAGCCTAAAGAATTCCTTTTCTGACTTACCTTTTTCTAATGAGAAATTTCTCCAATCTTAAGTTTTTGGAGACAAACCTATATATAGATCATCCCTGGGTCCACATTTGTTATTCCACCCATAGATTTGAAGGCTTTCCACCTTGATTCAACGACTCAGCTGGAAGTTACGCTCCACTGTTATAGCTTCTTAAAATCAACCTCCATTGCATATTGATACATTGGCAGAGAATTAGGGAATGCTTTTTTTTTTAAAACCCATACCTTCTCAGAATCAATACTATGTATTGGTTCCAAGGCAGAAGAATGGTGAGGGCTAGGCAAGGGGGGTTAAGTGACTTGCCGAAGGTCACATAGCTAGGAAGTGTCTGTGGTCAGATGTGAACCTAGGACTTCCCATCTCTAGGCCTGATTGAATGATTAAGAAGATAAAGTTTTGGTAATACTTGAATTGGAGAGAAATTTTGTAGCTACTAAATAAATATAAACAAGCTTAGTTTTCTTAGATAATTGGATAATAATCTTTTTTTAATTAGATAATATGGTTTATAATATCATTACTTCCTGTTTTCCTTACATTGCACTCAATCTCATTTCTTTCTTTACATAGACCGCCTCACATCCCTTAACTATATTCCCTTTTCACCTTTTGTCTCTTACAATCTGTAGCTTTCTTCAAAACTTTGAATTTTTTTAGCATTTACTTAGCTATATACAAGCTATTTTCACCCCTAGATTATAAACTCGCTAAGGGCATGGACTATTTTAATTTTGTTTATGTATCCCTGCTGCCTGACATTCATATCTTAATAAATGTTCATTGAATGAGTATCCTGTTATGGATTGCCAGTTTTTAAAGAACTTTTAATAAAGATGATTTTGTTAAAATAATACAGAATTCAATTTAATTTAGCTCTGATTTAGGAGGTACTTCAAGATCTTTTTAATTCCTTAGAATCACTATAAAAGTAGTGATTGTCATGTAGTGGGTGTGTGAAAATGCTGGTTAATAATGTTCTAGAAGATAAACCAGACTACATTGTATTTTGTATGTAGCATTTTTGTTTTCATGAGAAGGGACTATTGGCTCATGAATTTTTTTCTTTTTTTCTGTTTTAGAATATGGTTTCTAGTTTTCGGGTTTCTGAACTACAAGTATTGTTAGGCTTTGCTGGACGTAATAAAAGTGGACGCAAGCATGACCTCCTGATGAGGGCTTTGCATTTATTGAAGAGTGGCTGTAGCCCAGCAGTTCAGATTAAAATCAGAGAACTTTACAGACGGCGTTACCCACGAACAATTGAAGGTCTTTCAGATTTGTCCACAATAAAACCATCAGTTTTCAATTTGGACAGTAGCTCATCACCTGTGGAGTCTGACTTGACTGTTGCTGGGATCCACTCATTGCCTTCTACTTCGGTAACACCTCAGTCTCCTTCCTCTCCTGTTGGCTCAGTGCTCCTCCAAGATACTAAGCCTTCATTTGAGATGCAGCAGCCATCTCCCCCAATTCCTCCTGTCCACCCTGATGTTCAGCTGAAAAGCCTTCCCTTCTATGATGTTCTTGATGTTCTTATCAAACCTACAAGTTTAGGTAAGTGTTATTTCTTTTGGTCAGAAATTAAATAGACTAAGCTGTCAGCTACTGATTAGTGTTCCTGTCCCAGTGACTCATTAGTTGCTATTATATCAAACAGTTAATGTGTAGGTTAATTGTAGGGCTTTTTCCCTACTACTTGACTGATCATTTTTATTATGTTTTTGTCACATTCTAACTTGGATTTTATTTGTGTAATGTCATTTTCTCATCCTTTTGTAAAAGTTTTGCTTGTTAGCCCCATGATCCAAAAACACATTCAGTTGTACAGATTAAAATCACATTGTTTATTCCTTGATTTGACTTAGAAAAAAAAAATTTCAGGGTTATTTCGTGCTGGACAATGTCATTGAAAAATTTAGTAATTTTGTAAATATTTTTGAGTTGGTAAAAGGCATTTTATAACCTTGGAAATTAAAAAAATTTTTTTTACATTTTACATTTAGCTAAAAACTATAACTCTTTCCTATCCCTCAAAGTAAGTTAGTTTAAAGGAAAAGGATAAAATATCTTCAAAATGAAATTTTGATAAAGGTTTTACTAGCAGAAAAACTTAGTGATGGGGGCAGGTGGATTGTGGGCCACAGGGCTCTGTGGATTGATAGCCAGGCCTAGAGATGGAAGGTCCTAGGTTCAAATTGGCCTCAGACACTTCCCAGTTGTGTGACCCTGGGCAGGTCACTTAACCCTCATTGCCTAGCCCTTACCACTCAAATGCCTATTGATTCCAAAATGCAAGGTAAGGACATTAAAAAAAAAAAAAGCTTAGTGGTGATATATTTGTGTCTGTTTACATATATGCAAATACATATATGTGTATACACACACTCTCACTTTAAGTTACAAAGGGAAGACTACTTTCAGTGCTTTGTTCCTAAAGCTCTTTGCCTTTATATAATAAGGCAGAAGACTTATCTTTTGTAGCATGCTTTTTCAGAAATATTTACCCTCAGTGTTTGAGTTGAGAAATTTTGATATGTAGCCATTTAAAAACTTCTCATAATCTGGGCATCTAGGTAGCACAGTGGAGAAAGCTCAAACCCTGGAGTTGAGATGAGAGGCCTTGGGTTTAAATCAGGTCATATTTTGTTAATTTCTAGTTTGTAATTTTAGGATCACAATTTTTAATCATTTGCCATTGTGATGCATTTAAACTTGTTAGAATTGTTATAAAAAGTAGGTATAGACCAAGTTTGGTTAGAAGTTCAGAAAAGGAGGATAGCTCTGAGATTTGGAGGCTCTTATTGATACTGTCTTTGAATTTGAAGCACCATGACAGAATATAAGTCTTGGAAAAATCTAAATTTGAGTCAGGCTATGCTTTTTTCTAGCTATGTGATTTTTTTGCTAAGCTACTTTAATTTGGGTGCCCCCAGTTTCCATTTCTGAGATGAAGTTATAGAAAAGTTTACAGTTTCCTTTGGTTGAAGGACTTTTACCTGGAACTCTCAACAATATCGAACCTTACTACAAGCCTGGCCGAAAAGAACATATTGCATAGTCCGCCTCAGAGAGTTGTTATGATAAAACACCATAGAAGTATGTAATACTTGTTGAAGAAAGACTTAATTTATGTGTGATCTGGACCTTGAAGGATAACTAGGATTTGGTTATGTTGAAAGTACAAGGGGCTACATTTTATATGCAGAAAACAACACAAGTGTAGCCTTAGAGACAGAAATGAAAATCGTATTATCTTCAAGCAATGACAGTGCCCTGACCAAAGAGACATTGAGTTCTTAGTAGTTAACAGAAGTATCTCTTGTTTTGCTTATTTATTTAAAAAACAAAACAAAACAACCTTACCTTCTGTCTTGGAGTCCATACAATACAAATCCAAGGCAGACTAGAGGTAAGGGCTAGGCAATGGAGGTTAAGTGACTGACTTTGACTTACCCAGGATCACATAACTAGGAAGTATCTGAGGTCATATTTGAATCCAGAACCTCTTATCTCCAGGCCTAGCTCTCTGTGCACTGAGGCTCCTAGCTGCTCCTTTAACTTTAAGAGGCAGGATTATAAATCTTTTCTTCACTTTTGGGCTAATTGAAAGTTTCCTGCTATTTCAAAATTTTCATAACTTATTCCCCTCTATTGTGTCCATATATTTGTGTGAATTGGCATTTTCAAGAGCAGAAGCTGAATTATTGTGGCTTAAATGTGGAGATGGCATGAAATTACTATTCTTCACTGTTGCTTACAGTTGTAAATTTTTATCATTAGCAAAAAAGTAATTCTTTTTTGTAATGTTAAAAATTGAATACAAATGATTGGAAAGTA
Organism: Monodelphis domestica; assembly: GCF_027887165.1. Taxonomy (NCBI): domain Eukaryota; kingdom Metazoa; phylum Chordata; class Mammalia; order Didelphimorphia; family Didelphidae; genus Monodelphis; species Monodelphis domestica. Next base: position 418,930,525 of record NC_077229.1, on the reverse strand, counting down.
TTATTAAAGAAATTTGTATTATTTGGTATAAATAGTAATTGGCACTTGAAAGTATTTTACTGCTATAATCATGCTGATGTTTTGTTTAAATTTTTATTGCTATATGTATAACCAATATCAAATTGCTTGTGGTCTCGGGGAAGGGAGAGGTTAGATGTAGGGGGAGAGAGGATGTGGAATTCAAAATGTTATAAAATGAATGCTAAAATTTGTTTTATGCATGTAATTGGGGGGGGGGAACGACATTACTGAAGGGAGAAAAATAAATTTTGACTGCTCTAAAATTTTTGAGAACCCCTGAAGCAGAAATTAGGTATATAAACTGGGTGTTATATAGTTCCCCCAAGTTTTCATCCACTCCAATACCATTAACAGTCATCTCTAAATATGATTTCTAAATTCCTCACTCCAGCTTGGACCTGAACTGGAGACCTGTATACTTCAAACAAAGAGGTTTTCTTGTCTTTATTTTTAAAATCATAGTCTGGCAAAAGCAAACCAAAATGCCCACAAATACGTTATTCTACAACCTTAGTCCCACTCTTCTCCAAAGCAAAGAAATGACTTCTTATACTTGGATATTGTTTAAATACATTAGAATAATGAATCACTTGAATGACATTATGGGGAAAGATCCTGTTACAAATATATTTCGTGAAAGAGGAATTATTGTGATTGTAGTATGTTAATAAAAGGAAATAGGAATGGAAATGGGGAGTGGGCAAAAATTGTATTCCAAGATAAGCGATAAGCTTTGTTAGATTGTATTATACACAAGGGACAGTATTATAAGATGATGCTGAAAAGGCAAGATGAAACCCTTTTATTGAGTCTTGAAAAAAGCTTAGGAATTAGGACTTGTATCTTAGAAGCCATTGGAAATTTTAAAAGGGATAGCGTTAAATCAAACTTGTGTAATAGGATTATGTTCTGTGGTTTGTAGTTATAATATAGGGGTAGTAGCTCACATCATCCTGTAAGGATGTCATTTATTCCATAACTGGCTGCTTCTGAGAACCACTAGTAAGTGGTACACCTGTTTGAGTGTGCTGAGTCTTTTAGTTCATTGCTCTTCTGAATTATAGGAAGGGGTGCTGGTTAACATTAGCTTCTCTTAATAAATGTGTGAACTATGTTAGGAAGATTGTGTGTTAGTGAAGTAAAATTGGTTTCTATGCCTTTCCTTTGTGTCTTGTTCCCTTAGCAGATAAATTTCAATTTAGATACTTGTTTCTATTAGGGTGACAAAAATTATTTAATGGAACAATAACCATTATTGGCTCCGAAAATTGGCATTTACACTCATGAGTGAATAAAGTGGTTAGAGAATTCTTAACAAAGAAGGAACATGTTTAGTCAACTATATAAAATAAAATATATTCCCCTTGCTTTTTTTCATTGGAGAAAAATATTAGTATGGTGTAGTGACGAGCAAAAGATTTGGAGACAGGAAGACTCAGTCTCACTTATTAGCTGTGTGAGCCTCTGCAAGTTACTTCACCTTGCTGGCTTCAATTTCCTTTTCTGTAAAATTAAGGAATTGGATTGAGTAACCTCTGAGACCCCTTCTCCTGTTAAGTCTATAATCCCATGAATCTATCTGCTACTTTGCAGCTCCAAGGTCAGTGAAATGATTTTGAATCTGTTTGCTATAAGGAAATAATATATTTTTTATTTTAGTTTTTATTATTTCCTTTTGTGTTATACCACAGTCATTTTCCCTTCCTCTCTATTTTGAACTCTTCCTTGTAACAAAGAGAAACATTTGGCAAAAGTGCTGATGGACATCTTCTGTACCACATTCTGAATCTTACTATCACTATAGCTCTAATGAGAGGACCAAAATGCCTAATTAAGCTCTCTCCAGGACTGCTATTAGTAGAGTAATTCACCAAAGTGTCTATAGCTTTGAGGAATTCTGTTTGAGAGGGAAACAAAGGGCATTTATTCAAATTTATGAGGGTTTCCTTAGGAAATTTAACCATGATTATCCTCAGAATTATTGATTTTTTTTTTACCATGACTATTCTACCACAAATTTTAAAAGTATGATTATTCCTCAAAATTCCTCTTAAATTCCAAGAAGACAATTATTAACTAGATGTTGAATTTTTATTTATGGATAATAAATGTGTTTTAGGTCATGTTTAGCATTTGATTGATGTACATTTAATATTTTATATGTGGAGTTTGATCTGGACCTGAAATTTTATTGGTATAGAGTGGTGAGGAAACTCCTTTTACTAAAGCACCTTCTCTATCATTGAGAGTTGTTTAGAACTATATTTACATTTCTATCTATCTATCTATCTATCTATCTATCTATCTATCTATCTATATGTTCACATATTCATTAAATATGTAGTATTCACTTAACTATATGCCAGACCTTGTGCTAAGCTCTAGGAATACAGAAAAAGGTAGATTAACTCTTAGGCCTAGAGACAGGGTCTAAATCTGACCCTCCAGCTTTGTGATCCTACTGTAGTCACTTAACCCCCATTGCCTAGTCTTCACTGCTCTTCTGCCTTGGAACTAATCCACAGTTTTGTTTTTAAGACAGAAGGAAAGGGTTTAATAGATAAAAAGGAAAAAAAGAAAGAAAAAAACTTAGAATCAAATGGGAGAGGTAGAAAGCAAAATAAATGCATACAAACATGTTTTATACAGGACAAATAGGAGAAGGCATTAGAATTAAGAGGAATTAGAAAAGGAGCCTTCCTATTGAAGATGGGATTTAAATTGAGATCTGAAGCCTACTAGTAGGCATAAATAAGGAAGGGTACCATACTAGGTGTGGAAGAAGTCCCTGGATCTGAAAGATTGGAGTGTCTAGTTTGGGAAACAGGCAGGAGACCAATGTTACTGAATCAGATTTTATGGTGGGGAGTAATACATATATAAGAAGATTGGAAAGGAAGGAAAGACTAGTTTAAAAAGGACTTTAAGTGTCAAATAGAGCATTTTCTATTTGATTCTGAAGATGACTGGGAGCCACTGGGGTTTTTTCTGGTAGGGTGTTGACCTGTGCTTTAGGAAAATCATTTTGGTGGCCAAATAGAGGATAGACTTTCTGCAGTGGGGAGATACCTAAGGCAGGCTGGCCCCTACCAGCAGGTGGGTGTCCGTTGCAATAGTCCAGGCATGAGTGATTTGGGCCTGCACCTGAGTAGTGGCAGTGGCAGGAGAGGAGGGGACATATTGGAGTGATGTTGCAAAGGTGAAAGTGACAGGTTTTCAGCAACATTGGATATGAGGCGAGAGAGAGAGGAGTTGGAGATGACATATAAGTTGCAAGCCTCAGCTCTTTACAGTAATAGGGATCATAAGAGGGTATGGAGGGTTTAGGGGAAAAGATAGCAAGTTCTATTTCAGACATGTTGAGTTTAAGATGTCCAAAGGCAGATTAAAATACAGGACATAAAGATGGGTAGAGGTTTGTGTTTGATAAGGTAGACTTGAAAATTGTTAACATAGAGATGGTAATTAAATTGATGGGAGCTTTCAAGATCACCAAGTGAAATTTAATAGAGGGAGAAGAGAAGAGGGTCCAGGACAGAAGCTTTAAAGCACATCTGTGTTTAGAGTGCATGAATGAGAGGAGCAGTTATATATAGGTAGAAAGAAAATCAGGAAAGAAGGGTGTCCTGAAAACCTAGAGAGAAGAAAGTATTTAGGTATAGGCACATGCATGTGTACACGCACATCACTTTTATATAGTATATATACATATACTTATAGATGTATATATCCTGTACATATATATGCCTACATACAAAAATCTCCCAATGCTCTAGACTTAATTGTAGATAAGGTTCCAATCTGCTTTGGATGCTTTTTTACCCAAGAGTGCTCTATACTAATGAAATTTCTGGTCCAGACCTGTCCCTTTATACGATGCACATATTGTATACATAATGTGTATATACGTGTTTTTTTTTTTTTTTTTGCAGAAAGGGGGAGGAGAGAAAGATTTTAAAAGGAACAGATAATGAACACCATCTGATAAGTTAAATAAAATGTCATCTTCTTTAGAGTTGTATTTCAACTTGTGTTCTGTCTGGTTAAGGGTACTCCTGCTAAGTTTTTAGATCTAGAATTCAGCTCCTTGGTATTATTAACTCATACCTTTTGTCTTAGAATTGATACTAAATATCTATTCCAAGGCAGAATGTAAGGGTTGAGGTAAGGTAACGGCTAGGCAATTGGGTTAAATGACTTGCCCAGGGTCACAAAGCAAGGAAGTGTCAAGGCCAGATTTGAACCTAGAACTTACTGACTCCAGGCCTGATTCTATGCACTGAACCACCTAGTTGCCCTGCTTCTTGTATCAATGAATATGGTATAGAGATATGTGTTCGGTAGAACTTACAAGCATATCCTCTTCACTAAGAGAAGTTCTAGTAGTATTCTTGGTATTAAAATAAACATTTTTTGGTCACATCCTTGCCTGAGTGATGTTGAGTCTTGGTTCTCAAGAATGCAACTCTCGTTTAGAATAATATATCTGCGGAAAATGTGATGTGCTTTATGATAGTTTCATATTGAAATGAAGAGACCAGAGTAGACCTTAAAGATCATCAAGTTCAACTCTCTCATTTTATAAATGAAGACACTGAGTCATAAAGCAGTGAAATGATTTTTCTAGGCTATTGTAGCTAGATTTGTGTGGTATTTGAACCTAGGTCTTCTTGCTGAATGATTTAGTTGTTTGTGGTTTAGTTTATGATTGCTGTTACATACTTGTTCCTGATTTCTTATTTTGTTGGGTACAGAAGTTGTCATCCTGTGCTGTTTTCCATATAGCTTTCCTTCTTTTGGGCTCTATTATAGGACTAGGAAGAGAGTTGGTGGGGAGGGGGAGAGAAGGGAACAGAAATAAATACTTACTATGTGCCAGGCACAGCTAAGCACTTTACAAAATATTATCTCATTTGATCCTCATGACCTTTAGATATTTAGATTTTAGATAAATTTGCTGTTATTATCCCCATTTTTTCATTTGAGGAAACCTAGATAGACTTGCCCAGAGTTATACAATTAGCAATCAGCAAACCCCAAAGGGTAGAATTTGAACTCTGGTCTTCCCAATTCCAGGCCCAGTTCTTTGCTCACTGTGCCAAATCTAGCTTCAGAACAGCATTTTGTTTTTGCATTCTTTAGAGTCCTTTGTAGCATCCACATTTAGAATTTTCTCTTTTTATTAGCTGCAATAAAATGTGTTTCAAAACAGTTCTTGGAATCCTAAACAGATTTCTTCTATATCAATTACTATGTCAAAAAACTTAGTATCTCTGGGGGCAGCCGGGTAGCTCAATGAATTGAGAGCCAGATCTAGAGACAGGAGGTCCTGGGTTTAAATCTGGCCTCAGACACTTCCAGCTGTGTGACCCTGGGCAAGTCACTTGACCCCCATTGCCTAGCCCTTACCACTCTCTGCCTTGGAGCCAATACACAGTATTGACTCCAAGATGGAAGGTAAGGGGTTTAAAAAAAATTTAGTATCTCTGATCAATCTTTCACTGTTAGCATTGAAACAATAGTTCAGACCTTGTTGTTGGTTTGCTGTATGTGTTAATAACTGCATTAGTGGAATTTAAGGAGTGGGGGCTTTCTATCACTCCCTCAAGGCGTGCTCCCTGCAAAATGCAATCAAATTAGACACCAGAGACTTCTAATGAATAGAATTCCAGTTTCTATGACCATTTGTTTCCTGCCAATTTTGTTCTATAACTTGTGATTATTTTCATTAGATGGCATTATAGATAATTGAAATATTACTACTTGGAAGGAGTCTATATTATGAATGTTGTAGCCCTCTACTTCTAGGATGAAGAATAATTGAAGAAAAAATTTCTTCTATACACCTTTTCAAAGATTTTTACCCTTTTCCACCATGAATTACTTTCATTTCGGTCACTTCTTTGTTAGTGCATTTCAGTAGTAAATAGTCTTAAGAATTTTGTAGGTACTGTACTGTCTGGCTATTATGGACTTTTTTATAATAATCAGAATTTTATTGAAAGGTCATCTTTCATTGTATTTTTTTCTCCCCAGTTCAGAGCAGTATTCAGAGATCACAAGAGAAGTTTTTTATTTTTGCATTGACACCTCAACAAGTAAGAGAAATATGCATTTCCAGGTAAGAGGAGGGTTTGAAATATATTTCATTGGTTGTGGGTTTCTTTTTATAGATAGTGTACTATCATTCCCTTGTTAGTCATGTGACTATCTTATGTTTGCATGTAATATATTTGGAGGTGGTGATAAATAGAACAATTTTCTTTTTCCTTTTTTCTTTTTTTTTTGTGTGTGCCCAAGACACAGTAATGTGATTTTTATGTCAGTGATTTCAGTGACTTGGTTAAGAAATACAATAAAGAAAACAATTTGATAAATTAAACAAAATTGCCTAAAGAATAAGTGAGGTACAGACTTGAAAGTAACTATGGATCATTACAAAGAACTTTGCTTTAAAGGACCAAAAAGCGAGCAAAGGAAATCTGTAGAACAACCATTAAACATATTAAATTAACATTGTCCCTGATATATTGCTTTATACAGCATTTATACATATAAAGATTCATATAGTCTGTAGTCTTCTGAAGACCTAGAATGAGAAAACCGAGCTACTAAATAGGTTAAAACTTTCTCCTGGTCACAAATAAAGGAGTAGTTTCAAAGCATAAATGTAGAAAAACTTGGTTCTCTACTAGTCTTAATACAGTAAAATGAATTTTCCAATATTATAAAACTTAAAATTGTAGACTAAGGAAAAAATAAGTTTTTAAAAGGCTTAGTATAGAGGTATATATATCTTAAGTATTTTTTTCCCCACTGTTCAGATGTTTTAAAAAAAAGCATTCACACCACTTGTAAATGTTCTTTAGATTCCACAAAGAATTTAATTAATTTTCTACCTCTGTTGAAAATAGGGAATTCAGTAAAGGCTAATGAATACTGCCTATGGCTAGTTTTTCTCTCAAGGGTTTGCATCTGGTGGTAACTGTTATGATAGCATTTGACTCTTTACTAGCTATAAGACTTTAAAATTAATTTTCTTTTTTTGGATAGCCTTTTGAATTCATGGAATAAGGAAAAGAATACATTGGGGGCTGTAAAATTTTATATCATAGGATCATCGATTTGGAAGGGACATCACAGGTCATTTATTTCAATGTACTCATTTTACAGATGAAAACACAGCTAGTGAAGATAAGTGATTTGAATTTTTCATCATATTTAGTAATTCAGGTATTAATCTGATAATTTATATTGAAAGTATTCCCCTTCCCTCCCACGTCTTTTCTTTTTCCCCTTTGGAAATTCGTACAATGAACTGGGCCTATATTACAGAAGTACCAGCAAAATTCTTCAAATGGGGCCTAAACCAGATAAAATAATTTTGATATATTTAACAAAATAAATTAAAAAACCCCCAAGGTAACATGGATAATATTAATTTTTGGTTTTTTAAGTCAACATACAGCCTTTAGGGATCATTACTATTTGAATTTGCACCATACAACACAATTCTTACCCCCCAAAGATTGCTGGTGATTTATTTGTGGAGAACTCAGTATGCTTTTGTATAAAAATTAATTAAGAATATAAGCTTTCAGATCACAGATGCCAAATAAGGAATCTAGAAATTAATTCCTGTGGTTTTCAGTAGAGGTAGAGAACACTATGACCTGTGCTGGATTGAGAAGCTTTCATAGAGGGCTTTTACTTGGGCTTGAGGAAAATCCTGTCTAAGCAGAAATAAGTCAGCTAAGCATTTAGGAAGGCGAAAGGGAGCATAAGTTTTGAACATGTTTGTTTTCTACTGAAATAGACAGTTTGTGTAAAGGGAAACAGTGACAGAGATTTGAAACCAGAATGTGAAGATCATTGACTGTTGACATTAACACTATTGACAGTGACATTAACACTACAACTACCATGAAACCCCCTTGATTGCAGTGATTGTTTTTGTCTTTGTAACACATCATTGCCTGACTTTGATAAATATTTGTTTACTTGAAGTTTGGATTTTATTCTGTGTCATTGAGAGTTTCTCAGAAGTCATATTGGTGTAAGGCATTTAAGTTTGATGAGGGGATCTTCTTCAACAGTAAAATTATTGATATATTGAAGTAATCTGGATGTAATAAGTGAAAGGAACCCTGTGCTTCCTGAGGAGAAGTTAGACATAGGGAAATTAAGAGATTTTCCATTAATCTAGATGATTAGGGAACTTGTCTTATTTTTCAAGAAAAATATTTGTTTAAAACTTAAAAGTTCTTTACATTCCCCTAGAAACTTTACAATTTTATTTATATCAGCCTAAGGAAATCTTCATCATCCAAGGATTTGTAATTTTGGGTCCCATTAGCTCTCCCCCCTTTACAGGCCATTTCATTTCTGCTTAGTATAAACAAGAGCCTAGGACCAAGAGCCTAATATAGCTTAGAGCCTAGGTGAACCTAAAATCAGTTAATCTGGCTACCCTCATAGTTGCTTTCTTTAGGCAAAGGTTCAGGCTAATATCTAAAAAGTTATTTGTATTATTTTTTAATTTTAATTAATATTTTAATTTATATCAATTTGGCAATGAGGCACCGCACCCTTGGACAATATTCAGGCCAAGGCTTTTTATGTCACCATTCTATTTTATTTTTTTAACCCTTAGCTTCCGTCTTGGAATCAATTGATTCCAAGGCAGAAGAGTGGTAAGGGCTAGGCAATGGGGCTTAAGTGACTTGCCCAGGGTCCCACAACTGGGAAATGTTTGAGGCCAAATTTGAACCTAGGACCTCCCGTCTCTAGGTCTTGCTCTCAATCCACCGAGCTACCCAGATGTCCCTCACCATTCTCTTTTAGTCTTCAGTTATTTCCTCTACTTTTTCTTCTTGGGTTTGGGATGCTTCTGGCTAATTTAACCAGCCTTCACCCTCAAATTCCTAGGTTTGGTTTCAGTCTTGAACTCTCCTTTCATTTTTAAACAGTTAGGTTCTTTGAAGTTGTGCCTTTATAAGGATAGTGCTATTTGACTTTTGTTCTGGTTTAACATTTTCCAAGACAATTCTTCTTTTTTTGTAGTCCTGATCTCTTTTTGAGTTGTCTTGGTATTTTTTTTTTAAACTGTTACCTTCTGTCATAGATTGGTTCTAAGGCAGAAGAGCAGTAAGGGCTAAACAATAGGGGATACGTGACTGGTCCAGGATCACATAGCTGGAAGTGTCTGAGGCCAGATTTAAATCTGGGACCTGCCATCTAGGCCTGACTCAAAGCTACCCAGCTGCCTCCTCTTGGTGTCTTTATGGGCTGTGTTACAGAATCCCTAGTTTTTGTTACTTAGGACACCAACTCTTCTAGTTCCACTCATCTGTCTGTTCCCCATCATGTGCTCATAAGCCTTTATTTTTCTAACAGGCACCCTTTTCGGTCTTCACAACTTTTCCCCTCATCATCACAGAACCACCTAATCAAGGTGAGGGTCTGTCTTCCTCCAGGCTAATTCACTTTTCCACTCTTCTCATTCAGGGATTTATAATCATTTGGATCTTAAAGGTAATCTTCCCTAGGGAAACTTCTAGGGTTTCAATTTTTAACAACTGAAAATATTTAAGACTTATATGAATATATTTTTTTAAACCCTTACCTTCCATCTTGTAGTTAATACTGTGTATTGACTCCAAGGCAGAAAAGTGGTAAGGGCCAGGCAATGGGGGTCAAGTGACTTGCCCAGGGTCACACAGCTGGGAAGTGTCTGAGGCCAGATTTGAACCTAGGACCTCCCATCTCTAGGCCTAGCTCTCAATCCACTGAGCTACCCAGCTGCCCCTTAAATGAATATTTTAAACACAGAAACCTTGAGAACCTGGTATAGGGAGTCTCTTATAGGTAACAATCCTTCTTTTTTTCAGTGAAGAATTTTTGCTGCATAAGGACAGATGGTGAGATTTTCATATCCTATATTTTTGGCTAATTTTAGGTATATTTTAATATTAATCAGGTGCTTGTTTATTACATCAATTCATCCAGGTATGAGAAAGTTTTATACTTCCTAAGCCTTTGAGGAATAAGCAGAACATTCAGATGAAATCATATTTATTTGGTATGCTTGAATGCTTAGCTATGTCTAACTGAAAGGCTTTTACCTTTTTTTTGTATCAAGGACTCCTTTGGCAGTCTGGTGACTATGCACCCTTTTCCAGGATATTTTTTAATGCCTAACATAAAATGTGCATAATAAAGGAAATAAATTATATTAAATAATTATCAATTTATTTTTTTAAACAGTGCATAGACTCTAGGTTAAGAACTTCCTAGTCTAAGATATTAGTAACCTCTTTGTACTTTTGACAAGAAGCAAAGAAATAACTAACTATAAAGTACCTTGGGTGACTTTATTGAAGTCTTAGCTTAAAATCTTATCTTTTGTAAGAAATTTTCCTTCTTGCTTAATGTTAGTGCCTTTCTGAAATCATTTTCAATTTATCTAGGTTGTATCTAGGGTGCATATCTAGGGTGTATCTAGGGTACATATTGTTTCCTTTTTCTATCAGATAGTGAACTCCTTGATGACAGGAACTTTTTGTCTTCCTTTGTAACCTACAGTACCTGGCAGGCATTAACTACTTAATTAATGAGTGCTTCTGGACTTCTCTTGAAATGAAAGTAAAATCTCCTGACTATTAACTAACAGAAGCAATAATCTTCATTGTTTTTCAAAATATTTTTTAAAGAATCAATTTTACAAGAAAACAAGGTTTTATAAAATGCTTGGTTTTGTCAATGTAATGAAACTTCCTATTTCTTCTTTGATTATGTGTGTCATATATGAAGAGTTGGTGACAATTTGCTTTTTTGTCCTGATTCATTTACAGTAAGTATTTAACACCTATTCTGTGATCCAGGTGCATACTGAGTTCTCTTCAAGATAAGGTTGAAATGCATGAGTTGTCTTGCCCTTAGAATCTCCATTATTGTGGAAACAAGAATTAATATATCACACAAAGAAAATAGCAATGCAAAACAGTATGACATAAAGTCTTATATATGTTTGACATATACTTCAGTGCCTGAGGTATCAAAATATGGAGAAAAAACGTTATGAGTGGTCCGGAAAGGAAAGCTAATAGTTTTTGACTCAAGATGAGTATTGAAGGTTTGGGAATATTTGGATAACAAAATCATCAGGCATTATTTTCAGGGGAAACTGTAGGAACAATTATGGACTTTTGGAGCATTAAGAAAACTCACTTAGATGGAGAGTGAGAGTACTTAATTTCTAAGTGTGGAAAGGAAACAAGACTGACAGTTCGTGGGGGAAGGGGCCAACTGGGAGTGGCAGTTGGGCCTTGTGACTAGCACTTCCTTCTCTCCCCTTAACTCCTCCATACCCCATAAAAACCTCCCCAAATCCCCGTTTTTCCAATCCCATTTCCTTTCCCAATAAATATTACATAAGCAAAAGGTTACCTAACTTTCTTTCCATGTCGTTAAAAAGGACAATAATAATGGTAGCTGTGGTAATAGCCCAGGAGGTTCATTTTCTAGGAGTGATGATTATTTAAAGCTGCTTTCAGACTTTCATTTAGAAACTCCATTATTTGACCACATGACTTAATATAAAATGGAATGGCTGACCCAGTCATCCATAGGATCTTTGCTTTGGACTTTTCCAACAGTGGTGATGGATTTATTTTGATTAATCCATGTTGTCATATACTAGTTGTCTATGGATCAGCAACACTTTTTTTTTCTTTTTTTAAGTCCTTACCCTCTGTCTTGGAACCAATTGGTTCCAAGGCAGAAGAGAGGTAAGATCTAGGCAATGGGGGTTAAGTGGCTTGCCCAGGGTCACACAACTGGGAAAGGTCTGAGGCCAAATTTGAACCTAGGACTTCCTGTCTCTAGGCCTGGCTCTCAATCCACTGAAATACCCAGCTGCCCCCAGCAACACTTTTTTGTAAGGTTAGCATTAACAGTGTCACGTGTGCTATGGAACAAATAGTTATTTTAGAAATGCTAGGCAGAAATTGTTAAAATATGAAGCTAAGGACTTTTCTTGACTACTGGTGACACTTAATGTTCTTGTGTAAACTGCTATAATTCATAATACTATAAGCGTCATTCTAATTTCTAAGTAGAAGAACATGCTTTGGCCATAGTGGGACAGATTTGGTTTATTTTGGCTAATGAGGCAATGAGAGAATGAAAATGTTGAAGGAATATACCAACTGAAAAATTTTTAAATATGAGAAATTATTGAGGAAAAAAACCAAATGTATTTCCTTAACCAAGGTTTTTTCTTTCCAACAGGGATTTTTTGCCAGGTGGTAGAAGAGATTACACTGTTCAAGTACAGCTAAGGTGATTTGGATATTGTTAAATAAATATTTTTACGCTATTTAAAACATAATTTTGCTGTTCTGTTTTAATTGTTTATACTTCTCTTTAGAACCAATTAATTAATTAATTAATTAATTGAGTCAATTTAGAACATTATTCCTTGGTTACAGAAATCATTCTTTCCCTCCCTCCCCTCTCCCCACCCTTTCCGTAGCTGACACTCAATTTTATTGGGTATTACATGTGTCCTTGAGCTGCACCTATTTCCATGTTGTTGGTATTTGCATTAGGATGTTCATTTATAGTCTACATCCTCAACCATATCCCTATGAACCATGTAATCAAGCAGTTTTTCTTCTGTGTTTCTATTCCCACAGTTTTTCCTCTGAATGTGGATAATGTTCTTTCTCATAGATTCCCTCCTGGTTGTTACATTCAATTGTACCACAGTGTATCAGTCTCTGTGTACAATGTTCTCCTGGTTCTGTTTCAGTTCCCATGGAATTCCTCCAGTTTATTTGAGCACAGTAGTATTGCATCACCAACATATACCACAATTTGTTTAACCATTCCCCAATTGGAGGCCATCCCCTCATTTTCCAATTTTTTGCCACCACAAAGAGCACAGCTATGAATATTCTTGTTCACGTCTTTTTTCCTTATTTTGTTTGATTATACTTTTAAAGAATGATTTTTCTTTGACTACAGATTGTGCCTAGCAGAGACTAGCTGTCCCCAAGAGGATAATTTTCCCAATAGTATGTGCATAAAAGTAAATGGGAAGCTGTTTCCTTTGCCAGTAAGTTGGAATATTCGGATTTATATTGTGTTTACATGTGAATATGATTATCAGGCAACAATTATGAAATAGATATAAGTAGAAATTAAGCATGAAAATTTGATTCGGATGACCAAGAATGAAGTAACATAGTATTTTATGGAATGAGAAAAGCTAATGTTAAAGTTTTTCTTCTAAAGTTTTCATTACAAATGTAATAACATGCATTAATACCTTCTAATGTGTTATTTTTCTTGACTTTAATCCAGGTGAACCTCATTTGAATAAATTAACAGATTATATAAGTATAGATGATACTTTTACCTAAATCAGAATTTTCTAAATCTGAATATTTAAAATCATTGTTTTAATTTGTGTACTATTTTTTATTTCAAGTAGATCTCTTTATCCCTTGAGTTGTCTATCGATGTGAAATTTTATTTTTACAGTATTTGGAAATAATTATGCTATTCTATCTTATTTATGTGATTTCCCCCCTCCAAAAAAAACTGTCTTTCATGGGCACATTTTTTTTTATGGAGATGATTCATACATGACATAAGAAAAAGATATTGAAAAGTTTAGTATTCTTTACCCAAATCATTTATTCAGTCAAGAAAGAAATCATCAAGTCTTTATATTGTGGTTCATTCCCATGAAACGTTGAGAGACTGAAAATGAAGAAATTATTGTTTTCCTCAAGGAGTTTGTAGTCTAGAAGGTTACATACTTAAATAAAGTACAAAGAATTATGATAAATATTTAAAGGGAATACAAAATATCATGAAATCACATCTAAGTAAGTGGATTGTCAAGGAAGGCTTTCATTAAGGAATTGGTATGTGTTTTAAACTTGGAAGTATTTGATACTTATATACCATATCTAGGTTCTCATTTCTTTTTTCCATTCCTTTCGTTACCATCTTTGTCTTTGATAAACGGTTTTCTTCCCAGCTATTAGTGGCTAGACCATAGGCTTTGATAACTTTTACCTTAAAGTTGATGTATACTGACAAATTTCTTCCCCAAATACCTCTTATACATTAATTATGAGTGCTCCTGTTGGCTGACCATATACTTGCTAAGGAGCTGACTATATATAGCCTTATCTATTCAGTGTTGTTTTTGGTTCCGTGAAAACATCATTGAACAAAATGCTGATACTGGAGTCAATTATTACTTTAGGAGTAGAGTTCTTATTATTAGTTATGTGCCGCAGTGACCCAAATTAATACAACAAAATTTTTTAATTTTTAGAGACTGCTATTTTCATAGCAATGGACATCAAGTGACTTGCTCAGAGTCACACAGCTGGGAAGTGTCCGAGGACAGATTTGAACCCAGGACCTCCCATCTCTAGGCTTAGCTCTCAATTAATCCACTGAGTCCCACCCAGTTTCCCCCAACCATTTCGTTTTAGAATCATTCTTCTGTTGTCTCTGGAGATTGGAATTGGGCGAATGATGGACAGTGATTAGGGTGTTGTGCCATCCCATAACTATAAAACTTGTGCATAGATGATGAGAAAGTTGCTTAAAACAATTCTTCTTCCCTTATATTACCCCTCCCCCCTCAAAGTGCTCTTTTTGCTTCTTTAAGTGAATATAAGATTAAGAAGTTTCCCCTTGATTTTCTGTTATATTTTTAAATTCTCTTTAAGTAGCTGCCTAGACTTTACCATCTTCAGCAGCTTAGACAAAGTTGTTAAGATCTTGATATGTGAATGCAGTTTGATTAAGATAGCTTGAAATAATTTGAATGAAGTGGTGCACCTAGTAGAGCAAAGATATACCCCTTCTGGTTATTAAATGTTAAAATATCTTGGACAGGCTTGGTAAGAAAAGCCCCAGTTTTTACTTCTTCAAAAGTTATCTTTTTTGATATTTTGCTAAATTTTATAGACCTCATTTGATAGATTTTTTTTCTGTTTTGCATTTCATAGCCAGTACTCAAAGGAAAATTTGATCCTTTTTATTTACATATAGCTGCTTTTGGTAGTTTTTTCCCTTTAAATATCTTCATTATTTCCCACCATATTCTCAGCCGGAAAGCAGTTAATTTCTTTTGTGACAAGGGCCATGGAGAAAGATGAATACATTGAAAGGGGGAAAAGAAACTCTATAATTTCTTTCCTTTCCTCCATTTCATTTCATTTCTCTTTGAAAAAGAAATTTATACGTTTTAGCCATTCATTTTTCTTCGTTGATGAGGACATGTTATTAGTCCTGGACCCCCTCCCCCTCCCCCCTACCACACTAAGAGTTAAATTTATTTTTCTCATTATTACAGGGTAATACACAAAGTCAAAAAAATGGAATTGAACAGAAACGCCATGGACGCCCCTTGAATATTACATCTCTAGTTAGGTTATCTTCTGCTGTGCCAAACCAGATTTCCATTTGTTGGGCATCTGAAATTGGAAAGGTAAAATTTTTCTTTCATTGTTTGATTTTGTCTAGGCCTGTGAGCTCATTGATATAGGGCAGCAGTTCTCAAACCTTTTGGATTTGAGTTCCTTTTAAATACAATTATAATAAATCAATTACTTGTTAACACAATGTTGTATATTTACTGGATAAGAAAATAAATATATTAATCAATCTGGCAATAAACCAATAGATTAATTTGTCAGTGTTCTCTCACTTATCAAAGGAAAATATATGTGTATATTTTTAGAATTTATCACATAGTTTATTTACATTTTTTTCTAAATAACATTGAAGTGTATCAAAGTTTAAAAAAAGATAAATTGGCTTTTTTTGGTAAAATATTGCAAATGTGTTAAATCATAATTAAAAGATGATTAGAAATATTTGCCTTTTCTCTGTTTTAGAGTCCCTAAGTATCTAAAACAAACCTGGCAGTAGAGGATATTATTTAGGTAAATGTTTGCCCACAATACCATTCCTTTAGGTAGATGATAACTAACCAATGATGTAGTAATTCTTTACTACCTCAATATGTACTATAATCTGGTCTCATTTCCTTGCCACTCATTTTTAGGTTTTCATTTTAGAAATTTAGTTGATCTTCTTGAGCTGTATATGCAAATTCTAAATTAATTTCTTTTTGCTCTTTACCGGATTATTGATGTGATAAGTAAAACCATGTCTTCAAGATGCTAATTATAAATTAATTTGTTGAATGAATGAACTAATTCTCAAATGGTCATATTAAAGAACATTTTAAAATGTAAACTTTAGCATTCATCAAGTACAACCATTTCAAGATACAAAAAACAGAAAAGATGATTGTTTAAAAGGAAAACCTAACCTATTAAGTGTACTTGAATGATTGATTTTTTCTTCTGAATTTTGATGTCAAATAAACATTCCCATGAAGCACTGAATCTGAATTATGAGCACCTTGCTTTCCTCTTTAAATATGTGATAAAATCAACATGATATAAATGATCAGTCAATACGTAAGATTTTCTGGGGAAAAGAACCCCAACCCTAAATGCATGGAACATAATAATATTTTGGAAGGCTTACAAAATGTGTAGGTGATTGAGTAATTAATTCTAGATTATAATTCTGGAATAGAATTGGGAAAGTATTGCATGGTCTTTTTTGATCTTTGTGACAACTCGCTTGCTGTGTTTGTATTTAAAATTCCTCCTGGTTTTCGTTATGTAATAACATGTTGATACATATTTATATATCTTAATAGATTATACAGGATGTCCCCAATGCATACAATTGTTGGAATACCCTCTGTATAAAAGTTGATTTTGAATGAAAAAATCTAGTCTGTTTATCATTATGCATATTTACATGTTGTCTTTTCACAGCTCCTTATAATAGGTGAGAATTCTCTTTGTAGACCTCAGGGTAATCAAATCATACCAAGTTATTTTCTGGTGCTCAGTTATATACCCCATTGTTTCTTCCTATTTTAACCTTTGCCTCACCTATGTTATAGGGTGGGATAAAAGAAGTGTTCAAACTATATATAAAAGGTTTAAATAAACTAAAGGGAGAAAGGAAGGGATCAAGGACTAACTAATTTCTTTTTTTTTTTTTAAACCCTTACCTTCTGTCTTGGAGTCAATACTATGTATTGGCTCCAAGGCAGAAAGAGTGGTAAGGGCTAGGCAATGGGGGTCAAGTGACTTGCCCAGGGTCACACAGCTGGGAAGTGTCTGAGGCCAGACTTGAACCTAGGACCTCCCGTCTCTAGGCCTGACACTCAATCCACTGAGCTACCCAGCTGCCCCCGGACTAACTAATTTCTAACCCATACCAGATATTAAAATCCTAAACTTTCTATAATTATACTAAACTAATAAATTAAAGTTAAGGAAAGACTGTTAGAGGCAAGAACAAAGGGCCCACAGAAATCTCACAACACAGGAGTCCTTTCTTTGTTTGAGCAGAAATCCCATTGACAGCTCTGTAGGTCCACACAGGATTAGAGGGGGAATGATGATTAACCCATACACTGTTCACTAGTGTGAGGTAATCCCTCAACCACTCCTTCAAGATGGTCCAATTTCCTGGCAGCTTCAAAGTCTTTTTCTTCAGAGAGAGCCAACTCCACTCCCTCTCTGTCTTCTTCCAGAGAGACAGTAGTCAGTCCCAAATGCCTCTCTCCTCAGTCCTCTTGGACTGTTGACCCAATTCTTGCCCTCTGGGATCTCCTTGCTTTTTGCTATTTGCAAAGCTAATCCTTTACAACAGTTCCCCCTTTTGCACAAAACTGAAATAATGTTGAAAACACTATTTTGGCATTTGTGCACTAAACATACTTAAATTTTCCTTAAACTAAAATTTCTACCCAAAATGATAAACAACCTACATTCAACTATCTCATCCTATATAATATTATTCTATTTTAAGGATTTAATCAAGGAAAGGAAAAAGAGGAAGGTATATAACGAACAAGTACAATGTTCAAAATATAGATCAAACATATGGAAAAAGGCAAAGAACATAAAAATCAAAATACAAACTCGAATTCATGCAAAACATTAAAATCATAAAATACTACTCTTATCAACCTATACAGAAAATTCTACTACCATTGCAATGCATAAACTGCAAACTTGTACAAAAATTTTTCAAAATTACAATAAACACATTGCATAAGTTTTACAAACAAAATTAAACCAAACTTAAAAAAAAATAACAGTAGATAGAAATTAAACATAAGAGATCTATTTACATAAATTTTACATATATACAATATACATGCAATTTATACATATATGCTATGCATACGCACATGCTTCAGATTTACAAATGTTAAATATACATACAACATAATACAATTAATTTTATAATCCTAATTATAATATACAATATTTACATGTATTTACATTTTTGTGTGATGTCATATGTGCTATGTAATGCATGTTGCAGTGTATTTTGTAGTATATTTCAGTATTTTACCTTATCTTATCAACCTTAAACTCTATAATCTATCCATCTGTAGCCCTTTCTAAATAGAATTTCCTAAAACTTGTCACCTATCTATACTATTACTATACTTAGTAACTAACTATTCTCTTGTTAGTAACTACTTTATAGCTAATTATAACATTGTTAGCATCTAGCTATACATTGTTTCCCTCATTCAACTAGTGATTTAGTGTATCCTAACTATGTTTATGTTTTTGTGTATGTTTTTGTTACATTGTTTTGTTAATGTTATGCCAGCATTACTGGTTTGTTATTGTTGTGTTACTGTTGCATGTAATATACTTACCACAACTTCAGAATTTTTCTCATCTTGTTTGAAGAATTCTTCCTCTCCAAAATCCATGGTAGTAAATAGTATTTGTGATTATATGTTATGTTGTCATATATTACCCAAATTCCTTAGAACCATTAGTCCATTAATCACTTGATCCTCTTCACTGAAAATTCCCTTCAAAATCTTTTATCTGGTTAATATTTATTAGTCTTTCAGTCCTTGTACTATGTCCATCAATTTTATGAATCCTCTTCTTCATCTGCAGTGTCTTCCATCTGAATGCCGTCTTCCATTGGCATGGTCCACTCCTTACTGTAATCTTTTTGAGTGTAGACTCCTTTTGACTGATGAATCTTAACTCTCTATGAACTTTTCTTCATTTCCTTCTTCAACAATTTGTACATTTTGATTATCAATTCCATGAGCTAATTTAATATGTAAGCAATGATACCACAATTCTCTTTCTAATACTTTCACTTAAGATAGTGAAACTAATACAATTGTATAAAGACCTACTCAACTCTCTTGAGTTGCTGATGTTTTTGCAAAAATTTTCACATACCACCTTATCACCTGGTTGAAAATTATGAAGAGAATAATCCAATGGACCAGATTGGCTCAATACTCCCATATCAAGCACTTAAATATGAAGCAAGTTAACAATCTCTTCCCAAGAGAGATATGTACAGTTTTACAAGTTTTTGCCTGTAGTGGAGAATATCCAAAGAGCATTTCATAACATAATATATGTATATCTGCTCTTGGTCTTGTATGTAGTGTGACTGCGAAAATATGGGTTTCAAGATTGTGAATTGCTCAAACTGTAAAGATAATTTTTAGCATCTTGATTTATATAAAAAATAAGTGGTCGCCATGGGAAAATTCCCAACTATGAAATACCCAAGTCAGCTGTTTTTTATGGAGATTTTAATTAATACAAATGAAGGAATTAAGGAAAGGGAGAGAGACAGAATAAGAGGAAATAATAGGAAGGCTAGGGCCTAGGCCTTTTAAGTGAGAAAAAATTAAGTCTTTAATCACTCACCACAAGATTGTCCCAAGCAAAACTCTAGTGTTCAGAGAGACCCTCCAGTTCAGCTCCTCAGCTCAACTAAGTTCAGCCAGGAAGAGTGACCGATGGAGAGACCCAGCTCTCAGTTCCTGACCTCCTTTTAAAGAGAATTTTCTCTTCTGTCACCTCCCTTAAATTTTCACATCTACCAATCACAGTAGATGCTTTCCAAAGGACTGACCATTCTTAATTCACATTTTGTTATCACCTTCTTAATTTACATCTTGTTATCACCTTCTCTGGGTAGACTAAAACTTCTGAGTAATTCACATCTCTTTGCTAAGCTTGCCTGTTTAGTGATTAATTTGACCTTCATAGGTACTTAGCACACTTTTGTATTAGATCTAAAAATAGACCTAGCTTAAGGGCTCTTGCTTCACTGTAAGTATGAGTTAAGTACTTTTTCATTGTTCAGTAAGGAGTTTTACAACTTTACCTTCCCCTAAAGTATGCCTGACCTGATCAAGTACCTTCATTGTTTAAAATGGGAAATAGCCGTAACCAAATGTTCTAAGGTAGAGTCTGAGAAATTTTAAGATTCACAGTAGGTAAAACAATGCTATGGGAAGAATATTTGGCCATTTTAGATGAGTTTGAGCACAAATTATCCCCACCATTTTCTTGAGTTCCCTATTCACATGTTCCACTTGACCTGAACTTTGTGAATGATGTGAAGGAATATAATATTTATATATCCCAAAACTAAATCTGCTGACTTTCAGACTAACACTGTATCATGTGTTGAGGGGATCTTATCCTTGAGGGCCAGCCCAGTTTGTCTACATCACCAGATAGCAGAGTTTGCATCAGGGTACTTCAGAACATCAATATAAACAAAGTAGGTGGGGCATACCAGGGGAGAGAGCAAGCAGGTAAGCAGGAAGAGAGAGATTAATGGAGGCTAGGTCTGAACTTAGAATGAGATTTAATACTATTTAATACTATTATTATCTACCCTTTCTAATAAACTTTATAAAATTTAATAATTGGGTAGATATATTAACTTAATTGTAACTGCTTGGGA
Source organism: Monodelphis domestica (assembly GCF_027887165.1). Taxonomy (NCBI): domain Eukaryota; kingdom Metazoa; phylum Chordata; class Mammalia; order Didelphimorphia; family Didelphidae; genus Monodelphis; species Monodelphis domestica. The sequence goes on along the minus strand of NC_077229.1, from coordinate 418,909,612 downwards.
ACAAAGGTTGGTTTTTTAGGATGCTTACTTTTCTTCTGAGACTTAAAAGTGTTTAGGATAGATTAAAGTGTTTTAAATTTGCTCTCCTGCCTTCATATGAGAAATGCACCTTGGCTCAGAAACTGTAGTTTCCCTTTTAACTGGATTGGACCTGATCAATGAGAACTCCCTTCCATGTGTTTCCCCACCCCCATTCCTTTATCTTAGCCAAGGGGGTGTTAGTAGAAAATGGAGCCCAAGATTTTTTTTTTTAAATTTTTTTTATTTTGTGTAGATGAGAACCCAGCCCCTGACTTTCCCCTCCTGCCATGTTGACCAGCTGACTCAGCCTTCTTGGTGCCTGGCATGCTGTGGGCTGCCAGTGTAGTTCAGGCAGCCTGGGAGAGTGGATTAAAGTTAGGATCTCCCTGCCCAGGAACCAGCACACTCAACTTTGAAAACACTAAACTCCTCTGGGTTGAAGTGATTTAACTCAGGTTTTTTTTTTCCCTTTTCCCTTCCCTCCTTCAAACATTCTTTAGGACTGGACTAAGTGGAAGTGCTTTTTTTGGAGGCTTCTCTCCTCTCCATCCCCCACCCTCTAAATTTTCTTGAAGACAGCCTGCTACCTTTAGCATATCAAAAGCCACACTGGGGTCCAGTAGTTCCCCCCATCCCCCCACCCCCTTCCCTTTTTATCTCCCTGTGTAAAAGAGATAGGCCCTAAACCCTCAAGTGTATTATTCCCTTCTTCACACAGTTGTAGCACAGCCTTGTGGCGAGAATAAAACTTCAGGAAAATCAAAAGAAAATTCTTTTGCCTCTGCTAATATTAATCCTGAATAATGGTATTAAATAAAGATTATTAATAGTTTAATGTTAATATTGAATTAAAATGAAAACCAAATTTCTAAAATTGAACAAAGATAAAATTAAATTGAATTTATTAAATGCAATATTAAGTAATTTTAGAACACAATAGTATTAATACTATCAATAACAATTATTAATTTTCAATAACTATTATTAGTTACAACCTACTATTATTAACATTATTTATAATTTATACTCATTTATGATTATTTAGTATTATTAATATTGTAAGAGAGGAACTGGACTTAATCTGATAGCAGAACAGAGAAGCAGATCTGGCAAGCTGGAGATTTCTGCAGGAACGGAGAAATGGCAGGAAGGAGAGAAAATTCTGAGGAAGAGGGGATGACAACTGTAAGAGATTCTTCTCTCAGAGAAGCCTTCAGAAAGGTGGACTGGACCAGTATCTATGTCCTCCTGTGAAAACTTGACCATCTGAAAAGAATACCTGAAAGAAGACAAACAAATGAATAGGACAGAAAGCTGTTCACCAGAAGACAGATTTCCTCCAGATTCTTTAAAATTCTGGACTGATTACAATTGCTAAGGCAGTTAGAGCCACAATTTCTTCTAACTGACCTGTGGGGGGTTGTTGTTGTTGGTGGTGGTGATGGTGGTGATACTGATACCAACAAAGCCTGAGTTGTTGGACTTTTGGGAGAAGGGGTTTCAGTTAAGTTCACGGATTCCCTGCTCCTTCTTCCCTTCTGCCTCATTCCTGATCCATCTGCCCTATCCCGTATTTTGTTTTCTTAAAATAAAATAGTTTAATAAGAACCCAGTCAGTGACTACATTACATTTTGAGAGGGACTTGAAGTTGGGGGAAGGGAAGTGACATCTCTCCTCAGCAAGAAGGAAGTTAACAGTATCAAGCTTGTCAGTCAAGATCTCTTCAGGGAACAGAAGTCAAGGTCTAGAAAGGCAAACCAGTGTGGGATTGTCAGGAATAGCTGAGATAGAAAACAATCCATCCTCTCTATTTGACTTGGCTCCTTCTGTACCTCACTCTGGTTCTGACCTAGCAGGGAGAGAAGACTGCTGTTTTGACTTCAAGATCTTAAAAGATTTGAAGTTAGCTAAAGATTCCAAAGAGTATATATATATACTGCCTCTTATGGGCATGTTCATGTTAATGAATCAATCATTCCCTCCAGTGAGGAAACAATTCTTTCTTTGGAACCAGAACCTTCTTGTTTAACTCCTTCAGTTCCTCCCCCTGAACCACTGATTAGATCTAGCAATAAACAAACTCTGTCATCCCAATTATCCTGTGAGGAACTCATACTGACCCAGATCAGGACTTGAACCCTTCAGCTCCTCTTCCTGTCAAACCTCACTCATCCCCTACTCCTTCCAGACCCTCCCTCCCAATCTACCTCTCTACTCTCCTTTACCATCCCACTACTCATACTCTCCTTCTAACTACCCAGTGCCCACCCATCTCCTCTTTCCCCAACTATACTATCCTTATTTACCTTATTCTCTTGGCAATCCTTTTCTCTACCCTCCTCCTGATGGTCCCCCCCCCCATGATTTCTCCTCAATATGTCACCCAGGATACTCCTCGCCTTCGCAACCCCACCCTGGTCCTCTTTTCCATGCCCCCAGCCCCTCCCCTGATCTTTTAGCTCTGCCTCCCCACTCCCTGGCCTGCTTCTCCCTCTCCATTCACCCTCCTTATCTCCTTTCCCTAGTAGCCTCAGTATAACCCGCTCCATTGAACTCCAGAACACAGGCCAAGCAGCAGTTACCACAGAGGATTTGAATAAAGGTCTTTTTCCTCTAAGATATGTCCGTACTTAAAACAGATTTGGAGATTTAATAAATAATAGACATATACCTTTCTCTCCATAGGACATGGAGAGATTCAAAGAAAAATTCCTCCCTTGAAACAGATCCTATATTGCAGATAAATATTTTTGAAAGCATTTTTTTGCACATATATCCCACATGGCTTGATGTGGAAAATTTTCTTCAGTCCTTGCTAACAGGGAAAGGATTTAAATTCTTTCTCTTGTTCATCAGGCCCAAGGAGAGAAAACACCAAGTTGGCCAACTCAAGATCCTAAATATTTGGAGCACGATTACTTACTATGCCAGGCTAGAAATGCATTAGTAAAGGCTATGCAGCCTGGCCTGATAGGCCTGGTTCGTGCACTAAGTTAAAAAATACTAAGCAAGAAGACATTGAAAACCCCTCTGTCTGTTTATTGATAGGCTTATTGAACTGGGTGGAAGGTATATAGAATTGCATCTTGATAGGGAATGGGATATCAGACAAATCAGAATACAATTTCTGAGAAACAGTTGTAAGGTAGTTAAGAATTAATTTGTGACTCCCTGTCCAAACTGGCCTACTATTGACCTTGAAGACTATAAAAGTGGCAGTTTATGCTTTTGAGGGACATAAGAAAAAGGAGGAGGACACTGATTTAATTGAAACACTGAGGAAGGAACTAAAAGAATTAAATGCTAAATAGGAAGAGAAGGATAAAGAGAATGCTACTTTAGTAGAGACATTGAGGACCAAAATAAAAGAATTGACTGAAAAAGTTGGAAAGGCAAAGCAGGGAGAGATCATAGCTCCCTTGCAAGAATCCACAAAACTACTAATTTTTGTGGAAATTTATTATTTTTATTTATATATTTATTATAAAATTATTTTTGTGGAAAAACATGTCATATAATTTTGAAATGTAAGAAGATAAATCAGGAAAGTTGGAAAAGTATCAGGAATAATGATATTGATAGGAGGAATAGTTATTAGAATGAGGCTAATCAATCAGAACTCGACCCCAAACATCTGTACTCAGTGTGGGAACCCCCTTCAGAATGGGGGAAAAAGGAATTTAGATGACTGATGTTACTTGGGAATGGGAAGGATCCTCAAAGAGTCTGGAGATGAATTTTAAGCCTTTTAGACCTCATTGTCTTATTGATGTTAATTCTTTGTTTGTTCCCCTCCATAAAATGAAGAAGTCTCTAACACAATTCTAAATACAGGATGTATCTAATTTGCTGTTAACCACTTCATAAGTTCCTTTTTTGCCTTTGTTAATTGTCACACAGATGGATGGACTCTATCAAACTGGTTTCAACTTGTATACGGTTTTTGGAGAATTTAATTATCTAATAATCTCATTTGATTCTAATGGGTCTTCAAAAGTGATTTTCAGATATCTGGGACCATCCGTACCTCTTGACTGATTATTTACCTGCCTCTGAGTTGTTTGTAACAAGAGGTAAGGGTTGGTTTTTAGTTGAATTAGAGCACAATGGCATTGTTCTATTTTCCCATCTCTGCATTCATTGAACATGTAATGGATGACACAACTGAAGTAATTTTTACTTTTTAGTCCTCTGCTAATGGGTGGGACATTGGAGACAGTTCTATTAAATTGTTACATACTGATGCCATAAGGGAGGGGGCTGCCCAAGTGACTTAGTTATTACTCTGTGAGGTATTATAATCTCATCTAGGAGATGAGAATGATTTTTCCTGTGAAGCCTTGTAGCTTTGAAATGGGTTTGTTACGTTTGTAATTCTTCATCATTATAGAGGTTTTCTGGTTTCTCTCCCACCAAATTTCAGAACAATGGTAAAAATAGACTTTCTTAATATCTCATCTGAGGTTGAAAGATTGACTGCATCTGTAGAACATGTGACAAATATTCATGTTTTCAAAGGTTTTTAAATGTCATATAGCACGTATAAAAACTTACGTGAATCCTAATGATACTAGGTTTATTTTCAGTTATCCTAAAATGGCTCTTAAAATTTTCAGGATTTTCGTACTTCTTAGAATCTTTATTAGTTATTATACTACTGTTTTTAAATGGCATTTACCTGTTAAAAATATTATGTACTCTCACATTGAATCCTGGCCAATTTAAGAAGGGATATCAATCTCATTTTTGAGCGAGCACCTTTTGTGTTGTCCCTTTTCTTGGATAACACATTGTCATATAGACTATGGATTATGAAATTATGATATTTTTTCTTTATATTTCATTAGGATATTTGATTTTTTCTTTTCTTTTTTCCTATCCTTCGTAATATTTTTAGTACATGAGATTAGTATTAATGTTTTTTGCTTTGAAGTATAAAGTTTACCGTTAAAGTTTACAATATTTTATCTAATTATTATGCATACCCAAAAGATTTAGACTATAGAAACCTGCCATTTATTGATAAATGTTATGGAATTGTGCTCAATCATTGCATCTGATTCCAGGAAAAGGGAATAAAAGAGCCACTATACATTGCCAAGTAGCATGAGGTCAAAACAGATTGAACCAATCCAGGGAGGAATGTTGAACTTCTTTGCCAATATGAAAGGACTTGAACCTAGTGTCAGAATCCAGGTTGGGGCACTTGAAATATGTTAAGATGCAGTACTCCTCTTACTACACTCCTTGTGCAATATTCTGTTGAGTACCTCAGGTTATATATCACCCTGGCTCCGTTATATCCCTGACAGTGAAGGCAAAATCAAAATCAGACCAGGCAATAATTTTTCTCATTTGCTGTTGAAAAATAGTTCTTTCTCTCTTGTAGATGGCAACATTCTGTAATCCTGGCTGCAAATGGGTAAAATGCTATACTGTTTTTATTGTCATCCAGATGTGTGGGATATAAGTCACTGTATTTGAACCATGCTGCTGATTCAAAGACCTGTTACAGGTTTATTTTTTACTCAAGATTTTATACACAAAAGGTTTTTTTTTTTTTTTAATAATTTCTGTACTTATTTTTTCTATACAGAATTTAATCTTTACTTTTTTTATTTGGGTTATTTTGGGAGCGGTTTGTTTTTCTTTTGACAAATGTTTCATATACCTCATTACATAATTCAGTCATGTATCCCATTGTGATTCTGGTGTTGGTATAACACCCTCTTTGGGGGGATTGTGTAATTATCCTAAAATTCAAGATTTAGAATTTTTTTTGAGAAATTTCAAGAAAAGAATCTTGTCAGCTTCCCAAATAAAGAAAGCAGATGCTTTTGGAGAAGGTCCTGTAACGATGCCTGAAGAAGCTGCCCATAGCATCAAAAGATCCAGAATTAACTTTGGGATAAAATGAACTGAATTGAAGGGGGTTGAACATACTTAATTTGAATGTAAACTCTCATGCCAAAGGATACTGCCCCCTCATTGGCATTTTCTCAATGCGCCCATCAGTGAATTTTTGTATTTTTTTTCTCATATTTTCTTCTCATCTCTATCTATTGTAACTGTCTCTTAGATACTGTAATATTATATGTACTTTTAGCTAGAAGATGTTTAGAGATACAAGATGGTTATGTTTAAATGATCCATTGAGGAGACTGGTCTCCCAAAGGATCATAGGGGGATTTTGGTTTACGGGATCTTATCCTCCCCCCTTCCTGGAGGGCTAGCCTAGTTAGTCAACATTCTCCACATATCAGAATTTGCATCAAGCAATTTCAGAATGATAATAAAAACAAAGTAGTTTGGGCATACCTGGCTTTTAAACAAACTAGGGGAGAGAGTAGGCAAGGTAGGGGCAAGATAGAGATTAATGGAGGCTAGGAAAAACATAGTCTGAACTTAGAATGAGACTTAAAACTACTATTTTCTATCCTTTCTTAATTAACTTCATGAAATTTAATAACTGGGTAGATATATTAATTTAATTGAAACAAGCAGCTGCTATATCCCACAGAAAAGGAGTTGTACCTGCAAGTTGATAACTGTAACATCCAATTGGACAATAACTCGGTCTTAAAGTCTGTGTCAGTTCCCCAGAACCAATACCTTTGTTCTCATTAACAAACAGTTGGAATGGTTTTGTATAGTCTGGGATATCCAAAGATGGAGCAGATAAAGTGGCTCCTTTAAACCTACTTAAAGCTTGCCTATGTTCAGGCTTTAGTTTCAGAGGTTCTGGTTCTGTATTCCTTGTAAAACCTGTTAGACTTTTTAAAAATTCACTATATCCAGGTATCCATTGCCTACTGAAACCAGTCATTCCAAGAACAGCTCTGAATTGCTTTTTGGTCTTAGGAGCACTTGGTTTCTGGATATCTGCTATTCTTTTCTGTGTAATACTTTTGGAACCCTTTGATAACACAAAACCTTGATATTGAACTCTGTGCAAAAACCTATTGTAATTTGCCTTGGAGATTTTATGCCCAAGCATATATAATTCTAATAAAAGAATCTTGCTGTCTCTCAGACGCACTTTTGCATTTGGGTATGCAAGAAGAATATCGTACATAAAATGAACCAGTTTAATTTCTTTGAATGTTATAGTTTTCAGTTCTCTATTCAGAATTTGTGAAAATTGGCTAGGTGAATCGGTAAATCCCTTGTGCAAACGAGTTCAGGTCCACTATGTTTTTTCCCAGGTAAAAGTGAAGATCTTTTGACAATCCTCATCAATTGGAATTGAGAAAAAAACTGAGCATAATCTACCACAGTGAAATATCTTGCCTGACTTGCAATTGAAGAAATTATAGCAGCTGGACCTGGTACAACAGAATGAGTCTTCATTACATAATCATTGACTGTTCTTAAATCCTGTATAAAACAATATATAACTTTGCCATTCTGATCTAACCTTGTTTTTTTGATTGGAAGAATAGGGGCATTAAATTCTGAGAAGTAAGGTAGTATGTTGCCTTGTTGGAATAGGGATTCAGAGATTGATCTTATACCCTCATCAATTGCTTCTTTAGTCAAAGGATATTAAGGTACACAAGGAATGGGTCCTTCCTTAGTCCTCATCCTTTCTAGAGTAGCTGATTTCATAGACCTACATCTGTGGAAGACTTTGACCAAAGATCTCCAGAGATATCCTCAGATATTGAATATATTGAATCAACATCACCCTCTGTACTGACTGAATCTAAGAACATCAATGGAAAAGGTTTCAGCGATTCTTCTGGTAGATGTAATGAGTTATAACCAGTATTAGTACATTGCATTGTTTCCCTTATTTACATAATAAATCTACCTCAAAGATTCATTGGACAGTCTGGCATACACAGAAATGCATGTTCTGCAGATAATGGACTGTAAGTAATCATTTTTGGTTGTAATTTTGCTACTCTCTATGGTTTATCAGTAGCACCTATTACTTCCATTGTACCAACAGCTCTGCAACTCTTAGAAAAACTTTGCACAACTGATTTACTGACTCCAGTATCAGCAAGATCCTAAATCTGATCTCCAATAGTTACAGACACATATGGTTCTGTACTATTAGGTGATTGAAATGTTTCCAACACTGGTGCTAGCATGGTAACATCAGTATAAAGCTCAGTCATTTACTTTATTCTTTAAATACAGAACTCCTTGTACACCTTCATAATGTACATGCCCCTTTGTTCTGATTACCCTTATGCCCATTCAATACTTCACTGGATTTGGGTCTTGCGATTTTACCCTTTCTTGCATAGTGTTCAAATCAGGTGCTTTAGTTCCCTGGCAGCAAGCATTTTTGCTTTTTTTTTATTTTTAGTTTAGTTTACATGGTTTACATAGTTTACATAGTTTACATGGTTTCTTCTCTGATAATTATTAATCCAATTATTATCTTACTGTCTATTATATCCATTATTCCTCTTTAATTATTTAAAAAATTGCCCTCTGAACCTACATTCCCTAACAAAATGTCCAACATGATTATATAAGAAACACCTCTTCCGTCCAGATCTCTTTTCTCTTGGCTTATATTGGTTGCTTGGTGGCACAGATCTAAGTGCTGCCACTGCCTTTATTTCCTTTATTTCATATTTATCATCATTGTCTATATACACATAAGTTGCCTATCTCTTTAATTCTTCTAGTCCCATTTCTTCCCAATCAGGGCCATTATTTAAAAAAAATTAATCTTAGGGGATGCATTTTTTACAAATATCCTCTTAATGTGTGCAATTGTGCCATCTAACACATCCTGGCCTAAAATTATTTCAGCTGCATCTCTTATTCTCAGGAGAAAATTTATGTGACTCATTTAATTTCTGTTTAATATTCTCAAATTTAGACCAAGCGTTTAGTATGTCTTTACGTCACATCCATCATTGACCTTCTGGCTTGTTTCATCATTTCATATTCAGGGGATAAATTCACATCCAAAACTCAAATTTCATGGCCGTGGGGTCAGGAAATGATCATTCCTTGTTTGCTTTATGAATAGGTTCTTTTCCCTCTTAGTTAATAACTCCTTCATTAATAAATAAAAATCTGCATAATCAGGGCCAAAAATCTATAGCCCTTTGAAATTCTTTTACCACTTTATTAGATTCGTCTGAAAAGCAAGGGGTTTTACGTCTAATCGTTTAAAAATCTTCTGGTGTATATAATTTATTAGTTTTAACCTTACATAATTCATCTTGTGTCACAACAGAGATATCCCTTAGAAGGAGCAGAAATTCTTCATTTTGATTGCATTCTGCATCTACCCTTTCCAATCTAGATAATTTCTTAAATTTTCCATCATTATTTTCCTTATTTATATCATTATCTTTTAAATAATTAACAATATCATTGGTTAAAATCATCCTCTCATACATAACTCCATTGCCTCTATTTTATCTTTCATTATTATCATCTGTTCTCAGACTCTTGTTATCCATAACATAATTGCTCTTCATCTGTAGTTAACACCAAAAAACACAAATTTACATTAATACAATGCAAGTAAACATATACAAATCAATGCTATATAGACTTATACACAGATGTTATAGTTAATGCCATCACTGGTTCCATCCACTCATATCCTAAAACCATATAGCAACCCTGGTGAAACAGTAGGAAACAATCCTATAGAAAACGCAACACATTTCCTATGTCCCCTGACATGATATTTTCAGTGTATATAAAGTTGTTTTCTACTATTATCCACTAAGATTAGTATTTATAAATGCCAAAGAATAGAACAACATCAACAACAAAAAATATGGCTTCTTAGCACATGTGCCTTTGGGCTCTTTAAAACTTGAATCCCATTCAATATCATTCAAAAGTCAGAATTCCCTGCCACTCAGGTTAAGCAGCACAAGCAGCACTAGCACCTCGACAACAACTTAAGTACTGGAGAAGGACAATGGAATTTTCCCAGGTAGCCTAACTGCCAACCTGCTAATCTGTGTTTTTCTCTGGCCAAAGTCAGTTACTTTGCATGTTTTCCTACTGACTCGCCAAATGTTATTGGGTCGGTTAACAAAAGGTTTCAAACTATATATAAAATGAAACGTTTATTTAACTAAAGGGAGAAAGGTAGGGAAGGGAATCAGGGATTAACTTCTAACCCACACCAGATATTAAAATCCTAAACTTTCTATAATTATACTAAATTAATAAATTAAAGTTAAGGAAAGACTGTTAGAGGCAAGAAAAAAGGGCCTAAAGAAATCTCACAACATAGGAGTCCATTCTTTGATCATGCAAAAATCCCAGTGAGAGCTCTTTAGGTTCACACAGGATTTGAAGGGGAATGATGATTAACCTACACACCAGTGTGAGGATAACACTCAACCAATCCTTCAAGATGGTACAATTTCCTAGCGCTTCAAAGTCTTTTCTTTCAAAGAGCCAACTCCACTCCCTCTCTGTCTTCTTCCAGAGAGACAACAGTCAGTCCCAAATGCCTCTCTCCTCAGTCCTCTGGTAATGTTGAATCCCGTCCTTGCCTTGTGGGATCTCCTTAGTTTTTTGCAAAGCTAATCCTTTACAAGGCCCACCTCTGCTTTTTTCCCCAGAGAATTGTCTTTTGCTTCTTTCTTCAAGATCAAGATTGTTTCTTAGAACATGAAGCCAATAGTCATGGTCAAAATTATGGGTTTTCCACACTGTAGACCCAAGGGGTGAAAACATGAGACCTGAGGCTACAGTACTACTGAGTAAATGCTTCCTGAATCAGATTAAAATGTAATTGTGAAATATTTAATAAAGAAAGTAAAAATACAATAAAATTTGATATTATTTCCAAAGTAAATCATTTGTGTAATTTGTATTATGATTTAGATTTGAAATGTGATATTTATATTTTATTTAAATATGATTATGTCTGGATTAGTGACTTCAATTTATATTTGTCTTTCATGACTATACTGGCAATTGAAAATGTAACATCTGTAATAGCACTGAGATCTCAATTCTTTTGAGAATATTTATCCTCCTTTCTCCCTTTTTTTGCCTGAGTTGTCCTGGTTTAATTGAAAACTAATTTTGAACATGTGTAAGGATTGTCTTTCTCTACTTTAACTAAGATTATTATTATTTTTTTTTTGTAGAATTTTTCCATGTCTGTATATCTTGTACGACAGCTGACATCAGCCATGTTGTTACAGAGGTTAAAAATGAAAGGTATTCGAAACCCTGATCATTCCAGAGCACTAAGTAAGTGAAGTATATGAAATTAAGTGTATGAAATATTCATGGGGAAGTTTTTTTCTCTGAAGGTCCCATGAAAATGAAATCTTTTTGGGCTGCTGAGTCAGTGAAGTGGGGTTGAATATGAATTTAGAGTAGGAAGAATTATATTGGTTTCTTAGCTATGCGATTCTGGGCAAGTCACTTAACCCCCATTTCCTAGCCCTTACTGTTCTGTCTTGGAACCAATATATAAATGAATTCTAAGACAGAAGGTAAAAGTTAAAAAAAAATAATCCCAACTCTGTTACAAGTATGTGTGTAATTTCTTCAGTCTTTGAACTTCTTTGGAACTTGATTTTCTCATCTCTAAAATGAGGAGGTTTGACTAGATGAACTCTTAAATTCGTTCATAACTTAATCCTATGTAGAGCAACAAAGTTGAGGATGATATTGCAGTCTTTCACAGTAACTATGTTAAGTGGTATAAAATTTGTATTAATGCTTGCTTCCTTGTATTAGGGCTGATTAGCAGGAAAATTAGGAATCAGCTTTTGGCCACTTATTTTGTTGAAAGCTAATTGTCACTTAACTTATGATATATAGGATCAGGCAGGAAAAATTTCTTCTCCCATATATTCACATGTTATAACAATACAATATATAAAAATGTGTTTTAGTTTCAAGTAGCCATTTTAATAATGCCAGTTATTTGAATTACATGTTTTCCTTTGGAGGTTTTTGGAGATTAATCCCAGTCAGTGTTTACAAATGAATGCTGTTTCAGACATTTCAGACTACTTTTCTAAGGAAGGAGGGTTTTTATAGATCTTTCTTTTTATATTAGATCCTTAATACCTATCTTAGAATCAATACCAAGTATCATTTTGAAGGCATAAGAGCCAATAAGGGCTAGGCAGTGAGGGTTAAGTGACTTGCCCAGGTTCAAATAGCTAAGTGTCTGCAGTCACATTTGAACCCAGAACCTCCTGTCTCTAGGCCCTCCTCACTTTCCACTGAGTCACCTACCTGCCCCTTCATTTATTCTTTTTTAAAAATTAAATTAAATTAAATTTTTTATTTTTATTTTTTAAACCCATACCTTCTGTCTTGGAATCAATACCAGGCAGAAGAGTGGTAAGGGCTAAGCAATGGGGGTTAAGTGACTTGCCCAGGTTTACACAGCTGGGAAGTGTCTTGAGGCCAGATAAAGTTTATTCTTAGAATTTTGAATGTAATCTTTAAAAGGGTGTAGGCTCTGACTTAAGAACTTAATTCTATCAGTTGGAGTGCTGTGAAGTCAACCAGAAAAGATGCCATTCCCTGAGTATTTTCTTCACTTTTTTACCCATAATGGAATGCTAAGTTCTTGAATGATGAAAAAAATTGTCAGTTTTTTCCTTCTCTGCCTAATTGCTTGGCATCCAGCTGTTTTGAGCAGTGATAGTGTTTCAATGAATTATTAACCTAAGTTGAAGAAAAGGAAACAGTGTTTATATTTGGCATCCGTTGGCTATTTATTTTGGGGAGATTTATTCTATTTAATGAGAACAGTTTTCCTTACCATATTTTGCACTGACTTATAGAAAGGTTACAATCTTTTTAGGAAGCTTAACATTTTTTTTTAAACCCTTAGCTTCTGTATTAGAATCAATGCTGTGTATTGACTCCAAGGCAGAAGAGTGGTAAGGGCTTGGCAATAGGGGTCAAGTGACTTGCCCAGGATCACACAGCTAGGAAGTGTCTGAGGCCAGGTTTGAACTGAGGACCTTCCATCTCTAGACCTGGCTCTCCCTCCACTGAGCAACCCAGCTGCTCACAACATTTTTTTTTAATTACGTTTTATATTTTCATAATTACATTCTTCCCTTCCTACTTTGAGAAATTTAGTAAGCTTTGGATTCTAGGTTGGAATTTTAACTCAACTTAAGGAAATAGCAAATGCAGTTTCAAGCACATTTATATAAGAAGATTGATCATTCCTAGTATCTACTTATTTCTATTGTGTGTCTCATAGCCTGAGATCTGTTCACCATCTTGAAAGTCTTACTCTTCATTAATTTTTTTAAGGGTCTTGAATTTCAACTTTAATATTAAAGAAACTAAGAAGTTTACGGAGCTAATACTGGAGTTGTGATTGCCATTAATAAAAAGTTTCTAGTTCTGTTCCCAGATAATGTTTTTTTCTGTTTGTGTTTTTCAAGTTAAAGAGAAGCTCACTGCAGATCCTGACAGTGAAATTGCTACAACCAGTCTTCGGGTATCACTGATGTGTCCTGTAAGTGAAACCTTTATTTTATGGAAAGATTAATGATAAAAATTTTGCCATGTGATTACAACCACAGTTTAAGATGTTGCTGTGCACTACAATAATATTCAACCTTTTCTGACAGAAAACTAAAACTCCTAGCCTTCTGGGCTGTTCTCCCTCTTTTGACTGTCTTTGATTATATATTATGTATATAATTATATTAATATTATTAAAATGAATTAAAATAATATTATATATATTGATTATAAAAGCATTCCTAACTTACTCAGTCTACTTGGTTCAGTTCCCCATGACATTGTTTTCCCTAATAGCATTTAAAAATATTTATTTTTATTTGTCAAGTAATAAGCATTTCTTTTTTCTCCCTCTCATCCCCACAATTGGGGGAAAAAATAAACTATCTTTTTGCAGTCAAGCAAAACAATTTGTACATTGTCCATGCCCATAAAAATGCTTATCATCTTTCTGCTTCTTAAATCCTAACATGCCAATACCCAGTATTGATTCCAATAAAGAAGGTATGTGCTTATAAAAAAGACAAGATTTCTAAACTAGTAACTTATCAAAAGTTTCAGAAAACTTATATTAGATATCCTATAATCTGTGGCAAATGAATTATACCCATGTAGCCATGCCAATACTTAACATTGTTAAATGGGGAATTCCATGTAATAATGGTGTTAGACTCAAACTCTTAAGAACTCTGACTACTGTAATGTTCCAGTTATGATTACAGAGGAATAATGAACTATATTAATCACCCTGAGAAAAAGCTGATGTAATTTAAAAAAAAATCCTTACTTTTTGTATTAGAATTGATACTATGTACCAGATGTAAGGCAAAAGAGTGGGAAGTCCTAGGCCTGTGATGGCAAACCAATGGCATGCAGAGTGACTTACCCACCTGGGAATCTGGCTCCACCCCCAAACTCAGGGGGTGGGGCACTCTAGCCTCCCTCCACCTTTAGTGCTGAGCTCCCTAAGTTCAGGAGCTTGGGCCTGGGTTGGTAAACCTGCACCAAACATGGGGGGTGGGGGTGGGAGGTACCCACAGAGTCAGGGATGAGGCACCCCATGTAGTCTAGAGGTGGGTGGGGTCACAACAAGGGGTCCCCAAAAAATTCTGAAACGTTCACCATCTCTGGCCTAGACAATTAGGATTCACTGACTTGCCCAGAGTCACTCTGCTAGGAAGTGTCTGAGGTCAGATTTGAACCTAGAACCTCCCATCTCCAGGCTTGATTGGCTCTCTATCCACTGATCTGTAGCTAGCTGCTCCCCTATATTTGAATTTTCTGGATGTGGATTGTGTTCTTTCTCATAAGTCTCTGGCAATCATTTTAAATTAGTACTCTTGAGAAGGGGTCTTCCCCACACTACCAAAGTGTTCTAACAAAAAAAAGATAAAGAATCCTTGATTACCAAAATTAGAGAATTTACAATATCTTGTTCCTATGATAATGCCTTTTAGAATCCAGAGTTAGTTTTAATCTGTAATGAGGTGTCTATAATAAAGGAATTTTGTAGAATAGAAATTTGTATTTATAAGACATGACAGAAATATGAAGATACCAGTAACTTTAAAAGCTCTGAGATAACACCTATAGTGGGCTAAATGTTGCACCTCTAGTTTCCAAGAGTGACATTGGACAAGAGAAATGGGGATAGTGATAAGAAGGTGAGATAGAAAAAAGTTTCATAAGAGAGGAAGTAAGAAAAATCAAAGGATAAATATAAAGCAGACCCAAGTGATTGGTGAAAATAAGAGGGCATTCAGTATTTGCTTAGCACTGTATTAAAGTTGCATAGTTGCATGCTACTAGTCTATGAAATAGTTTTTTGGGTTTTAGAATAATTCCAAATATGTCATACCAAATAGAAGAATTTGTAATTCTTTTATTTGCTCATTTTAATTAAATTTATATTGCCTTTTATTAGGATGGTAAACTTAGCAAAATCCTGTTGTTTATTTCCTTCTTGAAATATGACTTACTTAACATACTTTTTTTTTTACAACTATATTCCTGTTTCCGAAATGTCCTTTCTATTTTATATCACCCATTAGCTTGGAAAAATGAGGCTGACAATTCCATGTCGTGCTGCGACATGCACACATCTGCAATGTTTTGATGCTGCTCTTTACCTGCAAATGAATGAAAAGAAGCCTACCTGGATTTGTCCTGTTTGTGACAAAAAGGCTGCCTATGAAAGTTTAATACTAGATGGGTAAGTTTAGTCCATCACTTTAATGACACTTTCCTCTTGTTTATAATCTACTGACTGAGGCAGAAAAAGCCTCGTGAAAAAGAGCCTTCTCATGTGTATAATTTAGTGTTATAATTTAAGAAAATTTTGTTCATTTTTTCTTTTCTTTTTTATGTCAAATAAACTTAAATTTATTTCTTTTAATGATTTGGAATGAGCAAGGTATGCAGTTTTCTTTCTCTGTGCTTGAAACGGGTTGTTGCCCCTTGAAGGTTCAGTTTTATCAGTTCTCTTAAATAAAGAAGTACTGAAATGGCAATTGAGTAATTGAGAATGATTATTTAAAATAAAAGAAATACCGTATATACTACTTAGGACACAGAGCATATCCAACCAAATATTCTCTCTTAAGCTTAGTTTCAAGTTGTTTGGGCTGTCATAAGGACCTTTTGTAACTCTCTTCTTTGAAGAATAGGTGTGTATCCAAAAACATCTTAGTTTCTCTTAGCAGCTGATAAGAAGTTTGTCATAAATTCATTTATCTAAACCTATTTCTATCTTCAGCCAGTGCATTTTTTGGGGCAGTGATGAAAATAAACTTTTTTGCTAAATATTAGTACTTACACTTTTTTCCTTAACTTAACTTTTTTCAGTATACAAGAGGTAAAGTGTATTATGTTGGGGGTTTATTAACTATCTATATTCATCCTTTCTATATGTTTTTATTGTATGAATTTAGATCATATCACCTTTTGTTATTCCCAGGATAAATTAATCTTGAATCATAACAATGGGAGTCAGATCCAGTGAACAGAATGAGCATTTCTAGTGTACATCAAATGTCTTTCTGTGACAATTTTTCTTAGGTTTTTAAAATTATCTTTCCAGTTACATAAAGGGTTAGATATTGATATTGATATCCTGATTTGATTTGTTTCCAAGTGAGCAAGGGAATTGACAGTTGAGAACAACATAGAATTTACTAGTTAACTATTTGGTCAAGATTGGGAAGTAAGGAAGTCAAGACAAGGATTGGTTTTCTGAATCCTGAGGAATGGAGGCAATGAAGGTAACAGTACTGATAAAGAAGGGTTTTAGGAAGAGTGAAGTATAGAGGAGATGGTTTGATAGTAATCTAGAGTTGGGAGAAGGAATTTCAGGATTGAATGTCATGCAAAAAGAATACTTGGGATTAATGATGAAAATAACAATGTCATTAATCCTATGTGAATGTGAGGTTTTATGCCACTTGAAGTTCATGAATTGGGGAACTGGGAAGAACAAAGTGATCAAATAGACATCAACATTTGTGCTGAAGTAGCCTAGTGATAAGGCTAGGGATTGGGGTGGACGAAGCATGTCAATCAGATGCTAAACTCCTTGCATTCTGGCTTCCAATTTCATTATTCAACTGAAACTTATCTCTAAAATTACCAACGATTTCTTAAAAATTTTTTAAATGTCCAATAACATTTTTTTTTGAAAATTTTATTTAATTAGGTGATTTAGAATATTTTTCCCTGGTTGCAAGACTCATATTCTTTCCCCCCCTTCTCCCCACCCCCTCCGATACCTGATACACAATTCCTCTGGGTTTAATATGTCATTGATCAAGGTCTATTTCCATATTGTTAATATTTGCACTAGGGTGATCTTTGAGTCTACTTCCTCAGTCATATCCCCAGCAACCCATTTGGTCAAGCAGTTTTTCTTCTGTGTTTGTTTTTTTTTTTTGCCACAGTTCTTCCTCTGCATGTGGATAGTGTGCTTTCTCATATGTCCCTCAATATTTTCCTGGGTCATTGCATTGATGCTACCTGAGAAGTCTATTACATTCAATTGTGCCACAGTGTATCAGTCTCTGTGTACAATGTTTTCCTGGTTCTGCTCCTTTCACTCTGCATCAATTCCTGGAGGTTGTTCCAGTTCACATGGAATTCCTTCAGTTCATTATTTCTTTGGGCACAATAGTATTCCATCACCAACAGATAACACAATTTGTTCAGCCATTCTCCAATCGAAGGATATCCCCTCATTTTCTAATTTTGTGCCACCACATCGAGCATAGCTATGAATATTCTTATATAAGTCTTTTCCTTGTTATCTCTTTGGGGTACAAACCCAGCAATGGTATGGCTAGATGAAAGGGCAGACAATCTTTTAATACCCATTGCACATAGTTCCAAATTGGCTTCCAGAATTATTATTATTTAATATTGTACTAGAAACAATAGCAGTAGCAATTAGAGGAGAAAAAGAAATTCAAGGTATTAAAATTGGCAATGAGGAGACCAAGCTATCACTCTTTGCAGATGATATGATGGTCTACTTAAAGAATCCTAGAGAATCAACTAAAAAACTAGTGGAAATAATAACAAACTTTAGAATAGTTGCAGCATACAAAATAAACCCACATAAGTCATCAGCATTTCTATATACTTCCAACTCATCCTAGCAATAAGAGTTAGGAATAGAAATTGCCTTTAAAATCACCATAGACAATATAAAATACTTAGTAATCTATCTGCCAAGACAAACGTAGGAACTATATGAACACAACTACAGAACAGTCTCCACATAATTAAAACTAGATCTAAATAATTCTAAAAACGGTACTTGCTCATGGATAGGATGAACTAACATAATAAAAATGACAATCTTACCCAAACTCATCTACTTTTTTATTGCCATACTCAACAATCTGCCAAAAACCTTTTTTTCTGAATTTGAAAAAATAATTAAGTTCATTTGGAAAAACAAAAGATCAAGACTATCAAGGGAAATAATGAAAAAAAATGCGAAGGAAGGTGACCCTGCAGTTCCAGATCTTAAAATGTACTCTAAAGCAATGGTCATCTAAACAATATAGTACTGGCTAAGAGACAGAAGGGAGGATCAGTGGAATAGATTGGGGTAAGTGACCTCAGCGAGACAGTCTATGATAAACCCAAAGTTTCCAAATTTGGGACTAACATCCACTATTTTACAAAAACTGCTGGGAAAATTGGAAAACAGTATGGGAGAAATTAGGTTTAGATCAACATCTCACACCCTAAACCAAGAGAAACTCAGAATCGGTGAATGACTTGAACATAAAGAAGGAAACTAAGTAAATTTAGGTGAACACAGAATAGTATGCTTGTCAGATCTTTGGGAAAGGAAAGCTTTTAAGACCAAGCAAGAGTTAGAAAAAAATTACAAAATGTAAAATAATTTTGATTACATTAAATTAAAAAGGTTTTGCACAAACAAAACCAATGCACCAAAATCAGAAGGGAAGCAACAAATTGGGAAATAATCTATAACAAAAACCACTGACAAAGGTCTAATTACTCAAATTTACAAAGAGCTAAATCAATTTTACAAAAGAAATCAAGCAGTTCCAAGGGGCATGAAACTATTAATAAGCACATGAAAAAGTGTTCTAAATCTCTTCTAATCAGAGAAATGCAAATCAAAAGAACTCTGAGGTATCATGTCCCACCTAGCAGATTGGCTTATATGTCAGCAAAGGAAAGTAATAAATGTTGAAGAGGAAGTGGCAAAATTGGGACATTACTGCATTGCTGGTGGAGTTGTGAATTGATCCAAAATATATCTTTTATGGAAAAGCGATAAAGAAAAAACAAATCAGACTCAATTAACAAAGTTTAAAAAATCTGAATAACATATTTTTGTATGTAATCTTTGATACCAGTTTCTTATTTGCAAGATTTGATAAAACTTTTTTCCCATTCAGTTATTTTCTTAGATGCATCTTTTATTTGCAGAAGGCTTTTACTTTCATAATTGCCCCCATCCCTTTCCTTTGCTGTCATGTTAGCCAGTCTGCTGGGTGTGAGGTGATACCTCAGAGTTGTTTTAATTTGCATCTCTCTGATTATAAGGGATTTAGAACACTTTCATGTGCTTATTAATAGTTTTGACTTCTTTTTCTGAAAACTGCCTATTCATTTCACTAGTTCATTTATCAATTGGGGAATGGCTTGATTTTTTTTTCATTGGAGACAAAGATCATTTTCTTTTCACCCCTCTCCCCAAGTCGACGCGCGATTCCACTGGGTATCACATGTGTTCTTGATATGAACCCATTTTCATGTTGTTGGTATTTGCATTAGAGTTTCATTTAGAGTCTGTCCTCAGACTTGTCCCCTCAACCCCTGTAGTCAAGCAGTTGCTTTTCCTTGGTGTTTTTACTCCCACAATTTGTCCTCTTCTTGTGGATAGTGTTTTTTCTCCTAGATTACTCCAGATTGTTCAGGGACACTGCATTGACACTAATGGAGAATTCCATTACGCTCGATTAGCTCAGAGTTGTTTTGATTTTCAACTGTCTGATTATAAGAGATTTAGAACACTTTTTCATGTGCTTATTAATAGTTTTGATTTCTTTATCTGAAAACTGCCTATTCATGTCTAGTCCATTTATCAATTGGAGAATGGCTTGATTTTTTTGTACAGTTGATTTAGCTCTTTATAAATTTGAGTAATTAAACCTTTGTCAGAGGTTTTTGTAATAAAGATTGTTTCCCAATTTGTTGTTTCCCTTCTAATTTTAGTTACATTGGTTTTGTTTTTACAAAACCTTTTTAATTTGGTGTAACCAAAATTAATTGATTTTACATTTTGTAACTCGCTAAGTCTTGCTTGGTTTTAAAGTCTTTCCTTTCCCAAAGGTCTGACATGTATACTATTCTGTGTTCACCTAAATTTACTCATAGTTTCCTTCTTTATGTTCATGTCATTCACCCATTCTGAATTTATCTTGGTATAGGGTGTGAGGTGTTGATCTAAACCTAATCTCTCCCATAGTGTTTTCCAATTTTCCCAGCAGTTTTTATGAAATAATGGATTTTTGTCCCAATAGCTGGGATCTTTGGGTTTGTCATATACTGTCTTGCTGAGGTCACTTACCCCAAGTCTATTCCACTGATCCTCCTTTCTGTCTCTTAGCTTGTACCAAATTGTTTTGATGACCACTGCTTTATAGGATAGTTTGAGATCTGGGACTGCAAGGCCCCCTTCCTTTTTTCTTTATTTATTTTTTTCATTATTTCCCTGGAAATCCTTGATCCTTTATCCTTCCAAATGAACTTTGTTATGTTTTTTCTAATTCAGTAAAAAATTTTTTTTGGAAGTTCAATGGGTGTGGCACTAGATCTATAGATCAGTTTGGGTAGGATGTTCATTTTTATTACATTGGCTCGTCCTACCCATGACAGTTAATTTTTTTCCAATTGCTCAAGTCTAGTTTTAGTTGTGTGGAGAGTGTTTTGTAGTTGTGTTCATATAGTTCCTGTGTGTGTCTCGGGAGATCGATTCCTAAGTATTTTATTTTGTCTAAGGTGATTTTGAATGGGATTTCTCTTTCTAATTCTTGATGCTCAGATGTGTTGGAAATGTATAGGAATGCTGACGACTCATGCGGGTTTATTTTTTATCCTGCAACTTTGCTAAAGTTGTTGATTATTTCGATTAGCTATTTTGTTGATTCTCTGGGATTCTTTAGACCATCATATCATCCACAAAGAGTGATAACTTGGTCTCCTCCTTGCCTATTTTAATTCTTTCAATTTCTTTTTCTTCTCTATTTGCTACTGCTAGTGTTTCTAGTACAATGTTGAGACTATTGTTTTCAAGCTTAAGAGACTATAATATTTTTTTTCTCCACTTTTCTGTACAGCTGAATAAATTGATTAAACTTTCTTTGCTACCAGTTTGACTTAAGAAAACAGGAAATACTTTGAAAATAAAAGCTTTGGAAAATGCCACTCATTATTATGGTTCTGGTCAATGACATAACTTAATCACCCTCATGATCTCACTGTTGAACCATAATTTGCATTATACTCATTATGTTTTTAATTAAAGTTTTTTTTTTCTTTTATAGGCTCTTCATGGAAATTCTCAATGAGTGTTCTGATGTGGATGAGATTAAATTTCAAGAAGATGGTTCTTGGTGCCCAATGAGACCGAAGAAAGATGCTCTTAAAGTTTCAACCCCTCAGTGTACAAAAATAGAAAGTATGTGTAGAAAATTCAGAGAATTGTTCTGTAGTTTATCTTTGGCTCTTGGATCTGAGTTTGTATATCAATTTGGGTTTTAGCTTGTATTCATTTTCATAAATGTGAATTATGATACATTGTTGCTTTATATTTAAAAAAATACTTTCACAAAGTATCCTGGGATTAGAGATTGGCATGGATTTCAAGGGTCATCTAACTCTTATCCCTCATAATCATTTTAGATTCCTTTTGCTTGTTTTAGGTATAAAAAAAGTAAATAAAGTCATTTCTTACAAATTTCTTTATTTTATCCCAATCTTGTCTAAGGGATAGAACAATTACCCCTAAGGAACAATGTCTCTTCTGAATGAATTTTAAAAAATATATAATTAGGGTTTTTTGTTAGTTTCTTTTTCTTAATTGTATTGCCAAACAATTTACCCCATTTGTTTTTAAGTGGTCCTCATTATGACTTAAGTTTAATTATGAACCTTGATGCCCTAAATTATCCTGGTATATTCTTATATTAATTAATGGAGAAGAAAAAGATAATTTATAGATCAGTGATGGCGAACCTATAACACATGCCAAAGATGACATACATAGTCTCACTGGCACATACCCCCATTTTTCACTTTTTAAGAAGTTAGTTGTTAACTTCCTTGTCTCTGTCTGGGTAAGGATGATAGCCTGGACTGGAAGATCTTACTCCTAATTTTGAGATAATATTGCAATCTGACTTATTTTTTCTTATAACAAAAGTTTATTTAAAAAGGTGAAAAAGGGAAAGGAAAGAGGGCAGGGGGAATTTCCCTAACTTTTAATTTCTAGTTCTCCTCCCCCCCAAGTTAATAGACCCTCATGATTCTGTCTTCTGATCTTAAAGCTATCTGTCACCCTGACTTCTGTTACCCCCCAAAAATGTCCTATCTAGTTTTCCGGAATATGCCCTCTTCAAACTGGTAATGGTAAGGGAATATAGTTTAAAGTTGTTTCGATAGGTTGATGACAAATTAATGGAGCCACTCTCTAGGCCTCCAGCCCATAGGCTGAAGATTTCCCTTGATAACATATAGTTGGTAACTTCTCAGGATGGCTGCTTCTTCTCTGTCATTCAGTTATAATTTTCAATCTGGAATCAGGAACACAGGTAGCAGGTACAAGTGAACTCCAGTGAATAAATCTCTCTCTTGGAAAACCTAATGATGAGGTCAGAGGAACCTCAGAAGCAGGGTTCAACAAAGAAAGTCAGTTAGTCCCCCTTATGGTGATCTCTCTAGGCTCGAGAAAGAGAAGAATCAAAGAGTGCCTTCCTGTATAGTGGTTCTCCTCATAAAAATCTCTGACATTCCTTTGGAATGTTATTGTGTTCTGCTGCATGAGCCAGCTGAAGAGTAATAGCAATCTTCTGCATTTTGCAAACTTTCCTTTTTCCTCTATATTTTAATGCACCTCTCCATTGTGTCTGACAACATTTTTTTTCATATTCCTTGCTCCTCTATCCAGTACCCAATGGGAGTGCACAGGGAACAAGGTGGGCAGCCTACAGATGGCAGAGCTGGAGGGAAGAAGAGCTCTTGGGCCACTCCCCTCTTCCTCTCTATAGTCATTGAGGACATTCCTCACTACTTTACCCACCTCTCTCTATGCAGCACCTAATGGGAATGCTTCCTCCCTCCCATGGTCTCTGGAATAGAGCAGAACATGGAACATGGTCTCCAAAAATTTTGCCTTCACTGGTTTATATTATTTGAAATCCACCAGCATTCCTAGAATCTCAATTTAAGTAATACTCTAGGTCCTAGTTCTAGTAAGTAGCAAAAGTTTATGAATTTTAATTGTCTTCCTTTACCTTTTCCTCACCAAATTTTAATACTGATATTAAGTGAATAGGATAGTATTCATCACTCCATTTGTAAGCAATCATATTGAGTAAGATAGATGGGAAAAAAGAATTATTCTAGCATAATTAATCCTTATTAATGGATAATTATCACAAAGAATTGCTACAGGGTGGTCCAGACTCCCACAGGGGATGGGGTCTTTCAGGTGCGATAGTGTTTGCTGAATGATGAATGAGACACAGCTTTTGTATTCAACCCGCAGCACCAGTTTCACAAAAAAACTGCTCTGCCTTTGCCCAGGCTTGTCTTCATTTTTATACTTCATGGTTACATACATACTTGGCACACAGTTTCATTTTTTAACATGCATGTTTCCATAGATTCTAACAACAGATGGGAAGCCTAAGTAGATAATCAACAAATAACTGTTGCTAAGTGTCCGGTCTTACACGGTAGGATCAACATAGCCCAGTTTTAGGTCGGGGAATTTTGAGCACAGATTTACTAGAAGTTTTATGCCTTGAAAAGAGGATCCCATCTATGTGGGTATATAAGAATCTTTAGGTTTAATTCTGTAAGTGTGATCTTGTAATGACATTCTGGGGGGAATTAATGTGGGACATATGTATCAATCCTGCAAGTAATTTGTTCTCATTTTTCCCGATACTAGGGGGGCTCAATGGGTGTCTTATCTTTTCTGGAGTACACTTTGCAGTCCTCCGGTGCAGTTTCCACCTTTCCATGTCAGACAGAGTGGGTTGATGGCCACCAACAAAGAACAATCAATTGCTATGGTTTTCATAGCTTTTTATTAGGATTAAATAAGATTTGTATTCATTAAGTTTAGGACAGAGTAAAGGGAATGCCAGATGCCATTGCCTTAAGCCTAGCTTGGAATCTTGGAGAAAGTTTCCTGGTAGAGAATCTTGAGGCCTGCAGGGAATCTTGAGGAGAAGTCTGTTGGTTTTCCTACTGTGTAATCTGGCTTGGAGAAAGGTGATACTTGGCTTTCTGGGAACCCCAGAAAATCTGAGTGGCAGTTTGGAGAAAGGAAGAGTTTGGAAAGTTGGGAATAGCTGGTGAATAAGACCAACAGAAAGGAAGAAAGTAAAAGGTTGTTTTTTCCCTTTGGCTTACAGATTGCCTAGCCTCAGAAAGCTGACTTGGTTTTCAGGCCTACTAGGCTTCTGGTTTTTATAGATGAGACAAAATTTCTTTTTTAATGTGAAGGTAGCACAATTGAAACATTAGTACAATAAATTTTGATGGTTTCCTAGTAGTGTTCAATGAATTTTGCTCAACCATCCATTATTGGGGCTACTTTTGGGCAAAATGTGTATTCATCAGCAGATGCCTCACATAATAATTAAATTGAAGATCATAGACTGGTTTGTACAGTTCCCATACTAAGCTAAAACCTTTATTTTTCTCTTCATTTCTATCTAGGTTCAAGTGTCCTCACTAAACCCTGTTCAGTGACTGTGACCAGTGAGACGAGCAAGAAGAAAGTAGATGTTATTGATTTAACAGTCGAGAGCTCTTCTGATGATGAGGAAGAACCTCCTCCCAAAAGGAAATGTATATTTATGGCAGAGACCCAAAGCAGCCCAACCAAAGGGTTTGTTCATTTAAAATTTATTACTCTTCTGTAACTCTTCCAAGTGAGCACCCTAATGAACTAAAGTTCATAATTTTGTGTTTGATGTCTTTTATTTCCTGGAGGATATTTTAATGTGCCTTTCTCTAGATGCAGTATGTTCAGAGTAATTTTGTTGCACATGCTGAAATGTATAATTAGACTTTTGCTCCCCAAAACTTTTCCCAGCTTCCCACCTTCCTTCTCACAGTTATATCCTTAACGTTTTGGAGATAAAGTTGTGAGTGTAGCTCTGCCCTCTCTTTCTCTCTGGGTCTCTCCGTCTCTGTGTCTCTCTTGTCTGTCTGTCTCTGTCTCTGTCTCTGTCTCTGTCTCTCTCTCTCTCTTCCCTTTTCTCCCTCCCTCTTAGGTAGGAGAACTTAATCACATTGTTTTCTTTTCTTTTTTTTTTTTAAACCTTACCTTCTGTCTTGGAATCAATACTGGGTAATGGTTCCTTGGCAGAAGAGTTGTAAGGGCTAGGTAATGGGGGTTAAGTACCTTGCCCAGAGTCACACAGCTGGGAAGTGTCTGAGGATTTGAACCGAGCACCTCCTGTCTCTAGGCTTGGCTCTCAATTCATTGAGCTACCCAGTTGCTCCCATGCAGTTTTATTTTTTGTTAGAAAATTAGGTTTTCATACTTATATTTCCTTTTTATTCCTTCTACTTCAAGTGAATTATTAATAAACTTTATCAAATTAATACTTGGAGTTATTCATATTGATTTAAATCTTACAGAAGTTATTTTGAGGAGGAATACCCACTAAGAGAATCTCATGTCATGGGAAATGGGATTGGGGTTGTTACCATATTGTGTGAGAGTTCAACTTTTTTCCTTAGTCTAATTTTGGCAGGTCAGAAATAAGTTTTTTTTTTGTTTTTTGTTTTTGTCAGCTACTTTCTCCCAGGGAAAATGAAGAAAGCTATTTGATTAAGAGAGGCACAGGAATCTTCCTGCCATTTCATATCATAGCCCCTCTGTATCGCCCTTTAGTAGAAGATCTTCATCTGTTGTGGCCAAAATAAATACCTATTGGCTAACTCATCTGTTGATCTTCTGTAAAATTTGCTGGTTTGGTTCTTGGATGACAGGTTACACATAATCTGCTTTTTGCCCTATACTCAAAAGCTTTCTAGCTTAGTCCATATTGAGAATATTTTTAATAGCTGAGGATACCCTCCATTCTACCATGATTCATTAAAATAAGAAATTAATGGGTAATTGAGAAAGCATATAAGATAAAGAATATAGTTGGTTTTCTTTACTGCATGCCTGATAAAAACCATTACTCAATCCACTTCAAAGTAAAGAGTTTTTAAAATAATAACATCCACCAAGAGATTCTCTTTGGAGACTGCTTGGTATGCCGTAGGAAATCCTATAGTTTTTAAAATTAGCTTAGAAAATAGACTAAAAAATCTGAGTGGTTGTTTTAGTCTCTTAGGATCATTTCTCCATTTTACTTTGCAGTCAGGGTGTTGAAACCAGAATATTTTAAACTGCCTTCTGTGCTACTCAAATACTTGTCAATATGATTGTTAAAATTGTTATATTACAGAAGTGGGCCAAACATTTTATTTTCAAAATTTATTCAACATAAGAATAAGTTTAAAAAATACTTTTAAAAATCCTGAGTAAATGTAACCTTTTTTGAGGTAGATAATTGCTACTTCACAAATTTAGGTTGTTACCTTTCTCCTTTCTTTTATTCATGTGTTGTATAAATTTTATAAGAAAATAAAAGATTAATGATATGATTTTGAAGGATAATTGGAGAAATAGAAGAGAGAGTAATAAACAGATTGTCTGAATTTGAGCTAAAAAAATACATTGAAAAGCTTTTTAGAAAGCTTACTGTCCCTTGTTTAGAATGCATAATGGTAAAATTTTTTTTTAAAGACTTAAGCCCTTCCTTCTGTCTTAGAATCAATACTGTCTTGGCCCTAAGACATGTAAGGGTTAAATTAAGAGTTTTGACAAAATAAGTGAACAGCTTTTAATAATTTAGTTTAAAATAGATAGTAAAGGAATATTGTAAAATCAATATAGTATAGGCAAGAAATATAGGAAAGAGGTCGAAAAAGAAAATTTCCTAATGTCTTCTAGTTATCCTGTAACTACCTATAATTACTACCTAAAACTTCCTATATTCACCTATAACTAACAGCCACCCCACAAAGTTCCAACCCAATCCAGCTCAATCAAAACCAACACAGTCAGTGTTTAATCCCAATTAGGTCTGTTAATGAAGACTAGTCACCTTCCAAAAATTTCAAGAAAGAACAAAAGCCTAACAGCCCAAACCAAAAGCCAAACCCAAGAAGCCCTCTTAGTAAGTTCAGGCCTGCCTTTATATTCCAGCAACTAAATGCCAACCACCAACACAACACATTACCAGCAGCTAACTTCCCCACAATTGCCAGCTATAACTGTCAGCAACTGACAGACTGACCAACTGATGATGGCCCCTTTTATCACCATTTTCTACCTCACTTACTGTCTCTGTGATTCCTCCTTACTGTCTCTGTGATTTCTACTTCCTGGTTAATCCCTAAACATCTCTATGGGAAGAGGACTTTAAGGAATACAGTTGAGCCACAGGAAGACCAGAGAAGGACAATTAAAATAGGCAAAAGAGAGATGAGGGCTGCCTGAACATTAAAGTCTCCAATAAGTACTTAGCTGAATGAATGAAGGCTAAAAAGTTTAGAAATATTTATTGGTTAGGTGAACACAGACTGTCAAATCCCAGTAAACTAGAAATGATGAGTATCCTCAACAGTTCAAAGAGGTGAAACTTGGGGCAAATAAGTGACTTTTTCTTTTAAAAACATCGGATAGATTAATAGCTGAGGCTTACAGAATTGATAAATTCATTATGGCCTATTAGAGGTATTGAAGTGTTTTTGTTCTTTTGTTCAACCTTTATGGTTAACATATAAGCTTAGAATCTTACTCACAGTTGTCCTCTGAAGGCCTCTAATCTCTTCACCCCCCCCCCCCCCCCCACACACACACACACTCTCTCTCTCTCTCTCTCTCTCTCTCTCTCTCTCTCTCTCTCTCTCTCTCTCTCTCTCTCTCTCTCTCGTTTTGTTTCTTTGGCAGCTTTGTAGGCTACATCACTAGAGTTCTCAAGTGAGCTTATGAGCTTATAGTCCAGCTGAAACTCGGGTCTTTTTTGTGTGGATTGTCTAGTGTCTTTCTTTCATCCTGTACTTGGAAGTTGATTTTTTTTTTAAAACTAGGAATCCAAGATTTAATAAGGAAGGAACCTTTAGAAGTCATATAGTCCAACTTCTTAATTTCATGGATATTGGAAACTCTTATCAAATATTTTATTAGATTTGCCTGCTTCATTGCTCAAGACTGTCATTTTTTGTTTTATTTCTAGTTCTGTTGTTTATCACATTCTTTTTTCATCCTGGCATTATGTCATCTGACCATGAACCTACTGAAGACCAAAGACAGTCTTGACACACTGTTCTAGAGGACTCTCCCAACTCAATTCAAAATTTAAGAAGCTAGTATATGTAGAGAACTGTGCTAAAGTTTGGAGATATAATTGACCCCCAAAATTGACCTGTCTATAAGGATTTTACTTTCTACAGTATTTATATTGACTCATCATGTCCATTTCTCTTCCATCTTTTCTATAAAGATTATGATAGTCTGGTATGCCTTATTGAAATTCAATTAATGCATTGACTACATAATTTCCCTGGTGTCTACAACATTTCCAAGTGTGGTAATCCTCCTGAAAAAAGAAAAATGGAATTGGTTTGAAATTATTTATTCTTAATAAATCCATTGTAATCTATAGTGACCCTTTTCTGAATGATTGTAGAAAATATGTTTCATAATATTATAGAAGTTTATGAAGAATCAAGCCTCTTGACGAGTTTAGCTTTTTCCCCATTTTGAAAGATGAAGTGATAATGTCTATCTGCAGATCTCCTTGAAGGAAATTAACCAAGCTTTCTCGGTGATTAGTTGGAGTTCTCTCAGAGTCAAAGGTATTGAGGTGGGCTCAGTCTTGGAAACCACTCCTTCCCTCTTTCCCTCCTCCTGACTATTCTTTTAGTAATTCATTTTTGGTATTAGGTGAGAGAATAGCTCATTTCTTGTGGTGCGATTCAACATTGTTTGAGACTGGGAGTTTGAGACTTGGCACATGACCTTTGTTGTGAGTTAGCAAGGCTATCTCTGGAGGATGAGAAGCCTTTTTTCTAGCAGTGGTAGAAACCATAACTAGGAAGAATTCTGGCTTCAAAATGAAGCAGTGTAAGGAAAACAGTTATCCGAAGAGTTGATGAATAGAGGCTGTTGTTAAGAATATTTCAACTGAAATTAATTAATTTTTTTTCAAGTACATATAGAAAGAGTTCTTGACAGTTTTCTGACATCTTGTGATTCAGATCATCTCCTACCCCCTTCCTCAATGATAATTGATATAGGTTATATCAGTACTTTCATATAATACATATTTTCATATTTCCCATTTTGTGAGTGACTGAAGGCACATTTCACATATACAATTATAAACTCATAACGGAATTAATGTGAAAGATGACATTCTTTAATCTGCAGTCAGGTTCCAACAGGTTAGAACTAATTATCAAAAAAATTCCTTATTTACACAGAAGCTACTAGAAGGTGCTGTGAGGCAGGGCTATCAAATTTAAATAGCCAGGTCTGTAGACTTTGATACCTGCTATAGGGCATTGAGAGTGGTGGTGTTTTTTTTTTAACTCAAATGTTTTATTTTCCCAATTACATATAATAATTATTTTCAACATATATTTTCCTAAACTATTAAGATACAAAACATATTCCACCATCATCCTCCAGATGGTAGGCAATTTGATCTGGACCATACATATATTATCATGTAAAACATACTTTCCATGTTCATCATTGTCGTATGAGCACACTCATACAAAACCTTAAAAACAAACTGAAAATCAATGGATGTGAAAAATAGTATACTTTGGTCTGCATCCATTCAAATCCAGCAGTTCTCATTCTGAAGATGGATAACATAGCCTTATCATAAGTATCTCAGGATTGTCCCAGATCTCTACATTGCTGAGAGTACAAGTTTTTAGTTAATCATTGTATAATAATACTGTTACCTATGTATAGTGCTCTCCGAGTTCTGCTTATTTCACTCTGCATCAGGTCCTACGCATCTTTCCAGCATTTGCAGAAATCATCTTGTTTATCATTTCTTATAGCACAATAGTATTCCATCACCAACATGTACCACAATTTGTTTAGCTTCAATTTCTAATTCTTTTCCACCACACAAAGACCTGCAATAAATATTTTTACAAATAGATCCTTTTCCCTTTTTTATAATCTCTTTAGTATACAGACCCAGAACTGATAGTATAGAATCAAAGAGTATGCTCAATTTTATGGCCCTTTGGTCATAGTTCCAAATTGTGGAGTGGTGATTTTCTAAAGATAAACTGAATGTAGTTTGCTGAAGTATCTTGGCTATTTTACCTCTTTTATTGTGACTTAGCTCTGATATTATTTTCATAGTTTTTGTTTGTGTTGGAATTTAATAGAGAAGCTTTAGGATAGAAAATAATTTTAAAGATAAATCAAAGCATCATTAGCCAGTGTTGCATTGGAGGAAGGTACCTAGTGAAAGGTGAAGTTTTCCTTATCTAGATAAGTCACCTGATTTGGAGAGGAACAATTCCCAAAGTGCAAAGTTTTATTATATCAGGGCCAAGATATATCCTACTTCCATTCTCAACCCTCATACAAATCACTAGAATGTAGTTTGTATTTTCCCAATGTCAGAAATTATTACTAACTTCTCTTACTAAAAGAATGTTAATAAGTGGTTAAATTTTTAATTTTTCATAGATCCTTCAAACCTAATTTAATCTTAAGACATTATACAAAGCAGTGGAGGTATTTCGTTTTGTTTCCTTATTAGCCTGAAACAGAGCCTCCTTGTGCCTTCTCCAGCTATATCTTCCCACCTGAAATAGATAGTCAGAAATGCACTACTTTTGGATAATACCATGATATCATGTTCTATGAGAGTTAGATTATGTCTTTTTCACCAAAAGAATTGGAACTATAGCTTGATCCTTTTCCCATGAATGTATAGCACCCTCTGGTGGAAGTGTTTTAGCAGTCTCTTTGACAAATCACAGGCAGGAAGGCTATGAGGCCTTTTACTTATTCACAGTTTTATAGAAACTCAAAAATCAAAAGGTATGTTACAGGCCACATAAGATTGCCCATATAGGGCTAAGAAATATCTATAGCATTGGCTCTGCTGAAGATCACCAAGTGATGGGGAACCTTCTGAGGCAACTCAACTTCTTATCTCATAACCAACATATGACATGATTAATTAGTGTCCGTTAGCAATCTGGCAACCAACTTGATTGCTTCCTGTTAGAAGCAATGCAAATTTAATGTTAAAATTTATGTCAGGTTAATATACCATGGAACAAAGAAGTCACATACTTTGATTGTCCTCCTTAGTTTGTCATATACCTGGCAAAAACTCTAATGTAAATAAAGATTTTTTTCTTTTATTGTTTGTAGCTTCATCACCTCATTCTGACCTTAGAACATATTGTAGAATATATAAAAGATACCATTAGAGCTAGAAAAGACATTAGAGATAATTTGGTCCCACCTTCTCATTTGACAGATGATGGAACTGAGGCCTAGAGGTAAAGTGATTTGTCCACTAGCATACAGAAAATAGTAGCAAAGCATTCCTTATAGTCTTGACTTTTTGAATTTCCTCCCACTACTCCATTGCTGCCTTGTCACTAGAAAAGTTAGACTGGTGGGGTTTTACTCGAGAAACTTGTGCCCCCTAGTCATTTATTTTCACCCATACTAAAGCATGCCAAAGTTTGTTAGTGTAGCCAGAACCCAAAACATTATTTAACTCTTGTTAAATTTGTTGTGTACGGTTTATATGTCCACTGAGCTCAATATTAAATGTAGATGTAAGTCTTTCACTGTATATTCTACGGAAGAGATCATTCAGTTCAGCTATTGCCATCTGTATATGTAGAGAAGGAGGGGCCTGACTGAAGGAAGAAGACTGCCTTTTTCCTATATAAAAGCTAATTGTTTAGACTGAGGTGTTCATTAAAAGAAAAATTCAAATCTGTGAGGAACTAAAGGTGAAGGAAGGGAAATGAAGACAACTTTTCTCATACCTCTTAATTCCCAGAGATTTTTGATAAACTATTAAGAATTATTTTTATAACAAAACGAAAAACCACAATTCTTTTTTTTTTTAAGTTTTAAAAACATTATTTGGTCATTTTCATACATTATTCATTGGAAACAGAGATAATTTTCTTTTCCTCCCCCTCTCCCCCAGCCGACACACATTCCTCTGGGTATCACATGTGTCCTTGTTCTGAACCTATTTCCTTGTTGGTATTTGCATTAGGGAGCTCATTTAACTTCTCTCCTCGATCATATCCCCTCCACCTCTGTAGTCAAGCAGTTGCTTTTCCTCGGTGTTTTTACTCCCTCAGTTTGTCTTCTGCTTGAGGATAGTTTTTTTTTTCCCCTTCTCATAGTTCCCTGCAGATTGTTCAAGGACATTGTAAAGGCATTAGTGGAGACGTTCATTACGTTTAATTGTACCACAGTGTATCAGTCTCTGTGTACAATGTTTTCCTGGTTCTGCTCCTCTCACTCTGCATCACTACCTGGAGGTTGTTCCAATCTCCATGGAATTCCTACACTTTATTATTCCTTTGAGCACAATAGTATTCCATCACCAACAGATACCACAGTTTGTTCAGCCATTCCCCAATTGAAGGGCATCCCTTCATTTTCCAATTTTTGGCCACTACAAAAAGCGCAGCTATGAATATTCTTGCACAAGTCTTTTTCCTTATTATCTCTTTGGGGTACAAACCCAGCAGTGCTATGGCTGGATCATAGGGCAGATAGTCTTTTAGCGCCCTTTGGGCATAGTTCCAAATTGCCCTCCCGAATGGTTGGATCAATTCACAACTCCACCAGCAATGCATTAATGTCCCTACTTTGCCACATCCCCTCCAGCATTCATTACTTTCCTTTGCTGTCATGTTGAATAATCTGCTAGGTGTGAGGTGATACCTCAGAGTTGTTTTGATTTGCATCTCTCTGATTATAAGAGATTTAGATTCATGTGCTTATTAATACTTTTGATTTCTTTAACTGAAAATTGCCTATTCATGTCCCTTGCCCATTTTTCAATTGGAGAATGCCTTTATTTTTTGTACAACTGGTTTAGCTCTTTATAAATTTGCGTAATTAGACCTTTGTCAGAGGTTTTTGTTAGGAAGATTGTTTCCTAATTTGTTGCTTTCCTTCTAATTTTAGTTACGTTGGTTTTGTTTGTACAAAAACTTTTTAATTTGATGTAGTCAAAATTACTAATTTTGTGACTCTTCCTAAGTCTTGCTTAGTTTTAAAATCTTTCCCTTCCCAAAGGTCTGACATCTATACTATTCTGTTTTCACCTAATTTACTTATAGTTTCCTTCTTTATATTCAAGTCATTCACCCATTCTGAGTTTATCTTGGTGTAGGGTGTGAGAAGTTGATCCAAACCTAATCTCTCCCATACTGTCTTCCAATTTTCCCAGCAGTTTTTATCAAATAGTGGATTTTTGTCCCAAAAGCTGGGGTCTTTGGGTTTGTCATAGACTGTCTTGCTGAGGTCATTTACCCAGAACTTGTTTTGGTGACCACTGTTTTGTAATATAGTTTGAGATATGGGACTCAAAGGCCACCTTCCTTTTTATTTTTTTCATTATTTCCCTGGATATCCTTGATCCTTTATTCTTCCAAATAAACTTTGTTATGGTTTTCTCTAATTCAGTAAAATAGTTTTTTGGTAGTTCAATGGGTATGGCACTAAATAGATAGATAAGTTTGGGTAGTAGTTTGGGTCCCACCCATGAGCAATCAATGTTTTTCCAATTGTTTAGATCTAGTTTTAATTGTGTGGAGAGTGTTTTGTGGTTGTGTTCATATAGTTCCTGTGTTTGTCTCGGGAAATAGATTCCTAAGTTTGGATGCTCTCCCATTTGTTGCATAGATATTGAGTACAGATATTTCCTCGTTGTCTATACTGCCTTTTATCAAGATGTAATTACCTTCCCTATCTCTTTTAACTAGATTTATTTTTACTTTGGCTTTGTCTGATATCATGATTGCTACTCTTGCCTTCTTTTTATCAGTTGATGCCCAATAGATTTGGCTCCATCCTCTTACTTTCACCCTGTGGGTATCAACCTTCCTCATGTGTGTTTCTTGCAGACAGCATGTGGTAGGGTTTTGGACTCTAATCCACTCTGCTATTCGCTTGTGTTTTATGGGTGAGTTCATTCCATTCACATTCAGCGTTATGATTACTAGCTGTGTATTTCCCAGCATTTTGATTTCTACTCCTGGTCCTGCCTTTTCTTCTTTCACTATTTCTTTCTACACCAATGTTTGTTTATAGTCAGTCCCCTTAGTTCCCCCCCTTATTTTACTTCCCTTTCTACCCCCTTCCCTTCTTATTCCCTCCCTTATTTTCCCCTGTAGTCTTTTTAACAACCCCCCCTCCCCCCTTCTTCCCTTGTACTACTTCCCTTCCCACCAGTCCATTTGTTATTCTTCTACTCCCCTATAGGGTGCAAATCTATTCTCTTCCCCAATGGATTGGATTGTTCTTCTCTCATTGGGTCAGTTTTAAAGTATTTAAGAGTTGATTATTTCCTATCTCCAACCTCTTTACCCTTCCAGGGTATCGATGTTCTCTCCCCTCCCGCGATGAGCTTCTTTGTGACATATAAATTTACCCCCATTTGTTTCTTTTCCCATTTCTTTTAGTCTGCTGGAATCTTGGCGCTCTGGGTCAGAAGGGGGATGGGTCCTGGGACCTTTCTTCTGTCTTCCCCTTAAACCCGAGTGCTCTCGGGATTCCGGCTTTTCGGGGGGGGGGGGGGGGTACCTTTTGAATTAGGTCCAGCAAGAGGGTTCCTTGGCTCTGTCTTGTTGTTAAGTTTGGTTTTTAGTCCCCTGGGAGCATTCAGTTTGTGATAGGTAAGGAAGGGTTTTCAGAGGTCTGAACTTCTTCTCCTTCTACGCCGCCATCTTGACTCCAAACCACAATTCTTAAAGCATTAAAATTTATCTAACTTTCAAAATATTCCCAAAGACTGGCTTTAAAAAGCCTAATGGAAGAAGAAAATGAGCTTTAAATAAGTGTAATTAACCCATGTCCACTCCCCATTGCTTTTTCTTACCTCATTCAATTTGACTTCATCATAGTACATGCTTTTCAGAAGCTAATCAAATGGCATCCAAAAATCTATAAATCTTTTAATTCCTAACTAAATAAGTTATTTTTGCTGGCAATCTTTCCTTTCATTCCCTCTAAAGCTTTGCCCATTGCTACTAGGATTTTGCTCTTAACCTCAAGTAAATTCTACTGCATTTGCTCTCCTATGGTTCTCTTTATCCAGTAGAAGTTAAGTTCCTTGAATATTTTTTCTTTTATCTTTATATCAGTGCCCATCACAGATAATTGCATGTGGTAGTTGTTTAATAGGCTCTAGTTGAATGAATTAATTTAAATATCTTTCTGATCTTTAAGCCTGCAGAAAGGTATTGGCATTATTTCTGCTACCAACACAAATAGAGATGCATTTTTTAAAGAATTTCATTTTAAAGTGGACTACCTACATTGTGTTGGGGCCATATTCCTGAGATGATTGACATCTTAGAGGAGCAAAAACTTTGAAATCATTTTCTATATTCTCAATAATTTTGAAGTCGAAATATAAGTTCATAGTGTCATCAGTGACACAAGTTAAATCAGATTACATAACCTGTTTGTTTGTAAAGTTCTTTGAACAAGAAAAATACTTTGTAAGTTTTTTGTTTTCATTGCTTCTTTACTTAATAATTAACAAAAGTCAGGGTGATCAGGGTGGTGCTAGGGAAGTAACTTGGGACAAGACACTTTTGGTATGGGTTCAGCTTTGCTCCTAACTTAGCTGTGTGACTTGGTTCAAACCACTTGTAGGTTTGTGACCTTAGTATCTTTTTCTTCAAAACGAGAGGCTTTGACTAGATGATCTTTGTGATACCTTTTTCCAAGATTCCGTAATTCTAATAGCAGTTGGTTGACAGCATTTTGTATTCCATTGATGCTTTTGTCTCTAGCAGTGTTAATTGTGGGCAAGATTGCTGCCACCAGCTTTATAATCAAAAAACAAGTGTGAAGTTTTAAGAATGTATTCAGAAATACCGTTTTTTGCTATGTGAACCTCCAGTGAATTGAAATGGTCTTAAGGAGAATACGTTTAATTTAGACAACAAATGGAGAAGAGTTATCAAGAATTGAAAGAAGTGACAAAGTCTGTTAAACTTGAGTATTTTGGACTGTGACACATGTACAAATGACAGTAATCTTTTATCTGTTTGATTTGCATTTTTAATAGCCAAAATAGTTCATTTGAAAAGTGCAAATTGTCCAGATGACTAGGTGACATGGAGATCTTGTACCAACCTTGTCATACATGGACATTAGACTTTAAACACTAGTATGGCATGGAAGCTACTGTGGTTGTCATGTTCAGCTTTCCTTAGTCAGGTCATTTCCCACATGGGTTTAGGTTTTTCGACTCCACTGAGGCAAACCTAGATCCCTTTTCTCTTTGGTAGGATCCCCAGAGCTGCTATTTAACCACTTTGGTCAGAATTGAGAAAATCTTCTGACTGGACTTTCAAAGAAGAACATCACACCCATGTACTCTTTTGTGTTAGTCTTGGGTAAATTCAACCTGAATAGCTCCTTCTCTGAGTTCTATATTTCCTTCTACACACACACACACATCAGTAAAAGCATATATCTAGTATATATGTGTGTGTATATATGTGTATGCATTTATATGTTTATATTATTGGATGAAAATATTATAATGACTCCAGCACTGTACTTTGTTTTAATGCCAACTTGCTCTTATGTCACAGCTGCTGTTGAGAAACAAGATACATTCATGTTATAATGAAGACTTATGAAAGATGAGATTAGAGTGCAGTACAATGTTGTGAGTAGCCACTATATAGTTGTGTTCCAACTGAGAATGATGACCAGTGGTGTAGCCCTTCTCCCCTGTAAACAGCCAGATTACTTGTAATTTTTCATACTGTTTAAAACAGGGTTCTCATGTACCAGCCATCTACTGTCAGGGTGCCCAATGTGACTGCGGATGCTGCTCTGCCACCTTCATTAACAGATTATTCAGTACCATTCCACCACACGCCAATATCAAGTATTTCCTCAGATTTGCCAGGTATGTACTTCGTAAGATTTTCCTCTCTTAAAGTGTGTATTTTAAAAGAAACTCCATTTTGAAGCAGTTGTAGATATTATTTTAAATTTGAATCTTACTTTTGTTTTGCTAGATATGTGTTTAGCTCTTATGTTCAGTGGATTGAATGCTGAGCCTGGAATCTGGAAACTCAAGTTCAAATCCAGCTTCAA
This sequence comes from Monodelphis domestica, assembly GCF_027887165.1. Taxonomy (NCBI): domain Eukaryota; kingdom Metazoa; phylum Chordata; class Mammalia; order Didelphimorphia; family Didelphidae; genus Monodelphis; species Monodelphis domestica. The sequence continues at coordinate 418,871,909 of NC_077229.1, read as the reverse complement.
AGCTACTTATTAGTTGTTTAACCCATGGCAAGTCATTTAACCTCTTGTCTGCCTCTTTCCTCAATTATAAAATATAAAATAGATCTAATAATGTCTATTTTATTGGATTTTATAATAAAATGAGACAAAATTTGACACATGGTAAGCACTTAGTAAATATACATTCCCTTCTTTTTCCTCTAAATGACATCTAGCTAATTTTATAGAAAATAAAATATTCAAGGTTTATAGAGCACATTAACAGATTATAGTCTGATACTGTGGAAGAAGGCCAGTGATGAATCGTGGAAACCAGACTTGGAGTAATATAACCTGAGTTCCATCTCCGGTCTTCCACTTACAACTTGTGTGATATTATACAAGTCACTGCACCTCATCTACAATGCAGATCCTTCCTTTTATCTTGTCTAGCTCCCAGGGTTGTTCAAAGGATGCAATGAAATTATGAATTGTAAAATGTTATGTAAGCTACTATCAGCATGGTTTTCCTAGAGCTTTCAGAACAGGAAGGGCACTCACTTCCTGATTGAGTATCCCCCTCTCCAGAGAGGGATTATTTAATAGACATATGCCCATTATAATGAATTTATTGTTTATAGATCCGTTACTGTATAGGAGATAGAACATGGGTTGGTATTATCAGTAGAATGTGTCAGCATATTATTCTTCATTCATTATAAAGACTGCACAAGTACTGTTTTATTCTTCCCTTCAGCTTTACCCTGTTCATCCTGTTTTCTTAAAAGGAGTAGAATATACCAGCTGTGGTTCCACAGTCAAAATGCTTGACATTTAAAGCTTGTCTTTTCTGTGAATGTCAACTATGATATTTAGAAATGTAACTGAGGCTGCTTAAATTTTCTGGGTAATAACATTTCCCAGATGAAATTCATATTTTCAAATGAATGCTACCCCCCTCAACTTTCTTTCAAAACCCAGAGACTGACAGTTTTTAGTTAATTCATTTTATCTTCCAATTTTATCTAAGTTATACCATACCTACTTTGGTGAGCCTTTACTTCTCCCCTTTGTCCTCTTTCCAGGATACATTTGATAAGTGTTGTTCTTTCTTTCCTCTTTTATTTATTGAAAGAGCACAAAAATTATCTAGTCGTAAGGTTTTTTTTTATGTGATTTTTATTTTTAATAATTATATACTATTTTATGTAAGATTATATAATTATAACATAGAAACTTATTATCTAAATATTTTTATAACTTAGGATTTGTAATTTTTGTTTCTCTAGCCCAATAGAATTTGGACATTAACAAGTTTTATAGGTTTTATTTAGCTCATTACATTCAAATCCTGGCATGTAGGCAATTGTGCTGAACTGGGAGTTAGGAGCCCTAGGTTTTAGATTTGAATTTTATGCTGACTAGTCATAAAATTTTGAACAGATTATTTCCATCTTCTGAGGGCTTTAGTTTTCTGAGAGGATTAGACTAAGTGATTTCTAATATCTTTTCCAGTACTGAAAATTAATTGATAACACCTGTTGGGAAATACTTTGAGAATCTTTTATAAACATTAGCTTGTAATTTAAAGCTACTGAAATTATATGCATGACTGGTAGTGAAGGAATAATTTTTCAAGTTCATCAGTTTTGAATCTCATTTACTACCAATTATGCAAATGTTTGTTATGTGAGAAAAAAGTGTACCTGAAAGTGAGGAGCAAGTATCAAAGAAATAGAAGACATCGTCTACACACATACTTACATATATGTGCTAATAGCATATTTAATACTAAAATGTTGAGCATTGAATATGAAATACATATTAAACACAGAAAGGCAAAAATATTTTTTTCTGTCTCATGTCAGTCCCTCCCATCTCTTGGTCCTGAGTTACTGCATGCCAGGGTACTTACATTAACTAGTTAAGCTACTTTTGCTTGTGCCAGTTTAAAATTTAAAGGGTTTGGCTCTTCTCAGCTTGGGAGTTATAGGCGGCTATTTCAGATTGCAGCAACCTTTGCACCCGCTGTTGCACATAATAGTTGCTTCATACAAGTGTATAGAATGGGAAGGAATGGAAGATGTTATTGGGCCCTATTTTCAATTTATTTTGTAATTTTTGGTTGTAGTTGAAGGTATATCCTTTATTTATTGCTAAATTTTCGGTAGCTTCAATGGTTCTGGGCTTGTACTAATTTCATTGTATTATGTAAATGACTGATCTAGCTATCTGATATACTCTACATAAAGTGTGATAAAAATGAAGACTTTTGGGAATCAGTTTTCTTTGAAGCATTTGGGCAAAGAGGTATGTCACTCAAGTGGGAAACTTTTACATGTTCTGGTTCGTTTGCAAAGTAGTGCAGAGAATAATGTACCAATTCTACTAGGTTAACTAGTAAGCAGTTACACTTGGTACTAAATGGCTAATAAAAACAAGACAATTGTTGGAGTTGATTCCTGTCTTCCAAATAGAAAAAAAAAATCCCTCTAACATATCATTTTCATTATAGGCTTGGATTTTCTTTCCCTAATTCCAGTTGATCCACAGGTATGTTACCAGAAGGTGGCACTTGATTTGCATTTTATTGTTTATGACTCTTTAAACAATGAGACCAAATTCATTATTTTGTGAGGTAATATAACATTAGACCTGGTAATTTACTTATTTCACACTGATGGAATTAATTTAACCTTCAGAATCTGATATATAATTTTTGACTTTTTTCTTTTGCTTTAAAAATGTTTGTACATTTTCTGATAATGAGCTAGGAGCTAAGAATGAAAAGAGCTAGGAATGTGAGGGAATGTAACTGGGGAATATGTTACATGCCCATAATTGCTGACCTAGGATTAGAAATACATTAGAATATACAGGCTTGAACAGTAAGATTTGTTCAGCCATGTTACTAAAGCTGTCATGTAATGTAATATATCTGTAATTATAATAGGCAAACTTTATATAAATATATGTTTATCACTGTTTTGTTCTAGTTAAGATTTCAGGTAAACTGCTAGATAGTCAAGGTCCAAGCATAGCAATATCCATGCATAACAAAACCTGTTTGAGGGCTTTGGCAAAAGCAAAAGAAGAAAGAAAGGGAAGAAGATAAGAAAGGAGAAGGAGAGAGAGGGGAAAAGTGTCCAAGTTGGTAAGGGTTAGTAGAGGAAACCTATTTCTCTCCCACTTAAACCTGGGCATAAGATTTGCCTCTCTTACACTTTGATACTGTGTACTTGACTATGTCAGGTTTGAAGAATGGGAACATTTGACCTGTACTTAGAAGTAATTCAAGTCAAGTAAAATTTGAGTCATTTGCTGTGCAAGAAATTTTTACCATGGTAGTAAGCTACCATGTCGGATTAAGTTTTGAGGCAAAATTATGTACATTCTTAGGTTATCCTGTTTGAGGTGATTACTCAAATATCTCTTTTGATCAGAAAATCAGCTGAGGGAATCAAAATTGAATTCCTGAGCACTGAGTAAACTTTGTGGCTCCTGGTCATTTTTGGTCTGAGGTGGTAAAAGTTCGTTTCCATAAAGTGGTCAATGTTGTTGTTTCATTAACTGTATAGTTAATCTACAGCTTTTTTAACAGTTAAATAACATTTTATTGGAAGGGTAAATGCAGAGGGACTATAATTAATATAATATGCTTAGAATAGCACATTCATTCCCAATACTTGATAAAATTAAATGTATTTTGTAAATGAAGGATGACCCATGCCTTTACTAAAGCAGATTTTAGAAAATGAGGGAGTTTTAATATAAATAGTAAAATTAGGGCTTGAGGACTACAAAGGAATTATGATGATTGACAGATATTTTTCCTCCTTCTGGTTTGAGAAATTGGGAGTTATTTTCTCCCCCATGTACCGCTGTCCTTTCAAACATTTGATTGTTATATTTATACTTTGGAGAAGCTTCCTAAAAACATAAGAAATTCACTTTGTAGGTAGATAATCACTTTTTTAGTGAGCCCAAATATTTCTAAGTAGTCAAAATGTCCCATTTTCTTTAAAGAGGTAATATGCACAACAGGTATAACATTTGTAGAGTAGCTTGTTCCTTTCCTTTCAGAACAACTTTGTACTTCCAGTTTAAAATCTTGGTTGTCTCCATTCAGTGTAATATAAATTTTGATTAACAACTTATTTATAATTAAAAAATGCAAGTAATATAATATCTAAGTAGAATTTTTAAACATTTCTTGCTCCTTTTATGTAGTATCCCAGTAGACATTTTATTTCAGAATTGGTGTAGCTCTTTTCTTTGTGTAGTAAGTATAAGTGTCACAACTGACATCAACTGACCAGCCTTCAGTACAGCACACGCTTGTTCAATTTCTACTCTGTAATAGTCATTGGGGAAAGTACAAAGTTTAGCTACAATATTCCCTACTTTAAGAAAAGGTAAAGTAGATGACATCAAAGACCCAGGTGGAAGAATCATCCAAGAGGAATGGGAGGAATGGAATCCTTTGAGAGAGAACAATGTGGAGAGTGATCTTGGAATGTTTTAAGGAACTAAAGAGGAGACCATCCTGGTAGATAATATCAGTTGCTACCGTGAAGGATGGAAGCTCAGTCATGTTCTAAGTGTGGACAGGTTTTATTAAACAAGCAAAAGTGAGAAAGTCAGAGAAAATAAGAGTAGAGAAGGATTGCCAATCAGTACAGAGAAGGCCCTTCTTGGGGGTCATGTTCCATTTAACCTTAACTAGAAGATATGGTTATAATGGTTAAATTTAGTTACTTATGTATGTAGAGCAATATTCTGTACCCTGAGTAAAAGATAAAGTTTAGCTAAGATATGATCTTCGCCTTCAAGGAACTCATCTTAAAATAACTTACATAGAGAAAAGTTCTATTTGAAGCCCAAAGCAGGAGAATTGGGGGAGGTTCAGGTTCCATTTGAATTAGGCTTAAATGACTTCTAAGGTATTCTTTAGGTAGGAAAACAAGGAATGATACTTCAGGTTATCATTGAATCCTGAAAATAGCTCATGAGTTTTTAAAGTAACTTTACTTAATTATGAATATAAATATGTTATTAATACTCCTTTAGCCATGTTAATTAGCAATTTTTCTGTTTTTAAGGTCTACTGTGATCTAGAATTGTCTGGCTAATACTCAGTAATTAATAGATATTCAATGTCTATTTTGTGCTTTAAGGTAAACCAGTCATTGCTGATATTAATAAGACTTTCTAATTTAATTATATGCAAAATTTATAAAACAAAATATGTAAATTAATGGCACTTTGTGATGTTTTGGGAAAGTTTTCACCTCTGCATGTTTAGATAGAGACTACTAAGATAATGTGAAATTTACTGTTTTGTTTAAATCAATGTAATCCCTTATCATCATTGTTTGTCTCAAGCAGTACTGTCCTCCTATGTTTTTGGATAGTCTCTCCTCAACCCTGTCAACAAGCAGCACAGCTGGAAACATCATTACATCCACAAGCCCCCAGGAAAGCAGCACCCATGTTACTTCATCAGGCAGGAGTGAGACTGGAGTTATAACCAGCAGTGGGAACAACATTCCAGATATAATCTCCTTGGACTAAAAAAAAAAATGACTCATTGGACTACAGAAACAGCCAGTGCTGCTCTTTCTTGCATCTCTGGTCCATGGAATCTATTTTATTGCCAGTTAGTTTGATATTTATTGAAAAGACAAATGGATTTTGTTGCCTTCTGAAAATGGGAGGAAAAAAGATTATGTGCAGCAAGAAGTAAATTTGGCTTTGAAAGATTTTTTTATTATTCATAAAATACTCTTTGAGTATCAGATATATTCAGCCACATCTCCATCTTTTAAAAAATGATTTCAGTTTCTTATGTTGCTGGATTGATTCTGCAAACTGGTTAAAAGTAAACTTTTGGTTGTAATACACAGCAATAAAATTATGTAAATAGTCAAATAAACTTTTTTTTTTCTAATAAAAGGCAATTAACTTCTAGAAAAACATATGCCCACACAGGCTGGGTGAGAGTCTGCTTTTGCTGAATGAGTACTTTTCACAGATCTATCTGACTTTGACATAAAGAATCCTTTAGAAGTCCTTGTTAGTATTTATTCTATTAAAACTCTTCTCTTTCTGTCCTTCATCAAAGGAAAATTGACTCATTTTCGCCTAGATTGTCATTAACACTGTAATATTGCTGATGAATGCAAAATGAAATTCTGGTATTTAGATGCTTTTCATTGTAAGAGAAATCACTATGCAAAATCTTCATAGACATAATGATTTTCTTTTGAGGGACATATGTTCCTGATACCTCATGCCACATATTTTGAGCTTTACTTATTTCCTCAAAAAGTCACACTAGGCATCTCTTGACTGAAAAAACATCCCAACCACAACTTTCTTGATTGAGATTCTTGATTGTTACTTAATATTGATTGAACATTAAACCAAGATATTTTCCCTTTGTGAAAAGTTTGGGGAGTGGCAGGGATATTGGAAGGTACTGGTAAAAAGAAGTCTTACTTTGTTTGCAAAAGCTTAATTTTCTCTTTCATTTTATGTTATAGGATACAAATACCCATTGCCACAATGTTGTGTTAATAACCAGCATTGAAACCTTTTAAAGCCTCTTCCTATCTTATATTTTTCCTGGCCCAAAGAAGCCATTTTCCTATAAGAATAGTTGTTTCTTTTTTACAGTTTAATTCAAACAACCTTTTCTACTTGCTAAATTTCATGCCCATAACCTTTTTATTAACTTTCTTTGGAATCAACATCATATTCTTTGCTTAATTTAATTAAAAACCTGAATAATTTATTGGTTCTTGAGGATTTCAATTTCTTAAATCTTCTTCTTTAGTTTGTATATTCTTTTGCAAGATGCCGTCATCTCATATAGCTTTGAATCTAAATCTGTTCTCTCACTGCCATGCAATTCACTGAGCCCTTTCTAAAACTGAGTTTTCTTAAGTACTTGTGGACTCTTGGCATGTTTTAACTAGTGTCAGATGAAGAAGGGATAGTTGCTTCCAATTTGTAAAATAGTTAACTGCACATGAAAGACTGTGGGCTCTCATAGGATCATAGATCTAGAGTTAAAAGGGATGTAAGCCATCTGGTTGAGCCTCCCCCTCACTTTACAGGTGTAGAAAAGTTCCTGGGATATTGAGTGACTTTCTCCAAGGTCTTGCCACGTGACTTTGGAACTATACTGCTATCCTGATTGATTTTTGCACCTTCCCAAGTATCCTCTGCTAATGCGCTTTGCTTCATTTTTCTTAAGGACTATATTGAATTTGTATGGGCTTCATTTCAGATAGCTTTTAGATTATTTTTCAGGCTTGCAACTTGGTGGAAAACTCCTTATGACCTCTTGGGGATGTTTATTGAAAATGTGAAATAAAACTGAAGCTAATACCATTTGTCATTCACAACTTCCTTTTCACTACCATTTATTATGCTCCTTTGGCAAGTTTCTTCATCTATATGGCAGTCCCATTTCAAAACAGAACACTATTGCTTTTCCTAAAAGCCTTCTTGTAGCCCCATGCCAGAAGCTTCAGTTATTACAGCTGCATTGTCTGTCTCCTAACTTTTAAATCAGACAGTAGTGGTATCCCAGTTTGTCTGACATAATTTGTTTAATAAAACATGGTATATGTTGCTTATTATTCTGTTGTCTTTTAGATGTTGACATAATTTTCATTTAACCAAAAGGTTAAAAGAAATTACTTATAGAAATTTATATTTGGATGTTTCCTTGACTCTTACTGTCCACTCCTGACTTTCAAAAACTCTCATTAGTAGTTTTTCCTTTTTTTGCTATTCTGTTATTCTTATTTGGTGCTTCACTGTACTAATAATTTTTATTCCCTCTAATGAAGTAGATTATTCAGAGGTCACCGACTTCAATCTGTACCTGGATAAGAATCCTTAATATTTATTAAGTCTTGTCATTTAGTATTTGCTATGAGGGCCAACTACCTGATATGTCACATTGCACACTTGGAAGTTATTATTTATATCATGCTAATTTTTTCTCAATGCAACTTTTGCCAATTTTCTGTCTTCTCCCCTTTGGTGCCATACAGAACAAATTTGATCTCTTCAATGAACAGAATTTCAAATACTTATCATATGTCTCCTGCTGTGTGTCCCTGTGTTTTCTCCCCACTTCCCATCCAGTCTTTTTCACTTCAGGATAAGCATCCCCCAGTCTTTTTTTTTTTTTGCTTTTCAGTGATACTTTATTTTTTGAAAATTTTATTTAGTCAATTTAGAGCACTATTCCTTGGTTACAAGAACCATTCTTTCCCCCCTTCCCCTCCCCCCCACCCCTTCCCATAGCTGACACAATTCCACTGGGTTTTTCATGTGTCCTTGATCAGAACCTATTTCCATATTCTTGGTGTTTGCATTCCGACATTCATTTAGAGTCTATATCCCCAGCCATATCCCCTCGACCCATGCATTCAAGCAGTTGTTTTTTTCCTATGTTCCTACTCCCACAGTTTTCCTTTGAATGTGGATAGTGTTCTTTCTCATAGATCCCTTCTGCTTGTTCAGGATCACTTCATTGCCACTAAAGGAGATGTCCATTACATTCGATTGTTTCACAGTGTATTAGTCTCTGTGTACAATGTTCTCCTGGTTCTGCTCCTCTCACTCTGCATCACTTCCTGGAGGTTGTTCCAGTCTCCATGGAATTCCTCCACTTCATTATTCCTTTGAGCACAATAGTATTCCATCACCAACATATACCACAATTTGTTCAGCCATTCCCCAATTGAAGGGCATCCCCTCATTTTCCAATTTTTGGCCACCACAAAGAGCGCAGCTATGAATATTCTTGTACACGTCTTTTTCCTTATTATCTCTTTGGGGTACAAACCCAGCAGTGCTATGGCTGGATCAAAGGGCAGACAGTCTTTTATTGCCCTTTGGGCATAGTTCCAAATTACCCTCCAGAATGGTTGGATCAGTTCACAACTTCACCAGCAATGCATTAATGTCCTAACTTTGCCCATCCCTTCCAGCATTCATTACTTTCCTTTGCTGTCATGTTATCCAATCTGCTAGATGTGAGGTGATACCTCAGAGTTATTTTGATTTGCATCTATGTTAAGAGATGTAGAACACTGTTTCGTGTGCTTATAGTTTTGATTTTTTTTTCCCTGAAAAATCATGGCCCTTGCCCATTTATCAATTGGAGAATGACTTGATTTTTTTTTGTACAATTATTTTAGCTCTTTGTAAATTTGAGTAATTAGACCTTTGTCATAGTTTTTAAAGTTTTTCCCAATTTGTTTCCCTTCTAATTTTGTTTGCATTGGATTTGTTTGTATAAAACCGTTTTAATTTAATGTAATCAAAATTATTTCTTTTACATTTTTTGATTTTTTTTCTAACTCTTGCTTGGTCTTAATCTTTCCTTTCCCAAAGATCTGACATGTATACTATTCTGTGTTCACCTAATTTACTTATAGTTTCCTTCTTTATATTCAAGTCATTCACTCATTCTGAGTTTGTCTTGATGTAGGGCGTGAGATGTTGATCCAAACCTAATCTCTCCCATACAATTTTCCTAATAGTTTTTATCAAATAGTGGATTTTGGTCCCAAAAGCTGGGATCTTTGGGCTTATCATAGAATATTTTGCTGAGGTAACTTACCCCAAGTCTATTCCTCTGATCCTCCTTAGCTAGTACCATATTGGTTTGAGCATCCCCCGTTCTTCAGTGGATATGCAATTATAATTTTATGATTTATTTTAAATAAACTAAAATTTCTTCCGCATAACCTGCCTTGTTAACGTGTCAGTAATAAAGACATGGATACTTTTTTCAAGGAGCTCATATTTTATTTGGTGAGATTAATAAAAAGCTATTGAAACAGAAGGAAGGTCAGCATCACAGTAAATAAGAAATGCTATGTTAGTGTGTGACTTGGTGAAGAGGGTAAGCTCAATGAAAGTTTAAATGGAAGAAGTATAATTTGAAGTGGGTATTAAACAATTGGCATGACTGGCTTGGATGGAGCAGAGAACAACATTCCAAGAACCTTCTGAAGGTAAGTAGGAAAGGAACGATTTACATAGGAAATAGTTTGAAAGAGGTTTTTAGGTAATTTTCAGATCATAGCAACCTAACGGGAGTTTAGACTTTAAGAAAAGTTTGTAGTTAGGGAATGACAAGAACCCTGTAATGCTGTGCCAGGGTGGGTTGGAAGGTACAACCTGCAATGTGGGGAAGATAACTGTGATATATGTGAAAATGTAATATGAACCGGACATGGATGGTGCTTGTGAAAAATAGAGGTGAATTTTCAAGATTCTCTTCAGAGGAAGAACTGGGAGTAGAAAAACAACTGCTTGATCACAAGGGTCAATAGAGATATGACTGGAGATGTAGACTCTTAAATGATCACCCTAGTGCAAGTATCAGTAATATGGAGATAGATTTTGGTCAATGACACATAAAACCAAGATTCTCCCTAGGAAGTGAGCAGGTAAGTGAGGTCAGATGTGAGTCAAGCCCAGGACCTCCCACCTGTAGGCCTAGCCCTTGAGTCATTAAGCCATGAAGCTGCCCTCAAAATAACTTCACAAATTCTATGAGTGAAAATCAACCCTCGTGACCTTTCTTATTGCTCTTTTTGTTTTATCAATTTTCAGTCATATCCAGCTCTTCGGGATCTCATTTCCTTCTCCAGCTCATTTTCCAGATGAGGAAACTGAGGCAAACAGGGTTAAGTGACTTGCCTAGCATGAGCTAATAAATGGCAAAGATCAGATTTGAACTTGGGCTGTCTGATTTTTTGCCCGTCTCTTTATCATGCTGCACTAGAAGTGGGCTGTGTGGCTCCCCCATTATGCTAGTTGTACTTTGAAAAAGTAAGGTTAGTAATGCTCACAAAACCCATGGAGATTCTTGGAAAACAAGAGGCAGAATGGTATCACAATATACCTCTATTGTGAAGAAGCTTCATTAGATTTAGGAAGGAGACAATTTCGGATATTTTAAGGAAGATTGCTTCAGGCTTTTCCACAGGGCCCTGCTTCCAGGAAGACAAAAGAAGCGATTCCTCTAAGAAACAAACCCAAAAGTGGATCTTAAGCTTTGGTGAAATATGTAAACACTGGGAATATGTTTAGCCACCAGGAGACTTTGTTCTCTTATTTACTACTTTAGTTGGGAAGGATGAAAGCTGAATTATTGAATTATGGCCAAGTAAGAAATAAGGTGCTTTTTTGTGGGTAGAAGTTCTTTTAAAAACCATTAAAAAAAATAATACAGTACATAGGTTGATGGATATGGCATAATGGATAGAGAACTAGCTTTAGAGTCAGGAAGATCTGTTTTCTGGTTCTGCCTAATGCAGACTATCTGGGTGACCCTGGTCTAGTTGCTTACAGTGATCCAGTCAACTTAAAAATATGGAGGTTACTGACTTGTATTACTTTGTTTCCTCATCCAGAGATTTCCTCATATTACCAATAATAGATGACAATTATTAACAGGCCCAATATTTTTTAAAGTAGATCTTCTCTCCCAGGTACATCTTGAATTTTGTGCACTGGGTGGAAGGATGTTCTGCATCAGTGATGTCAAAAAGAAGTCTGAGATGAGATTTGAACCCAGGAGCTATCTGGGCTTGACACAATTCACTGGTTCTACTGGCCTCCAAATTTGTTAAGTTCTTTCTCTATGCTAGGTACCTTGACACTTGATGTTTGTTACCAATAATTTCTAAGATTCTTTTCACTTTTCTAAATTTGTTCCCTTAACCATAGCTGCATTAGTTATCTGAGACTTGGGATAGAATTATTGAGTTTGAAGGTACCTCAGAAATCCAGCTTGATCACCTTGTTTTACCAAAGGGGACTACGATGCCCAAATAAAGCCAAGTGATTTGTGTCACTTGACAAGGTTAGGGGCAGAATAAGGACAACCACTTCACCAAGAAGTCATCTAACCAATACAAAGGAAGTGTGCAATCCTGACCTGCTTGCTGGAGACAATTTGTGTCTTAGCCCTTCGAATAATTTAGAAGCTTTTCAATCACCAGCAATCAACCTTATGGAAAAGTGAACCCTAAACTTGGTTTCTTCTGCTCACCAAATGTGCTTCAGCTGGAATAGAGTGTGAAAGTATATACCCCCAACCTTGGGACTACAGAGGCTTTGAAACAGAAAACCTCACTCAGATTTCTCCTAAAAATTAGGGATGATGATAAACGACCTACTCTAGAGGTCTGCTGAAGGGAAAGCGCTTAACCTAACCCTGAAGAGCTCACAGCATCAAAGCATAGGCTATTTGCCTGAATACCCACTCCTCTATCCCTAGCAGTTAGACTTGTGACCCTTAAAAAGTTGCTGTATGTAAACTTAAAAATAGTTAAATTGTTCCAAATGTCAGTTTGAAAGCTGAAAGTTCCCATGTAATATATTTGGAGCAATTTAGTTTATGACAGAGAGCAGTACTTAATGTAATTACTGCGCATTCCTAATCTTGGGAGCAAGAATCAGGCTTGAAAGTTAACATGCTTTCCCCTCAAATCTATTTGAGCCTTCCTTATCCTAGATACCAGAAGGTTCCCAGTAGAGTGCAATGCAAGCCTGTGGGATCAACTAAACCAGAAAGGCATGATGTATGTATGATGACCTGCCTAGTTCTGGAACCTCTGTGACTCAAAATGTTAGCCACTGTGCGATTTTTTTTTCTTCATTCTTCCTCATAAACTCACAAAGAGCTGCAAAGATTCTAGAAGGGTTGTGATCTGAACTAATGAAGGGAATCACATCAAATGAAATCTTACTAAATGTTCAAGCAGGTCTCAAGCACAGGACACCTCATTTAGCACCTTTTTTCCAGGACATAGGATGATTTGTCCCATGTGATTGCCTTGGGTATTTCCTAATGAGAGTAATAGTTCCTGTGACATTTTAAAATTTGCCAAAGCAAATGTTGCCAATACTAAAATGTGCATTAAATTAATTACATCCATACAATAACCCTTTGAAGCAAGTGCTACCCATTGCCCATTTTATAGATGGAGAAACAGACTTGGGTAAGTGGCTTGGCTATTGTCGTCTTGACTCCAAATCATAACAATCTACACCACCATGTTTCCAAATGGTGAGTTGGTCTCAGACTTCTGAAGGATATTTAATACTCTTCCTATGTTTCCTGTATAGGGCTGGGGAAGCCTGAGAATTAGAAAATCCCTAAGGCTTTCCTGGAACATTTGTGTCATGAGACTGCCTAGGGTAAATGAAGGCCAGAGATTAATCTTTGACACTTGGGAGTTTTGTGTATTGTATTTGTCTAAATTTCTCTCCCTTTCTACCCAGTATTGGTGTTTAGTGAATACTGCGTAGTCTTCAACTCTGGGGACCTGAGTTGCAACCAGTCATTAAAAAAGAATGGGAGACCAGAGATTAGGGCCAAAGGTAGAGTTTCCTTTTTGCTGACCTTGGCCTTCCTTGACCAGTGTGATGTACAGGTAATCTGTGGGCTTTCTTCTTTTCATGGATTGATGTTTCCATCATCCTGGGATAAGCAATTACACTGCATGCCCTAGTTCCTTGAGATAGTCATACTTCAGATTTTTTAGAGTTTAACATCTGAGGGAACCTTAATTTATAACTGCACAGATAAAGATAAAAATGGCCTAAAAGTTGTATAAAAATGAATATTTCCTGAGACCTTGAAAATTGTTATAAGAATGGATTAAGCAGTTTTCATCTGTGATTGTCGAGGCACCAGAAGAGCCCTTCAATGGCTCCTCCATCTTCAGGTGAGTCCGTGAGACCCCAAGAATTTAGGGCAATCTTCCATCTTGTCCTAAGGATGTAGCACAGCTTTTCTTATTTGATTCAGCCGGGACTGAGGAATTAGATTGAGTACAATTACTAGTCTAAAATAAAGACTGTTTGAAATTTGGGCCTTCGGTGACAAGTACTCCCTTAGAGTGGAGATCAGCAGGACCTAGAGGGTAAACCAGAAGGCCTCTGCTGTTGAGTTTAAGGCCCTGCCACCAGCCCACTGCTGGAACTGGTTGTAGGTCTCTCTCCCTGTCTCTCAATAGAAGTGCCTCTATTCCTGAATTTCCCAACTGTGTGTTCTACCTGGATCCCTGTGATTGTGTTTGTCAGACAAAAGGACTTAAGAGAAGCGATTTGAACTGTAAGGCCAGTCTTTATGGGGTGTCAGCCTGAAGAGACAGGCCCAACCAGCTCTTAAGGTCAGAACTTTCTTTTTCTTGCTGTCTACTGCTAAGAATTTGAACTTAAGAAAACTAGCACAGATTAGTATAGACAGGAATAACAGAAACATTCCATCAGCCTGCGAGGCCTGACCTCAGCTCAAAAGCTGAGAGAGACTCAAACCTCATCTAGGGAAATCCCTCTTCCCTCTTCCCTGATATCTCCCCCATCCAAACTTGTTATTAAAATTTATCTTTATTTGAATATCACAGTCAGATAAGAGGACTAACATTTTAGGGGACATAGAGGGAGCTGAACCTCAGGACAGCCATTCAAGTATAAACAGCCCTTTTTGGACCCCTGCCGGGTGACCTTGGTCTGGGAAAGGCTTGTCCCTCAGGAGGGTCCGAGCTTACCTGCTCTGGGGTATCTGCAACATCAATCCATAGAGAAGACATCCCCTCAGGCTATCATAAATGACCCATTTCTTGGGAACCCCATTTTTCAAAAATAGCCTCTTGGCAGGGGGCATCTTTCTCCTTGTACCTCACCATTAGCCATATTCCCCCTCTCCCTTCAACTCCTCCATTCCCTGCTATAAAACCTTCTATATCCCCTATTCATCAATAGAACCCCATTTTCTCTATAAGTATTAGGGGGCTTCTCTGAGAGATGTTTCAAAGGTGAAATCGGCAAGACTTGGCAATAGTTTGGATGTAGATGGTGAGGAATTTGGAATGTCTCCTCAGACCTGGTGGTCTGGAAGGATGATGTTGCTATCTACAGTAATAGTAAAGATAGGCGGAGAGGGGGAAAGATAATGAGTTCTGCTTTGGCCATATTGAGTTTGAGTCTACAGGACATTAAGGGTGAGATGTCTGAGCTGCTATTGGAGATATGAGATTGGAAGCAGGGGAACTGGGGCAGGAAGGTATTTTAGTGAACCATCAGCCTTGAGATGGTAATTAAATCCATGACAGCTGATGAGATCACCAAGTGAAATAGTATAGCGTGAATAGAGAATAGAGTCAGGATGGAACCCTGAGAGACACCAGTGGTTAGAGGGTATAATCTGAGGGAGGATCTAGCAAAGGAGAAATAGAAGAAGTGATTCCATAGGTAGGAGAAAACCAGGAGAGAGTGGTGTCCTGGACACCTTGAGAGAAGAGAGTGTCAAGGGGGGGAGGGTGATCCACAGTTTCAAAGGCTGAAGAAAGACCAAAGAGAATGGAGATTGGATTTGGTATCTAAGAGATCATTAGTAACTTTGGAAAGAGAAATTTCAGTGGAATGATAAGCCATATTGTAAGGGGTTAAGATGAGAGAAAGAAGAGAAAATGGAGGTATCTGTTGTAAACAGCCTTCTTGAGGAGTTTAATTACAGAAGGCAGGAGAGAGAGATAATAGTTAGCAGGGATGGAAGGATCAGGTGGATTTTTTTTTTCAGGATAGGGGGGTGACCTGGGCATGCTTGTAGATGTGTGTAGAGTGGAAATTTTGGGGAGGTCTTGATATAGCAAGATGTATCCCCTTTCATCACTCAAATAATCAGAGGCCAATATAAGAAGACAGATAGTGGCTTTCTTGCTTTCATGCAATGGATGGGGACATTGCTCTCAAGTCAGAGACCCAAAGATACAACTGAATTCTCCAATTTATAGGAAACCAACACAATACCCTCCACCTGTGCAAAAGAGCACTAATTAAAGGTCTGTGTGAAAGACTGGGAGGGGCACGAGTAAAGGGAGAGTGAAGCTGTATCCAATTAAGCTAATGATTTAAATTTAACCTCTACAGGGATATTGATCTAATAGATTGAGAAGAATATACTAATTTTCACTCCATACAGTAGGAAATGAGTCAGTAGAAAGGGAAAGATTGAAAATAAGTGAAAGAGTGGGGATAACAGAAGGGACAATCTATTGGAGGAGATAAGGCTGAATGGGATCATTTGAATGGGGAGAGGCGTTCCCTTTGGGAAGAGGTAAGGCCTCTCCATCATGTGAAACAGAGGTGAAAGAGGAGAGTGGCAGAAGGCATCTGAGTGGCAGAAGATGGGGAAGAGAGGAAAAGAGGGAGTTCCAGCAAATGGTATTCATCTTTTCTGTAAAATATGAGACAGAAGTTCTCTCTTGAGAGTGTGAGAAGTGAAGAAGTCATGGAAGGTTTGAGGAGGCATGAAAAGACTTGGAAGAACCATTGTGGAGAGTGGGATAGTGAGTTGATAAGCAAGGTGTAGCAGAATTGCCCAACAGCAGTGAGGACCCTGTGGAGGCTGGGTAACAAATTTGTGTGTACCTAGTCTGAACAGTTGTGTGATATTTTTCTCCATCTTCATTAGCAGTATATGTTGTTAACTTGGAAATAATTACATAACTTCCAAGTAGTCAGAAAACCCACTTTTAAATCAAGATAAAGGGATAGGCTCATTAATCTGGGCACCACACAGAGTCATAAATCAAATTCCATACAGAACCCGTATCCCTGGGAGAAGACACAGCTCTTAGTGCCAACTCCAAAGAGATACTGAACCTGAGTCTCTTTATACATTTATACCTGGGAAGCCTACAAAGACTAACTACAAACAGGTACTCAAACCTCTAAATACTCAACAGCTATGACATTAGAAAATGGCCCACACAGTATTGATTTTAAGATGGAAGGTAAGGTTTTTTTTTTTTTTTTTAAGAAGGATGGGGTACAGAGGAATTGCAAGTCAGCTATAGGAGGGGGGTTAAGGAAGGGTGGGGAAAGAACATGAATCTTGTAACCATGGAAAAATATTCAAAATTAATTAATTAAATAAATTTTTCCAAAAAAAAATAAAAAAATTTAAAAAGAAGGATGGGGTAGCATGGGAACATTTCAAGGGGTCCCTGAGTGGTGGTGGGCATCTATAACAAAAGCTGCAGGAAGGATAAGCTGGGGGTCTAAAGATAAATTTGGCTAATTCTCAATTCTGCCATTTCTAGATTTGGCTTTGTTTATGTCAGGAACTGTTTAAAGTAGGGACCACTTGTCTGCCACAGAGTCCAAAGGATGCTCATTATACAGCTCTTTCACTCCCTCATGCCCTCTGAGAAGCAAAGAAAATGCCATCTTTGAACTGATGCCCAATGGGTGTTCCAGATCCCCAGGCCACATTTGAGGAAATTGGCTATTTGATAGCGTCTCTGTGAGTGTTGGCTGAGGGATGCTGGTGAGGGACCAGCCAAGCAGTCAGCCTGCCCTCAGGTACCAGGCTGTTAGCGGCGCAGAGATCTGCTTTCAGTTTGACCATTTATATGGCGACTTTTTCTCAGTATTTATTTAGGAGGAGTCTGGGAGGAGACTGACTGGTGCTGCAGCCTGATTTCCCAAGAGCCGCTACGGTGCAGTGGGAAGGGCAAGAGGAGACTCAGGGTGGTGGGGTAAAAGGAGAACATTCAAAGTGATTTGAAACAAACCAGAGAGTTAACGAAGTGTGGAAAATCACACTGGCTGCACCAGCTGCCTCAAACAAACAGAAATGAGAAAGAAAACAGATACATGCTCAGAGGTATTGACCAGCGTCTTTCATTTTGGAACATGTAAGGAGAAGCGTTTTCTACCTACGTGTTCTTGGGCACACACGACTTCTATGGGCTTTGGTTTCTTCTGTATTAAATTCGGGCATGGATCAGCTGATGTCTAAGGAGCCTCTTAGCTCTAAATCCCACGGTCTTTCTGGACCACTCTCCGGAGGACATAGGCTTAGAATTCTATTTCTGGTGACGGCAAAGGACTTTTTTTCCTTCCCATCCAGTCATTGTTGAGTATGTGAGAAGACCCTGGACAAGATTGATTCCTAGAGGATTTAGAGCAAGAAAAGAGAGAGTGCCCTGCATGAGAAAGGATGCTATATTTGGAGTCCCAGGGTTTGGGTTGGAGTCCTAGCCCTTGTAGAACTTCGGGGGCTCGAATGGAAGAGAATCTTATGACGAGGTGAAAAAAATTACACTTTGTGGGTGTAGCTGGTCTTAGACTCTTCTTCCTGAGTTCGAATCCGACTTCAGACATTTACTAGCTGTGTGACCCTGGGCAAGTCACTTAATGCTGTTGACCTCACTTTTCTCATCTGTAAAATGAATTGGAGAAGAAAATGGCCAACCTCTCCAGTATCTTTGCCTAGAAAACCCCAAATGGAATCACAAAACCTCATGACATAAGTGTTTTTTTCCTGCTTTTATATCTGCAGGTCCTATCCCTAATTGCCTAGCCTCACCTCTTAGTTGCTTTTTACTAGTGAGATGTGGGCATCTGCAAAACAAGATAAGAAATCAGAAAACCCGAGTTTGAGTCTGGGTTCTTCTGGCCTTGATGAGTCACTTCTTTCTGAATTTCAGGTTCCTCAGCTGTAAAGTGAGGGGCCTGGACTACACGAATTCCAAGATTCCTCCCAGCTCTAAATCCTATCATCCTTTGGTCCTAGGCTCTTAAAAAACAAAACAACAAACCCTTACTTTCTATTTTAGAATCAATACTGTGTATGGTTCCAAGGCGGAAGAGTGGTAAGGGCTAGGCAATGGGGGTCAAGTGACTTGCCCAGGGTCACACAGCTGGGAAGTGGCTGAGGCCAGATTTGAACCCAGGACCTCCCATCTCTGGATCTGACTCTCAGTCCACTGAGCTACAGAACTCCTCTGATCATAAGCTTGTAAATGGAAGCTGACATGACCAAGACATCTCTCCGTAGCATTTAACAGTACAACATATTTGAGAACTGGATTCAGAAGATGATGAAAGAGAACGTTTCCTTTAAGAATGCCACCAAGAAGCGCTCCTAGAGTAGACAAATTCCTTATTTGACTCAGAGAGGATCCTGGGTTTTTTTGGAAGGGTTCTTCTATGCTGGAAAGGCTTCGGCTGTTTCCAGCAGATGACTGAGTGTGCTGACTAGTTAAGTGTAGTGAGGCTTCTCAGGTTGGGCACTCTGTGGCCATGGCAACCAATATAACAAAGAGACAATTTAAAAGGGCTTTTATTTTTTCAATTTTTTGGAGGTGGGAAGGGAGGGATCAGTAATTGTGCTGAAAAGAAAGACATGAGTGTTAATGGAACATTCATTATTCAGTATTATAACAAATGAGGATAGAGGGAAGTTCAGAAGGAGACAAAGACAAGCGGGTAATGTTGACATGACCATATTCAACTTAATATATATTTTACTGGGAAAATTATTATGTTTTTGGTATAATTATTCATATATTATGTTATATGTGTCTCATATATTTATTATTTTATAATCATAGATATTAATATGTAATAATGTAATATAAAATAATTAAAATGTAATAACACACAAATATGGATATATTTAAATCCATATAAATCCAAAAATATTTACCATTTTAAACAGTCAAAATAAAAGTATCATTACATAATCTATAATAGGCATAAACATACTACTCAATAAGATATTATATATAGGAGGAATTCAGAGAAATATGAAGAAATAGAATTGATGCAGTGCAAAAAATGACAATGAGGAGAAAAACAAAATGACAATAATAAGGAAATTATTAAAAGACATCAGAAATCATTGTGTGAAAAGTTATTTTGGTTCCAGAGAACAAATGATTAAATATACACCCAACTTGTACATAGAGAAGTTTAATATATATTTTTAAAATATAGCTAGGTGGTGCAATAGAGTGTTGTGCCTGGAGTCAATAAGACTTATCTTCTTGAATTCATATCTAGCCTCAGACACTTCCTAGCAGTGTCACCCTGAGCGAGTCACTCTGCCCTGTTTGCCTCAGTTTCCTCATCTGTAAAATGAGCTGGAGAAAGAAAACCACTCCTGTATCTGCCAAGAAAACCCTATATGACAACCCTATGATTAATTTTTTAAAATAAAAACCCTTACCTTCCCTCTTGGAATCAATACTGTGTATTGATGTGGTAAGGGCTAGGCAATGGGGGTCAAGTGACTTGCCCAGGGTAACACGGTTGGGAAGTGTCTGAGGCCACATTTGAACTGAGGACCTCCTATCTCTAGACGTGGCTTTCAATCCACTGAGCTACCCAGCTGCCCTCATTTACAAAAAATCAGACTGAAAACAACTGAACAACAGCAACAAAACATATGTAATGGATTTGTAGTTTCATATACAATCTGCCTTTTGGGCCCTTCTTTCTATATGGAAATGTTCATCTTAAAAATGATTTTTAAATTTCCTAATTAAAAAAAAAAAACCAGCTGTCTAGTTTTGTAACCTCTTCCTTCTTCCATACTGATGGTGTTGGAGTATCAGAAAAAGTGGTACAATATTCTCAGAATCACAGTTTTTAGAGCATCTGTTAATGTTAACTTAAATGTAGAGGCTCTGGATATGTGATCTTTGTCCAGTGACCAATGAACAGACGTACTGCTGAAAACACAGAGCCACGTCAGCATTCTTGAAATAAGCAAGCTAAAGGGAAGGAAGGGCCCACAAGTTTTTCCTGGAAAAGCAGACAAAAGAACTGGTAGAATTGGCTTCATCGTGTGCCCCAAAGCACTAGGAAAAACATCCTTTTGTATGATCCTTGGTCAGTTTGTTTAGCAACTGGGTCATGAACAGTAAAAACAAACCAGCCTTCATGAAGATGAGTGCAGTATATATTAGCATCTATTGACTGAAGTTGAGAAACGTGTGAAGAACTTGACTCAATCTTCCAAAGTCAAGATACACTTTGACACTTTCCTGGCTTCCATGTGAAGGTTTGTGATCCATAAAGTTCTGTTGTGAAGTACAACTGTGTGCTAAGGTGCTGGGGATAAAAAAGACAAAAGAACAAAGCTTCTATGACCTCAGGGAACTCATATTCTGTTTGGAAAATGACATATGTGAATGTACTTGGGATTTTGCCAATCTGTACAGTTTTGTGTGTGCTACTTATTGCATATTGTAGAGAATTATTTATTAATTAAGAGTTCATTAGGAAATAGAGTTAAATAACACAAGTTATTGATAGATGCATAAGAGATTTATAACATGGTCTCTTTAAAATTTGATTGGAATCTTAGATGGATGGGTAAGAGAGAATTTTCCTAGAGTGCTTTTTTTTGTTTGTTTTTGTTTTTGGAAAATTTTATTTAATTAGTTAATTTAAAATATTTTTTCCATGGTTACAAGAATTGTGTTCTTTCCCTCCCTTCTCTGCACTCCCCCACCCCCCCCCCCCCGTAGCTGATGTGCAATTCCACTGGTTTTTACTTGTGTCATTGATCAAGACCTATTTCCATTTTATTGATGTTTGAACTAAGGTGATCGTTTAGTCTACAGCCCCAACCATATCTCCCTTGACCCATCTGATCAAGCAGTTGTTTTTCTTCTGTTTCTGCTCCCACAGTTTTCCCTCTGAATGTGGGTAGTGTTCTTTCTCATATATTGTTCCAAGTTGTTCAGTATCACTGCACTGCCACTAATGGAGAAGTCCATTACATTTGTTTGTACCACAGTGTATCAGTCTCTGTGTACAATGTTTTCCTGGTTCTGCTCCTCTCACTCTGCATCACTTCCTGGAGGTTGTTCCAGTCTCCATGGAATTCCTCCACTTTGTTATTCCTTTTAGCACAATAGTATTCCATCACCAACATATACCACAGTTTGTTCAGCCATTCCCCAATTGATGGGCATCCCCTCCTTTTCCAATTTTTGGCCACCACAAGGAGTGCTGCTATGAATAAACTGGAAAAGAAATTACTCAAACCACCCAAATCTGATCCTCACGGATCTCCTTCTTCCCCAACAAAGTGAAGCTACTCTCTCTTCCTAGTCTATCTAAATCCCCAAAAACCTTAATCTATCTATTCTATCGAAATTATACACAAGAGAAATAAGTTAGGTCTCTTTTTTCTTTGCTGTATAGATGAACAAACAGCTTTGAATCTCCATAGCCTTCTGCACTCACCCAACAAACCTGTCAGGGCTTGCACCGATGTTTCACCAACAATTTTCTTCACTCATCAGGTCTTTTAGATGAATATTAGATGCGAAAACACTGAGATTTTCCAAATCTCACCAAGCAGCTCTTAGGACCTCCTTTCAGGACAGGTTTAGCCCAAGAGTCAGTTGGGTAACTGTCTCCCAAAGCACTCTAAATCAAAACAACTCTGAGGTATCACCTCACACCTAGCAGATTGGCTAATATGACAGCAAAGAAAAGTAGTGAATGCTGGAGGGGATGTGGCAAAGTGGTATATATATATATATATATATATATATATACATATATATATATATATATATATATATACCACAACTCATTTCAGCCATCTGATAATTGATGAACAACTCAGGTTCCAATTCTTTGCTACCACAAAAAGAGCTGTTATAAATATTTTTGTATAAAGAGGTCCTTTCTCCTTTTTTTGGATCTCTTTGAGACACAGACCTAATAATGGTATTGGAAGGATAAGTGATAAGATATAGAGAAAAAATGCACAGATTGTCTTTAAGAGGAAAGGAGGAGAATTTAGATACAAACCCTGGAAGAAGATTCTGGAAGGAGAGGAGGATCTTGGGAGTTTACTGGGTTTAACAGTCTCTCCTAATCTGGCTTTCCTCTGAGCTAAGGAGGATCTTTGTTCTGGCATCCCCTGGTAAAAGACTAATCTTGTGGAAAGATTAGGAATTCCTGGGTTGGAGAACTGTTTTGGAGGAGACCTGACTTAAGTACAGAGATCAACCTGTCAGAAACAACTTGGTTAAGGTAAACCCAAAGGTTTTTTGTTACCTGGGACTAGGAACCCAACCCTAGGCTTTGGGTAAGGACTCAGTACATCTGTGAGTCTTGCATCCTCAGCCTTTTAAAGACAATCTATAGTATATAGGTAGTCAGATAGCTTTTTGGGGTCTAGATAAGATCAGGGAGTGAATAAGAAGGGCTTAAGAAGACCAGAAGAGCAATGCCCCCCCTCCCCCAGGGGGAGCATAGATTGGAGGGAGGGACTATAGCTGTGTAGATTTAGGACCTTATCTACCATTTCCTACCCTCAATAAACTTGTTTTTATAATAATTGCAAGGGTTGTGCTTCATGGATCCTTGGAGTTTTTTTTTTCCTATTTCCAATCCCTATAGGTCCTTTTCATTAAGTATCTCCTTTTGGAGGTAGTTTTTTCTTTCAGTAATGATGGGTTAAAAGGATATGCAATTTTAGAGCCCTTTGAAAATAGTTCCATATATCCTTGATTGAAAATATGAGAAAGGAAAAGGAAGGCTTTCCGAAATGCTTTCCTATAATATTCTGCTTCTTTATAGTCCTAAACTTGACTGAAAAGTACAGAAATTTTCATGGCATTTGGTCCTCATGGTGTTTGTTTTGTTGTAAAAATAAACACAAACAACTGAAAATCAGTCCAAATATTTTTTTATGTTGTAACATTTCAGTAAATGCATAATCTCATTGATATGTGTATTCCCTTCATGGGTAGAGATCTCAAACCATGTGTGCCTGCTCATTTTGTGCTCTTCTTACCCTTGTTCTTCCAAAGATCCTCCCCAGACAATCCATTCAACATGTTGAAAGCTTCTTCTAAATCTCATGAGTACCTCTGGCACACTGGCCATTCTGTCCTTGTCCTCTGATGTTGTTACATGATTGAACTATCACTTTTTTCTGATTGTATTTATTTTTAATGATATCACTTACATACCATGCACACAGAGGTATGTGCATCTAGCAGAGGTCATCTCTGGGGGTAAAAAAATGCTGCCGTGTTGTGCAAATAGACTATTTCTCTCCAAGAGGTGTCACTCTCAACCTTAGAATCATGCTGTCTTTAGCTTTTTTTTTTAAAATAAACATTAACAGACCAAATTCATACCCCAGAGAATCCACACTGATGGTGACAGAATCTTTTTTTTTAACCCTTTACCTTCTGTCATAGTATCATTTCTAAAACAGAAGAATGGCAAGGGCTAGGCAATTGAGGGTAAGTGACTTGCCCAAGGTCACACAGTGGTGACATAATCTTAAAAGCAGTAGGAGAAGATATCAAAAGAATGGAGAAACAATCGCCAGGGATATTGTCATGCCAAAAAGGGAATCAGGAAGACATTATTAATAACCAATTTATTTTCTTATTTTTTATATCTTTATTTACATTTGTTTACATCTCTGTAAAATATTTAAGATAACGATCTACATACATACGGAAGGTATCCTTGATGAAAGTATGAGAAAGGGATGGACTTTCATAAATTATTTTCTATAGCAGTCCGAACAATTAACTGAAAGATACAGAGAACACATTATGTTAGTGATTACATTCCCCACCTGCCTTGCCAAAACAAGTCAAAACTTATTATTTAAGAGACCAAGTTCTCAAACTATTTCGCTAGTATGTGAGAAGCTCATCAAGAAGATATAAGTGATGTGTGGTAACTAACTTATCCTACTGAAGTATTTAAAAAATAATGACATTATTTTTTTAAACTATGGATTGGAGACAGAATGTTGAAGAGGAGGAGAAGGAAGAGGTATGGAAGTGGGATTGAGGATTATATTATATCTGAAAAAAATCGAGACACTTGAAGAAATAATTCCTGCTAACCATCCAAATAACATTTGGATACTGATTTTTTTTTCATACTAAGCTAGAAAAAAGAATGTTTGGGTCAATTCAGAGCTCCACCAACAATTCATTAGTTTCTGTAGGAGTAAAAATGAATAAATGCTCCTACTATTCAAAAATATATACAATTTTAATACTAAATCAAATGAGAGGGAAAAGAAATATGATTCTTTCAGTCAAGTGAGCAGAGCAAAGAGAGACAGAGACTCACACCTGCAGCACTTTACCAAAAGCACAAGCTCTAGAAAAAGAACCCAGTAGTGTGGATCTCAGCCAAATTTATCTCCTAAGCATCCTTACATAAAATGAGGACATAACTTTAAAGGATGCTGGGAATGTAGCTCAGGTGTTGCAAACTTTCCATCTGCACATGTCCCAATTTTGCCACATCCCTCAAACTGTATGAGATGATATAGCTTAAAGACAACAGAGACCATCCAGGTGAGCAGAGGCAAGTATAATCTTTCTCATGAAAAAGGGGAACACCCTAATGGCGATGCCCAATGCATGGGTGACAATACAAGCATTTTATAGATTCCTGAAGCAAGGCCCCCTCCCCTCTCTGTTTGATACCCCATGATCCGGGGGCTGAACTTATAATCTAGGTGTGAAAGTCTAGCCAATTAGAAATTGACAGGTTACACAGCAAGAGACCCATCACTAGGCTGGGAAGGAGGTTATGAAGAAGTAGCTATGTCCTTAGGAATACAGTTAGGAATTCTAACTTCTAAAGGTCAGAGGAGATAAGGAGATAGGATAAACCAATGCTTTGCTCTCTTTGAGATAAGAGATCTCTCAACTTACTGGACCTATGGCAATAACAGAATGCCCTTGAGAAGTTGTTTTCAAACTCTAAGCAGGTTTTCCTTGTCTAATGGGATCTCATGGAATCCCACCATGAGAGGAACACATTAATTCTTTTCTCTCCATATATCTTCCAACATTTATCACTTTCCTTTACTGTCATCTTGGCCAATGTGATATGTGTGAGGAAGTACCTCAGTGTTGTTTTAATTTGCATTTCTCTAATGAAGAGTTATTTAGACCATTTTCTTCATATGCTTATTGATAGCTTTGATTTCTTCATCTGCAAATTGCTTATTCATATCCTTTGACCATTTGTCAGTTGGGGAATGGCTTTTGTATTCTTATAAATTTAACTTAGTTCTCTATAGATTTGAAAAATGAAGCCTTTATCAAAGAAATTTGTTAAAATCCCCCCTCCCCAGTTTGTTGTTTCTCTTCTAATCTTGGTTATATTGGTTTTGTTTGTTTGAAAACTTTTAAATTTAGTATAATCAAAATTATTCACTTTACATCTTTTGATGCTCTATATTACTCATTTGGTCATAAATTCTTCCCTTTTCCACATTTCCAACATTTAAACTATTCTATATTCCCCCAATTTACTTAAGGTGTCATTATCTCTAAGTCACATACCCATTTTGACCTTATCTTGGTATAGGGTCTATACCTAGTTTCTGCCATACTATTTTCCAGTTTTTCCAGCAGTTTTTGTTAAATGGTAAGTTATTATCCCCAAAGTTGGGGTCTCTGGGTTTATCAAACATTAGTTTGCTGGAGGTCATTTACTGCTGCATATTGTGTCATCTATTCCATTGATCCACCATCTAGTTCTTAGCCAGTACCAGATAGTTTTGATGATTGCTGCTTTATAGTACAGTATGAGATCTGGTACTGCTTGACCTCCTTTGTTCACGTTTTTTTTTTAATTGATATTCTTGAATTTTTGTTTTTCAAGATGAATTTTATTATTATTTTTCTAGTCCTACAAATAACTTATTTGGTAGTTTGATTCGTATGTCACCAAATAAATAAATTAATTTAGGTAGAATTGTCATTTGTATTATATTAGCTCATCCTACCCCTGAGCAATTAATATTTCTCTAATGATTTAGATCTGACTGTGTGAAAAGTGTTTTGTAAATAGATTCATATAATTCCTTCGTTTGTCTTAGCAAGTAGATTTCCAGGTATTTTTATATAGTCTAAGATTATTTTAAATGGAATTTCTCTTTTCTGTCTTGCTGCTGAACTTTGTTGATGATATACAGAAAAAGCTGATGAATTATATGGGTTTATTTGTACCCTGCAACTTTGCTGAAGTTATTATTTCCACTAGCTTTTTAGTTGATTCTCTAGGATTCTGTAACTAGACCATCATATCATCTGCAAAGAGTGATAGCTTGGTCTCCTCATTGCCTACTTTGATCCCTTCAATTTGTTTTTCTTCTCTGATTGCTAAAGCTAGCATTTCTGGTACAATATTAAATAACAGAGGTGATAATGGGCATCCCTGCTTCACTCCTGATCTTATTGGGAAGGCTTCTAACTTATTCCCATTGCAGATGATACTTGCTGATGTTTTTAGAAAGATATTACTTATCATTTTAAGGATCAACCCATTTATTCCTATCTTTTCTTGTGTTTTTATTAAGAACTGAAGTAGACCCTGTGAATTGCTTAGAGCTTAGTTAAACATCAGCGATCCCAAGATCATCTACCACATCCTGGGCTATCATCAGTTGTCCTGACTTTTATCTTCTTGCTGGACTTCAATGGCTCTGGAAGAGAGAATGAGGCTGTTGACGTTTGTGCAACTCCACCTCACTGAAATCCAAATCATGAACAAAATGATACATCTCCCCATGATGTCACTGGTCCTCTTGGAGAGGATAGATTAACAATGGTCAGTGGTGGGAGTAGGAATGAGGAAACTTGGAAATGAGGAGGACTGCTCTACTCGAACTGTTTGGAAAGCCTGGCTACTTTCAAGGATAGGGGAGGTCATCCAGTTGGCAGCTGAGCAAAAATCTCATTTTAGCTACTCAGAGGACCCAGCTTCAAAAGCAGCTGTTATCTCTCCCGAAGGGGACCTATGGAAATAGGTCAAGGTTAACAGGGATGACCATGAAGGGGGAACAAAGAGGATCTATGCCTGTGTTTCAGGGCATTCGGTGTATGCATGTAAGTTTGGAAAAAGTTAAACACACATATATGTACACATACATGACACATAGATGCATATGGATGGATATGCTTACATGTGTGCCAGTATTATGAATGTGTATATTTTAATATGTTCATGAGATTAAATATGTATGTACCTAAATTCAATAAATCTTTTACTTTCTGGTTTCAACTTGTCTTCACAGAACGTTATTTCACATTATTCTTCAAACAATTTACATTTGAGCTACATAAACTTGGCATTCCATCTCCAGCCTGTGAACTTTTCCTTCACACAGGCTACCCTCTATGTCTGGAATATTTCTTCATCATTTCCATCTTTTTAGAATCTCTCTGTCTCCACAAAGCCATCTCTGATCATCCCAATTAAGTATTTTTCTTCTCCTCAAGTTGCTTTGTACTTGCTTATCATGTTGTATCCTTTGAGTAGAATATTAGCTTTTTGAGGCTAAAGATTATTCTGGTTTTGGTTCTGTCTCCAGCAGCTATCCTGGTGCCTAGCACATGGAAGGCACTTTATATATCTTTGTTAATTTATTGAATTAGATATGTGTTGGCCGGAGCTTTTTCTGTTTGTGAGTGTGTGAGCGCACACCAATGTGAGTGTATGTGTTCAGATATAGGTCAGTGTTTTGTGTATAACTGGATAACTACATTTGCACATTTATTTGTACATGGTTTGTGAATTTTAGAGCACCAAAGAACTGTGAGCTGCTGTTCCTAATTCTGCCTCCTGTTTCCTTGGCTTTGGGGCCGAGTCCTCATCCTCCCTACCCAAGTCTCATGGCATTGAAGAACCTGTTTACTGAGGATCTCATGGGAGGTGTGTGTGGGAGTTGGACTGTTGACTCATTTGCTTCACAGGTTCTTGTTAGGGTCTCTGAGCTCCTCTTGGAGACCATCTTGCTGACTGCATTTGTTTGTGAATGACATAAGGTTGGCATTTATGCTTCTGCTTAGTAAACATTCCAGGGAAGCTGAGATAAATATTAGTGACTATTAGAGGATGTTCACAAGATTGTTAAAATACCAGCTGCTTTGGGCATGAAACAGGAATTCGGAGGGAGGTGATGGACCTTGTAGGCAGATTTGATTGGGGTTGCTGGAGGCAGGGCCCGTTAAAATAGGAGAGTTTGTTGGGAACTAGCCTGGCGCAGGGTGAAAGGAATTTAGTCTGTCCAGGTTCAAGTCTCATCTCTTCCACTTTCTTAGTGTGTGGCCTCATAGGGCCTCCTGAACCTTTTTTAGTTCTCTCATCTGTCTCAGTGCTGTGATAAAAGCACTGGGTCTGGAGTCAGAGACATCTGGGTTCCAGTCACAGTCCTGCCTCTTGTTTTTTTTTAACATTTTTTTATTTGGTCAATTTCAAACATTATTCCTTGGTTACAAAAATCATTTTCTATTCCTACCTCCCCTCTCTGCACCCTTTCTGTAGCTGGCACGCAATTCCACTGGGTATTACATGTGTCCTTGATCAGAACCTATTTCCATGTTGTTGGTGTTTGCATTAGGATGTTCATTTAGAGTCGACATCCCTATGTATTCAAGTAGTTGTTTTTCTTCTGTGTTTTGCTCCCAAAGTTTTTCCTTTGAATGTGTATAGTGCTCTTTCTCATAAGTCCCTCAGAATTGTTCTGGATCACTGCATTGCTACTAATGGAGAAGTCCATTACATTCTATTGTACCACAGTGTATCACAATGTTCTCCTGGTTCTGCTCCTTTCCCTCTCTGTCATTTCCTGACAGGAGGTTGTTCCAGTCTCCATGGAATTCCTCCACTTTATTATTCCTTTGAGCACAATAGTATTCCATCACCAACATAGACCACAATTTGTTCAGCCATTCCCCAATTGAAGGGCATTCCCTCATTTCCCAATTTTTTGCCACCACAAAGAGTCCAGCTATGAATATTCTTGTACATGTCTTTTTCCTTATTATCTCTTTGGGGTAGAAACCCAGCAGTGGTATGGCTAGGTCATGTAAAAATGGAGACTTGAATCCAGGACTCCAGTCCCCAGAAGTCCTTGCTCACTTCCCAGAATGCTTCGTAATCGCACTGAATTCTCACCTGGGCAAGATCACAAATTATTATTTAAAGGAGTTCTCTGCCTACTCAAGGTCTCTTTACTACTTCCTCTTCAGAGCAGACGGGTCTTTTCATCATGTAGATGAGGTTGAATTGGGCCTCTTGGCCCACCTAGACACGTGCTTCCTTATTTTGTATTTTCTTTATATTTAAATCTTCAATAAACCTCTAAAAATATAAAGCCTCTACCAGAGAGAAACTAATTTCTACCTTGCCTCAGTTTCTCCCAAATTTTAATCTTTACAGTCAAAGGGCAGATAGTCTTTTAGTGCCCTTTGGGCATAGTTCCAAATTGCCCTCCAGAATGGTTGGATCCACCAGCAATGAATTAATGTTCCAACTTTTCCACATCCCCTCCAGCATTCATTATTTTCCTCTGCTTTCATGTGAGCCAATCTGCTAGGTGTGAGGTAATACATCGCAGTTGTTTTGATTTGCATCTCTCTGATTAAAGGAGATTTAGAACACTTTTTCATGTGCTTATTAATGGTTTTGATTTCTTTGACTAAAAATTGCCTATTCTTGTCCCTTGCCCATTTATCAATTGGAGAATGGCTTGATTTTTTGTACAATTGATTTAGCTCTGTGTAAATTTGAGTAATTAGAGCTTTGTCAGAGGTTTTTGTTATGAAGATTGTTTCCCAGTTTGTTGCTTCTCTTTTAATTTTGGTTACATTGGTTTTGTTTGTACAAAACCTTTTAAATTTGATGTAGTCAAAATTATTTATTTTACATTTTGTGACTCTAAGTCTTGCTTGGTTTTAAAATCTTTCCCTTCCCAAAGGTCTGACATGTATACTATTCTGTGTTTACCTAATTTACTTATAGTTTCCTTCTTGATGTTCAAGTCATTCACCCATTCTGAGTTTATCTTGGTGTAGGGTGTGAGATGTTGATCCAAACCTGATCTCTCTCATACTGTCTTCCAATTTTCCCAGCAGTTTTTTTTATCAAATAGTGGATTCTCCCCCCCCTCCAAAAGCTGGGATTTTGGGGCTTGTCATAGACTGTCTTGCTGAGGTCACTTACCCCAAGTCTATTCCACTGATCCTCCTTTCTGTTTCTTAGCCAGTACCAAATTGTTTAGATGACCATTGCTTTATAGTATAGTTTGAGATCTGGTACTGCAAGGCCCCCTTCCTTTGCATTTTTTTTTCATTATTTCCCTGGATATTCTTGATCTTTTGTTCTTCCAAATGAACTTTGTTATGGTTTTTTGTAATTCAGTAAAAAAGTTTTTTGGAAGTTGATGGATATGGCAGTAAATAGATAGATAAGTTTGGGTAGGATGTCATTTTTATTATGTTAGTTAGTCCTACCCATGAGCAGTTTTTCCAATTTTTTCCAATTGCTCAGATCTAGTTTTAGTTGTGTGGAAAGTGTTTTGTAATTGTGTTCGTATAGTTCCTGTATTTGTCTCAGCAGATAGATTCCCAAGTATTTTATATTGTCTAGGGTGATTTTGAATGGAGTTTCTCTTTCTAATTTCTGCTGCTGAGATGTGTTGGCGATATATAGAAATGCTGATGACTTATGTGGGTTTATTTTGTATCCTGCAACTTTGCAAAAGTTGTTGATTATTTCCACTAGTTTTTTCAGTTGATTCTCTGGGATTCTTTAAGTAGACCATCATATCATCTGCAAAGAGTGATAGCTTGGTCTCTTCATTGCCAATTTTAATACCTTCAATTTCTTTTTCTTCTCTAATTGCTACTGCTAGTGTTTCTAGTACAATGGTAAATAATAGAGGTGATAATGGGCATCCTTGTTTCACTCCTGATCTTATTGGGAATGCATATAGCTTATCCCCATTGCAGATGATGTTGGCTGATGGTTTTAGGTAGATACTGTTTATTATTTTTAGGAAAGACCCTTCTATTCCTATACTTTCTAGTGTTTTTAATAGGAATGAGTTTGTATTTTGTCAAAGGCTTTTTCTGTGTCTATTGAAATAATCATATGATTTTTGTTGGTTTGCATGTTGATATGGTCAATTATGTGGATGATTTTCCTGATATCGAACCACCCTTGCATTACTGGTATAAATCCTACTTGATCATAGTTAATGACCCTCCTGATCACTTGCTGGTGTCTTTTTGCTAGTATCCTGTTTAAGATTTTTGCATCTATGTTCATTAGGGAGATTGGTAGTTTTCTTTCTCCATTTTTACCTGCCTGGCTTTGGAATCAGTACCATGTTTGTGTTATAAAAGGAATTTGGTAGAACTCCCTCTTTGCTTATTATTTCAAATAGTTTGTATAGTATTGGGATTAGCTGTTCTTTGAATGTTTGATAGAATTCACTTGTGAATCCATCAGGCCCTGGGGATTTTTTCTTAGGCAGTTCTTTGATGGCCTGTTGAATTTCTTTTTCTGATATAGGATTATTTAAGAATTCTATTTCTTCTTCTGTTAACCTAGGCAATTTTAATTTTTGTAAATATTCATCCATTTCACCTAGTGTAGATTGGCATATTCATTGCCATATAATTGGGCAAAGTAGTTTTTAATGATTGCCTTAATTTCCTCTTCATTGGAGGTGAGGTCTCCCTTTTCATCTATGATACTGTTAATTTGGTTTTCTTCTTTCCTTTTTTTTTTAAATTAGATTAACCAGTACTTTGTCTATTTTGTTTTTTCAAAATACTAGCTTCTAGTCTTAT
Organism: Monodelphis domestica; assembly: GCF_027887165.1. Lineage (NCBI taxonomy): Eukaryota > Metazoa > Chordata > Mammalia > Didelphimorphia > Didelphidae > Monodelphis > Monodelphis domestica. The sequence goes on along the minus strand of NC_077229.1, from coordinate 418,839,444 downwards.
TTATTAATTCAACAGTTCTATCACTTTTGATTTTATTAATTTATCCCTTAATTTTTAGGATCTCTAATTTGGTTTTATTCTGGGGGGGTTTTAATTTGTTTGCTTTCAAGTTTTTTGATCTGCACATCCAATTCATTGACCTCTGCCCTCACTAATTTGTTAATATATTAACTCAAGGATATAGATTTTCCCCTGAGTACTGCTCTGGCTGCATCCTATAGAGTTTGAAAGGATATCTCATTATTGTTATTTTCCTCAATGAAATTATTAATTTTTTCTATGATTTATTCTGTAACTAACCAATTTTGGAGAATCATAGTATTTAATTTCAAATTAATTTTTGAATTGGCTCTCTGTGTACCCTTACTGATCATTATTTTTATTGCTTTATGATCTGAAAAGGTTGCATTTATTATTTCTACTTTTCTGTGTTTGTTTGCCATGTTTTTATGCCCTAGCATATGGTCAATCTTTGTGACTGTACCATGGGCTGCTGAAAAGAAGGTGTATTCCTTTTTGTCCCTATTTATTTTTCTCCACATATCTATTAACTCTAAATTTTCTAAGATTTCATTCACATCTTTTACCTCTTTCTTATTTATTTTTTATTTGATATATCTAAATTTGATGGTGGTAGGTTCAGGTCTCCCACAAGTATAGTTTTACTATCTATTTCATCCTTCAATTCTACTAATTTCTCCTTTAGAAATTTAGATGCTATAACATTTAGTGCATACATGTTGATTAGTGATATTTCCTCATTGTCTATACTCCCTTTTATCAGGATGTATTTACTTTCCCTATCTCTTTTAATCAGGTCTATTTTTACTTTGACTTTGTCAGATATCATGTTTGCAACTCCTGCTTTCTTTCTATCAGTTGAGGCCAAATAGGTCTTGCTCCAACCTTTAATTCTGACCTTGTGAGTATCTGCCCACCTCAGGTGTGCTTCTTGTAGACAATATATGGTAGGATTTTGGATTCTAATCCACTCTCCTATTTGTCTACATTTTATGGGTGAGTTCATCCCATTCACATTCAAAGTTATGATTGTCACTTGTGAATTACCTAGCATTTTGATATCTTCTCCTAGTTCTGTCCTTTCTTCTTTTGCTATATCCTTTTAAACCAGTGGTTTACTTTTAATCAATCCCCCAATCCCCTCCCTTGATATGCTTCCCTTTCTGGTCACTCCCTTTTTGTTCCCTTCTTGTTTTTTTAGGGTCTGTTAAGTTCCCCCCTCCTTCCCTCCCTTTTTTACTCCGTCCCCCCTGCCCCCTTTAGTTTTCCCTTCTCACTTACCCTGTAGGATAAGATAGAATTCAATATCCCAATGGATCTAGATGCTCTTCCCTCTCAGAACTGATTTCACTGAGAGTAAGGTTTAAGTATTACCTATTAGCACACTCTTCATCTCCTTCTTATAAGAATGTTCTTCCCCTCCCCTTCCTATTTGTATCTTTTTGTGATAAAGTTTATCCTATTTATTTCATTTCTAAAAATATCTCTTGGTACCATCTTCCATTCCCCGCCCCCTTTTTTTTTTGCATATCATCTTATAGCCCTTAATGCCCCAATCTTTTCCTATGAGTGATTCTTCTAATTACTATAATAATGAATATAATTTTTGAGAGTTACAAATAACATTTCCCCTATATATTAATATATATGTGTATATATATTATATATATATATATGTATATATATATATATAATTTCATCTAATTGTAGCCCTTAAGTAAGAGAGTTTGAATACAAAATTTTTTTCCCCTTTTCCCTCTCTTATTTACCTTTTCATGTTTCTCTTGATCTTTGTGTTTGGATATCAAACTTTCCACTTAGTTCTGGTCTTTCTTTACAAATACTTGGAAATCTTCTATTTTGTTGAATGCCCATACTTCCCCCTGGAAGTATATAGTCAGTTTTGATGGATAGCTGATTCTTGGTTGAAGATCCAGTTCTCTTGCCTTTCTGAATATCATGTTCCAGGCCTTGCAGTCCTTTAGTGTAGAAGCTGCCAGGTCGTGTGTGGTCCTGATTGCTGCTCCTTGGTATCTGAATTGTCTTTTTTTGGCTTCTTGTAGAATTTTCTCCTTATTTTGAAAGCTCTGGAATTTGGCAATTACATTCCTTGGAGTTGTCTTTTGGGGATTTAGTGTAGTGGATGTTCTATGAACTCTTTCAATGTCTATTTTGCCTGCTTGTTCAAGAACATCAAGGCAGTTTTCTTGGATGGTTACTTGTAGCATGATGTCAAGATTTCTGTTTATTTCTGGCTTTTCAGGTAGACCAATGATTCTCAAATTGTCTCTCCTTCCTTTGTTTTCCTAATCTGTCACCTTGCCAGTGAGATGCTTGGTTTTCTTCTATTATGTCAGTCTTTTGACTTTGTTATATTAATTCTTGCTGTTTTGCAAGATCATTGGTTTCCAGTTGTCCAATTCTAGTCCTTAAGACCTGGTTTTCTGCTTTAAGCTTTTGATTTTCTGCTATAATCTTTTGATTTTCTTTTTGAACCATTTCCCACTTCTCTTGCCATCTTTTCGATTTGCTCCGATTTAAATTCTTCCAGAGCTTGTGGACAATTTCCATTTTTTAGAAGGTTTTGTCTTTGTTTGAATTTCCTCCTGTATTTTGTCTGTAGCCTGGGTTTTTCCTTTGTAAAAATTTTCGAGGGTCACTGTCTTTTTTTTTTTTTCTTGGAGGGTGTTTGTTGGTCCTGTGCACAATTTGCCATCATTGTGGGTGGTTTTCCTTCCCTTTTTAGTCAGAAATCTGAGTGAGATGGGCAGGTTCTCTGTTTTTGCAGTTAAGGAGCAAGGATTTTGCCTGAGGCAAGCTCTAGCATCGCCACAGCCTCTGCTGTTTGTGGCTCTTCTCTGTGCTATCTTCCTGGGAGCACCCATGGTTTGTGTTCCCCTGCCCTCTAGGGTTTCAGGTGTAGCTGCTCTCAGGTGTAGGTCTTTGGTGGTCTTAGCTCCCAAGGACATAGAGGTGCCACTTGCTTGCTCTAGAGGTGCCCCTCACTCAGTTGCTGATTCTGGCGCACGCTGACTCTGACTCTGGCTCTGTAGGTGGGGTGGGGGAGGGTAGATTAGTTTGAGTTTTGGTGGGCGCCTTTTCACCCCTTTTTAGTGTGGAAATGCCCAAATTCCATGTACCTTCAATGCTGCACACTACTGTAGAGTCCCTTTGTTCTTATGAAATTTTTTTTTGGTCTTTTGAGGTAGTCTATATCGGTCAGTGCTGAGGAGAGGAAGCATCCCACCTCTAGACTGCCACCATGCTTAACCTGGAAGTCCTCTACCTCTTGTTTGATCTCCTTTTGTCTAGGTTTCAGTTTCCTCATCTGTAAATTGAGGGTGTTGGCCTGAGGATCTCTAAAATTTTCTCCACTTTGTGTCCTGTGAGCCCATGTTCCTTGTCTACCTCAAAAGTTTTGTTGTAAAGATCCAATGAGATAATATGAAAAATATGTAAAGTCAAATATGAATTCGTTTTTATTGTTCTATGTAAGGCAAAGTAGGACCTTGTTTTATGTGAACTCAACACACACGAATTCAGGAGTGTGTGATTGGAAACTGAAAAAAAAATACAGGCAGAAAAATAAAACATTTAATCATGTGCTAAAGCTGCATCATTTCCCCAGGCTGAATAAAGTCTCCTAACAGTTTTCCCAATCGTGCTCCTTCTCTCTTTGAGAAGTGTTAAGAGTTGTGACATTGTTTTGAGCCAAATATTAGCACCTGTATCAATCTTTGATCAATCATGCCCCCATCAGAGCAGTGCTTCCCTTTATTTCCTTGATGATATTTAGTTATTAATAATGGTACCAAAGTACAAGAATAGTAATGCTGGTGGTTTTGATAAGCCGAAGAAAAGTCATAAAGTACCTATGAAAGTTCATAAGAGAAATACTTATTAAATTTTTTTAATTTTTAATTTTTTTGGTTTGCTGTTACATGTGATTTATCAGTTTATGCAAAGGGCCTCGGGACATATTGGTCATGTAAAATGAGGTCCAACTATATTGTGGTTTCTGTTTGCTCAGTAACTTCAGACATGGCTGTTAGTGGTGATGTTTGGGTGTCAGTGGCTGAAGTAATTTCTCCTGCTGCGATCTGGTTCCTATGGAGGAAGGATGGCAAAGGGAAGGTAGAGACCCTTCACTACCTTCTGGAAAGTGCACTGGAAAGTGCACTCTCCACTCATGACTTTAGGCAGGTCATCAGAAGCAGCCCAACTTGTAAGCAGAGCAGGTACTTAAACTTCATTATCATGCTTTCAAGAGTGATCACATCATGTCTCTGGTCTTGCCTCCCTGATAGCTCCCTCACAGGTATGGTGGTACCTGAATTTTTACTATTATATGTGAATTCTTTTGGGTTGAGTATCAGAGAAAATGAAGACATTTTCCTTGATGTGCTTAATGATATTTAGGCCACTTCTCACACTCAAAGTCATCATACCTAGTACTATATGATCATAGTATCTGAGAAAAGGTGAAAATATGCAGAACAGTACTCCTGGGAGGCATAATCTTGGTAAAAATTACTTTAAAGTTATATAAGGAATCTAAAATGTTGGTGCCAGAAGGGACTTTTGAGGTCATCTAGTTTACTACCACCATTTTGCAGAAGAGGAAACAGAAGCAGGGAGGCTAAGTAACTTGCCCAAGGTCATACAGTAAGTTTCAGAGGCAGGATTTGAATCCAGATTCCTTGACTCTGTAAAGATTAAAATTTAGGGGAGACTGAGGCAGGTAGAAACTAGTTTTTCTCTGCAAGGAGTATTATATTTTTTAGGGGTTTATTAAAGGTTAAAGATTAAAGAAAATACAGAATAATAACAAAACACGTGCCTAGGCCAGAGGCCTCGACAAGATAACCTCACATCATGGAAGAGACGCGTCTGCTCCAAAACCAAAGTCCAAAAGACACAAAAGCCTTTGCAATCAGGTTAAATCCCTTCTCGATCTCGGCCCACCTCAGAATTCCATGAGATTACAAAGCATCTTGGGGAAGTGGAGCAAGGCCTTGTGGGGATTGAAGTCCAGAGTTCAAGTCTATTTTTACAACTCTAAGCCCAGGCTTGGGCAGCAGCTTGCCCAAAGTAACACAAATAGATGATGGTATAAATGTGAGTAGTAGTGAAATCCCCTCACTCCAGAAGGGTCCAGCACACTTTTCACTACATCACACTAGCTTGGATTAGCTCAAATCTTGGAAAGAATTCAATATATGGCAGGGATGCATGTTTTCATGGGAAAGCAGAATATTCTTATTAAGAATTTCCCACATAGATGAAATCATAGGTAAGAAAAACGAGCTGGACAATATGTAGGCTTTCTAACTAGTTCTATAGCTAACACTTCCTGGGTTCAATCTAGCCCCCATGGTTCTCTGCTTTGAGTGTATGCCCTTCTCTGGCTTTCCAAAAGGAATGGTGGACCTTTAGCAGAACAAATCATTTTGATTTAACCCACATAGGCATACTAGGCAAAGGGCACTTCTTTAACCCCAGGCTTATTCTCAATCAGAAAGCTTCTGATTGATGGTTAGCTTCTGGTTGCCACCTACATTCCTATCAAGCCACTTGCCTGGCCACGTATTTCCCCTTCTTCTGCCTTAAAAGAGGAAGGGGAGAAGTGACAAAAAATCAAAGACTCCTTAAAGTTCCCTAATCATACAGAAAACAGAATTATATACTCTTTTACTGGCTGCATTGGTGAAAGGGGCCAGGAATTCAGTTAAGTCAAAGGGATGAACTTCCTCCCTCAGTTTAGGTTAGTGTCTGTGTCTTTTCCCTGTTGGATCACTTACATGGGAGAAAATGGAATTATGAACAGCAGAAGGATTTTGGAGAGGAAGCCTGGGCAAGTTACTTTACTCTATTTGCCTCAGTTTCCTCATCTGAAAAACAAGCTGAAAAAGAAAATGGCAAACTATGCCAGTATCTTTGCCAAGAAAATACCAAGTGGGGTACCAAGAGAGTCAGACATGATTGAAATGATTCAATAATAAATCAGTTGGGCAAATAACCATTACCTGGTAATGCATTACAAGTCTTCAGAGATTAAAATGGTAAGGCGTGTAAAATATTTATTACAAAGCTAGGTTGAGTCCAGAAGAGATTAAAGGGAAATGATCTATGTGCATATTTTTCAGCTCTTTTTGTTGTAGCAAAGAATTGGAAATTGAGGGGTTGTCCATCAATTGGGAAATGGTTGAACAAGTTGTGGTATGTGATTGGGATGGAATTCTATTGTGCTATTAGAAATGACAAGCAGGATGATTTAAAAAAAACACCCTGAAAAGACTTATATGAATTGATGCAATATGATGTGAGCAGAACCAGAAGACACAGTGATAGCAATATATTATTTTATAAATAACTGTGAATGACTTGGTTTTTCTCAGCAATGCAATGATCCAAGACAATCCCAGAGACTCATGATCAAAAATGCCATCTGCCCTCTGAGAAAGAAGTAATGGAATCTGAATGCAGACTGAAACATACTATATTTCACTTTCTTTTTTACTTGAGATCTCTTCCACAAAATGACTAATATGGAAAAATGTGTTACATGATTGCACATGTAAAATCTATATCCGATTGCTTACTCTTTCAAGGAAGGAAGAGAGGTGGGAGGAAGTGAGGGAGGGTAGGTGGGAAGGAAGTAGAGAATATGGAACTCAAAATAAAAAAGGGAATGTTAAAATTGTTTTTACATATAACTTGGGGGAAAGAAAATATCAAAAATAAATTCTCTCTCTGTCTCTCTGTCTGTCTCTGTCTCTAGCTCTGTTTCTCTGGCTCTGTATTTCTGTCTCTCTCTGTCTCTCTGTCTCTCTGTTTCTCTGTCTCTCTGTCTCTGTCTCTGTCTCTGTCTCTGTCTCTGTCTCTCTCTCTCACACACACACACACACAAAGCTAGGTTGAGGTCTTTGTTAGAGGGATCCATGTCTCTGAACCAGGATGGAGAAAAACAAAACAAAACAGAACAGGAGAAAAGATTAAGACTGAAGTCATTAACTTGCTGGCCAGACCCTGCTTTCTTATTCTAAAGAGTTTGGATGTTGGGCTGAGAACCTTCTGCTGGGGAGGAGAGACTTGGCCAAGACTCTAAAGGAAACCAAACAAAGAAACATAAGCTTTTGGTTGGTTCAGGGTATGTCTCTGACTTTTCTAAAACAGTTTTATGCAGCAAGAAAAAGCCTATGGACTTTAATTTAAAAGAAGCGTGGCTACACTAGCTCTCTTGAAGAACTAGCCAAGAATTTCAGCAGAGCCAAAAATAAACCCTACAGTCATAGGTCCAGCATAGCAACATCTAATAATAGCTAACATTTATATAATGCCTACTATGTGCCAGGTACTGTGCCAAGCACTTTACAAATACTTTCCCATTTGATCCTTACAACAATCCTGGGAGGTAGGAGCTATTATTACCCCCATTTTACAGTTGAGGAAACTGAGGCAAACAGAGATTAAGTAACTTGCCCAAAGGTTACATAGTTAGCACATGTTTGAGGCTGGATTTGAACCCAGGTCTTTCTGATTAGCCCCAGAGCTTTCTCACTGTCTTACCAGTCTCTTTTACTTTATTCCATTCTATTTGCTTTACAATACAGTTAGCCTAGCTCTCTTGTTCCATGTTGGTTATTCATCATCTCTCATCATCATACCTTTAGACTAGCTGTTTTCCTTGTTTAGGATGCTCTGCCTCTTTAATTCTGCCTCATAGGATCTCTGGTTTGCATTAAGGAGTATCTCAAATCCCACTGTCTGCAGAAGGCTTGTCACAGTGTTTTTTCTCTCTAAGTTTACTTTCTATCTACTCTGTGTCTTGTGTATATTTATTGATGTTCACAGGCAACTAGTTGTCACAGTGAATAAAGCTTGATCTCATCTTCCCGAGTTCAAATCCAGCCTCTGACACTTATTAGTTCTGTCACCCTGGGCAATTCACTTAACCTTGTTTGCCTCAGTTTATCTATAAAATGAGCTGAAGAAGGAAATGGCAAGCCACTGCACTGTTTTTGCCCAGCAAACCCTAAAAGGGGTCATGGAGAGTTGGACACAATTGAACAGCAACAAACAAAACCAATGCTCATGCTATCTCCTACCATAGAATGTAAGAACTTAAGGTCTGGGACTGTTTTCACCTTTCTATGTATCCCAGAATTTAGCACAGTGTATGGCATGTAATAGGTGCTCAATAAATACTTGTTGATTGATTATAGTATTGGAAAAGAGCACTGGGAGCAGGTAGGTGGCTCAATAGATAGAGTCAGACCAGGGTTCAAATCTGGCCTCAGACACTTCCTAGCTGTGTGATCCTGGCCAAGTCACTTAATCCCCATTGCTTAGCCTTTATCGCTCTTCTGCCTTGGAACTGATATTTATTATTGGTTCTAAGACAGAAGGTAAAAGTTAAAAAAAAAAGAAAAAAGGAAAAAGAAAAGAGCATTGATTTGGGAGTTAGGAGGTAAATGGCATAGCCCTAGCTCTTGCATTTGCTAGTGTGACCTTAGGTAAGCCATTTAATTTTTCCTATCCTGTTTCCTTACTTGTAAAATGAAAATTAATACTTTTTCAACCTTGTTCAAAGGGTTGCTATAAGGGCCACATGAGACAATTTGTGTGAAACCATTCCACCAAATCATTGTATCATTGAGTTCTGGAGCTTGAAGAAGGAATCTTAGTGATCGTCTGCTCTGGCTACCCTCACTGAAGAGATGACATCATTGACTCCTAGAGAAGTTAGATGTTTTTCCTAAAGTTATAGTTAATCAACTAAAATTTAAGTGACTACTATGTGCCAGGCACTGTGCCAAGTGTTGGAGATGCAAAGAAGGTCTTCTAAATGTGAATTATTATTGTTGTACTAAAGGCTGTAAATGAATTAATGTTACATTTCCCAGAAGTGTTTGCTTCTTAACAACAACAACAACAAAAACTCTTATATTCTATATTAGAATCAAAACTATATCAATTATAAGGCAAAGAATAATTAAGGGTTAGTCAATTGGGGTTAAGTAACTTGCTCAAGATCACATGGCTAGGAAGTATCTGTGGTCACACTGGAACCCAGGCTCTCCCACCTTCAGGCCTGGCTACTACTGATCCACCTCGATGCCCCCAAGTATTTGCCCTTGAACAGGCAAATTTAAATTTTTGGACAATTAACTCTTTAAATCTGACAGGTTTTCTTTTTAAAAAGTTGATAATCATATTTCAGTATAATTTGTTTTCTTTGTTATCCTACACATTTTATCTTAGGCATTTAAAAACATTATTCTGCCACAGATCCAATAGAGTACCTGAATGTATACCTGCCAAAACAAACACAAGAAATATATGATTATAACATACTTTTTACATACCAAATTTACGTAGATAAGTGGAGAAATATTATTTGTGGGTGGGAAGATCATTATCTTACCTAAACTAACCTACTTATTCAATACCATCCCAATTAAGTTACCAAAAAATTATCTCATTGAGCTAGAAAAAAATAACCACATTCATTTGAAAGACAAAAGATCAAGAATATCAAATGAACCAAAGAAAAAATGTAAAGGAAGGACACGTAGCAGTAATATTTTAAACTGTATTATAAAACAGTAATTAGCAAAATTATCTGTTACTGGCTAAGAAATAGGAAGGTAAATCATTGGTACAGAACAGTAGTAACAGAGTAGTAGTAAAATATTAAAAGTAATCTTAAATTTGAGAAAAATATAGATCCAAATGTTTGAGATCTCATTCACTATTTGGTAAAAATTTCTGGGACAATTGGAAAGTAATTTGGCAGAAACTAGGTATAGATCAATTTCTTATACCATTCACTAAGATAAGATAAAAATGGATACATGACCCAGACATAAAAGATGATATCATAAGCAAATTAGAAGAACATGAAACATATTACCCATCAGATTTATGAATAGGAGAGGAAATTTTGAGTAAATGAGAGACAGCGAGCATAGTGAAATATAAAATGAAGATTTTGATTGTATTAAATAAAAAAGTTTCCATACAAATAAGACTAATGTTGTCAAGATTAGAAGGAAAGCAGAAAATTGGGGAAAATTTTTATAGATGGATTCTCAGAGGTTTCATCTCTAAAATATATAGAAAATGTTGCCAAATTTATAGGAGCAAGAGCCATCTCCCAGGTGATAAATGGGAAAAAGATATGATCAGACAGTTTCTGGATGAAGAAATCAAAGCCATACATAGGTATGTGAAAAATGCCATAAATTACTACTGATTAGAGAAATGCAAATCAAAAAAATTCTTAGGTATCATCTCACATCTATAAAATTAACTAAAATGACAAAAGGGCAAAATGACAAATGTTGCAGGAGATATGGAAAAATGAGAACACTAATACATTGTTGGTAGAACTGTGAACCATTTTGGAAGCCAACTTGGAATTATGCACAGAGAGATATAAAACTGCACATACATACCCTTAGACTCAGCAATGCTGTTACTGGATCTGTTTTCCAAGAAGATCAGGGAAAAGGGAAAACAGCCTATATCAGGGAAGGTGTGACAGAGGCTGGCACTAAAGAAAAAGTGCCAGGCTCAAGAATGTGTGAAATTGATCACCTCAATGGGGGAGGGGCCCCAGGAGTAGAATTGGGAGGAGGAGAAGACTCTGGCTGGTAGAGGAGTTGGTCAGCTCTCAGTCTTGAGAAGCTGAAGACAGAAGGTGGGAAAAATACTTTCTTCTGAGAGTTACCCACTTTTCCTGCTGGTGACTGGAAATCTTTTCCTCCCAACACTTCTCAATTGAAGGGACTTTCTGAAGAGAAAACCTGAGCAGACTTTACCTCAGCTCCTGTTGCCCAGGGGTGAGTCAACCTGACTTTCTCTTAGGGTGCTCAGGCTGCCAAGGCCTGAGTTCCCCCCAAACTGGAGGAGGGAGGGGAAGGATTTATATAGAGACATGGACCCCTTCTCCCCACTTTCCTTTTCCCATTCTTCCCTGCCCATTATTCCTTCTGTATTACCTGTTTGAGTTGACATTAAAAGTTATCCATTCCCCAAGCTGAGTGTGAGTGAGCAGATCAAGGGGAGACCCTTTGGTCTTGAGTAGTGGAGGTGGGACAAGAGGAACAAGAGTGAATTGGGGGGAGCAGCTTTAGCTAAGAAGGGAAGGCAGAAGGGGAAAACCTTCAAACCCCCTCTCCTCTCTCTGAGCCAACCCTAAACATCAGCTATCTTCTCTGAACCCCATTTTGAGAAGGGGGAGTCCTCCTCTCTTTTCCCCTCTCAATACCAAAAGTGTCATATGCTGAAAGACTGAACCTCCTTGGGTTACAAATTAATCTTTTTTTTTTTTAAATACAATGGCAAACCTTTTAGAGACTGAATAACCAAACTACAACCCTCAAGGTGCATGTGAACCCACCAACTTACCCTAGACAGGGGAGGGAGGAAGTACTCCCATTGGGCTGCAGGGCAGAGAGAGGAATCATGTGAGAAATGTCCTGAGGCACAGTGGAGAGTGGGAGAGGAGCATCCTCCTCCCACAATGTGCCATAAGTTCACCAACATGGACCTATATGTTTCAGGCTTTCTTTGTGGTGTCAAAGAACTAGAAATTGAGGGGGTGTCCTTCAACTGGGGAATGGCTGGACAAATTGTGATAGATGTTTGTGATAGAATACTACTGAACCATAAGAAACAATAAGCAGGTTAATTAAAAAAATGAATCTGGAAAGACCTACATGAAGTAAAAGAGTGAAATGAGTAGAACCAAGAGAACATTATATATTGCTACAGAATTAATATTTGAAGAATAACTCATGATTCTAGAGCATGAATTGAAGAATAGAAATATGAAAGATCCAATCTATATATATACATATCTTTTTTGTCGGGTGCTACCTTCTTTGGTGTGGGGAGGGGAGAGAGGGGCCAAAATACCTGGGAATGAACTAGATTAAATAAAAAAACAAAAACTCCATTAATCCAAAGGGTCCATAGGTTTCACTAGATTGCCAGAGGGATATAAAAAAAAGGTAAAGAAGTCCTTCTGTGGAAAGAATCTCTAGGCATTTCAGGTGGGGAAAGGGACATATTTTAGGGTAAGTATCTTTTGGAATCACTTGTGTTCAGAGTTGTTTTCTCAGTCTGTGCCGAGGGCTCTCTGTCTCTGTTGATGGAATATCATCATGAGAGGGCCAATGTTTAGTCATGGGCATGAAGACCTTTAGGGGTCATCTATAAAGAAAGACTTTTTTTGTTATGGAACACATTGTGTCCTGAGATGCTTTCCCCTTTCCCCTCCCCTCCACCTCCCACTGGACTGGGTTTTCTCATCCTGAATTCCCAATCCGGTCTCTTTGTGGTCCTGGGGCTCTGAGAGCTCTTGCTCTGTATTGAGAGGAGTAACACATCTCCATTATGGGACAACCAGGTATTCCAGGGACCACTAGTACATAGTTCCTATGCATTTGCCCATCATCTGCAGCTCCTGTAGTGACAGCTGCCCCCGTTGGCTGAGGGTGTTCAGAGAGCTGGTGTCAGTTTGTAATGTCATACACTAGCCAGGGTTTGGCAAGGGTTACCCTACCTGAAGAAGACTACCCCTTCAGGTGTGGGTGATAAACCTATTGTCCCTTGTTCTGTGAGTTGGATGTGCCCTTGCCTGGGCCAGACGTGATGAATGCTGGTTCAAGCTCGGGCTGTTTTATCACTTGTGTTCCTGGGAATCAGAGAGCCTTTTGGGAGGTCCTACTGGTGACCAGTCAGTCAACAAGCATTTATTAAGTCCTTACTATGTGTCAGGCATCTTGCTTGGTGTTGGGTAGGTTTGAAGACTGAGCCAGAAGGGAATTCCATGTCTGTTGCTGGGATTTAGGGGTCTTAGGGAAGTGATAGGAGGTAATCGTAATGCATCAACAAAGCTTGAAGTAGGTTAATGGTCTATGATGATCTATGGTTCATAGTTTTCTGAGCCAGAACAATCTGAGATCCCACATTTATCTTTTTTTTTTTAAACCCTTACCTTCTGCCAATACTGTGTATTGGTTCTAAGGCAGAAGAGTGATAAAGGCTGGGCCATGGGGGTTAAGTGACTTACCCAGGGTCACACAGCTGGGAAGTGTCTGAGACTAGATTTGAACACAGAACTTCCCATCTCTTGGCCTGGCTCTCAATTCACTGAGTCATCCAGCTGCCTCCATTTATTTTAGAATAAACGGGCCCACTGTGAAGCTGATGCTGATCAGGGCCAGTCTTAGGGGCAGAGATGGAATAGGTGATTTCCTATATGATTTGATTTCAGGGTCACAAAACCAAAGGTCTAGAACCAAGATGGACCTTAGAAGTCATGTTGTCTAGCCTTCTCTTTTTATAGATGAGGAAACTGGTGCTTAGGGAGAATAAGTGATTTGCCCAAGATTGCACAGTAAGTGGGGTTCTAACACAGGACTTTTGATTTGAAATGCCACATGCTTTTTACTGCCCCACATTGCGTCCACTGGGACCATGCCCTGGGGCGGCCCCTGTTCCATATCCAACTCTTCCAGCTGCCACCTGATTCCTGGGGATGAAGTATTTTAATTCCGCTGCTAGAGATCAGCCTTAACTTATAAGTCCCCCTGAAGAGAAAACCTGGGGAGTTACCTTCACATTGAAGTGTAAAGGACTGACACGAGGACCTTTCTACAGAGCAGGCTTTGATGGGGAGGAAGGAGAAGGACAAAGAAAGGGAAGGTTCAGGGTTCCAAGCTCCATCATTTTGTCTCGGTCTTGGCCCTGACTGTCATTAACCTATTTCCAGGAATCCCAAATGAACTCCGTAATGAGGCATTTAATATAGTGACAACTTATATAAACTTGTAATAATGTTCCTTTTTCTCCCTACCTCCTCCCTGGGAAGTCAGTCCTGTCAGATGGAGAACGAAGCAGTGGATTAATTCCCAGTCTGACACAATCATGAGAGTCAGAGAGGCTAGTTGCTTAGACAGGGTCCTAATGTCTGTTAGGGGAAAGTGGGTCATATTGATTTCCTTCCTTGCTTTGTATGCTACTATCCTTGAGTGCCAAATTTGTAGTCAGCAAGACTTGGATTCAAGTCCTGCCTCAGACACTCACTAGCTGTGTGACCATGGGCTTGCCATTTGACCTCTTTGTCTCAATTTCCTTATCTGTAAAATGGGGATAATAATACTTGCAGCACTTCTTTCCTGGGGTTGTGAAGATCATATAAGATCATGTACGTGAAATGCTTCACAAATTGTTAAACACTATCTAATCACCCTATCTGGTTTTTATCTGTTCATTTCTGAATTGTACACTAACATCATTACCAGTTCACCTTTCTCCTCTTAAAATACTGTGGCGTGGAACACTGCTGCTCTGTAAGACATGATGAGCAGGTTCATTAAAAAAAAAACTGGAGGGGGGGCAGCTGGGTAGCTCAGTGGATTGAGAGCTAGCCCTAGAGACCGGAGGTCCTAGGTTCAAATCTGGCCTCAGACACTTCCCAGCTGTGTGACCCTGGGCAAGTCACTTGACCCCCATTGCCTAGCCCTTACCACTCTTCTGCCTTGGAGCCAATACACAGTATTGACTCCCAGACGGAAGGTAAGGGTTTAATATTAAAAAAAAAAACTGGGAAAGGCCTATAGGAGATAATGAAGAGTGATATGAGGAGAACCCAGAGAACATTACATACAGCCACAGAATTAGTATTTGAAGAATGACTTGTGAATGTCCACCTTCAGAGAAAGAACTGATAAATAGAAACACGAAAGACGGAATTGATATATACACATATCTCTTTGTTTGGTGATGCCTTCTGGGGGGGGGATGGACTGAGATATTTATAAATACATTTTACTAAAAATAAAATTTAAATTAAAAACTAAAGCAAAATTCCTTCATAAATTCTAGCTATCCTATGCCTGATTCAAAACCATTCATACCTTCCATGATAATGAGATTCTCCCTTCTTATTTCTGTTAGAAAAGGTGAGGTTCTCTCTCTCTCTCCCTTCCTCCCTCCTCTCTCCTCCTCTTCTTCTTCTTCTTCTCCTTCTCTCCCCCTCTCCCTCTCTCTCTCTGTCCCTCTGCCTCCTTCTGTCTGTCTGTCTATCTGTAACCCTCCCTCTCTATCCCCTCTCCCCCCTCTCTGTCTCTTTCTCTTTCTCTCTCTCTGTCTCTCTGTCTGTCTCTGTCTGTCTCTCTGTCTCTCTGCCTCTCTCTCTCTTTCTCTCTTTCTGTAGTAGGAACAATTATTATTTCCCATTTTACAGATGAGAAAACTCAGTTTGTAAAAGGTTAAGGGACTTGCTTCTGGACAGTAAAAAGCAACTGGTTGTTAGTGTTCAAGCTGAGGGCTTTTGCATTCTCCCATGCAGCCTTTTTCATAGTTTTGTATCCATATGCTCACGTGAGCTTCATTTGACAAGTCAGGGAAATGGGCCTCACTGAAGTCAGGTGAATTGGTCAGAATCGTACACTTGGGGAGCTACGGGGCCGGTAACTAGACCTTGGGTCTCTTGACTTCTACTGTAAGAAGGAAATTTAATTAAGCAGCCTCTCACTTGCATTAGCTTAAGAATCTGTGTGTTTGATACCTTGTAACTGTGTGATTTGTAGTAATAATATAGTCCCACACAAAAGTCTGTGTATATAACCAGATGAAGAAGGAGAATGTCCCCAGGATAGTAGCTGAGTTATAATCTCAAGTTTGTGTGTTACTATATTAATCCTAAATGAGTTACTATGTTAATCCTGTTGTATGAGTTCATTTTATAATGTACTTGATGGCAAATTAATTCATGTAGGAGGCCACAGGGACCAGAAAGTCACCCAAGGAGATGGAGAGCAAGGCTCCTCTGAGGGCTCCTGGGACAGAAGATTTTGGGAATTTCCTGTTACCTCTGTCAAGAGTGACCGTTTAAGTCTCCCCTTCTTGTCTTTAAAAATCTGCTGATGTCAAAGATCAGGGTCTCAGATTCAAGTAAGGAAGCTGCAGCCTCTGACTTATTTGCCTTGCGCACCAAATCAAGTCCAGCTTTGCTCAGAGACCACTTTTCCCAGGCCTTTTTCTTTCTCTACTCCATCAAATATTTGTGTCAAGCGCTGCTTGGTGGTATGCTGTGTGCCCCATCGGGAGGTGGTAGGAGGGACTGGCAGTCAGTGCCATTTGATAATGCTGCCAGTAATCATGATACCAGCTTTTTGCCTACAGGTTTCCATTTCTTCTCAAGTCACATTTTCAAGGCTATAACAGGAGGGTAAGATAGTTCCTTGTCATAGCACGAGAGGACACCTGGGGAGTTTCAGTGCCTCATCATCCAGGTGAGAGAACACCAAGATAAGAGCAAGAAATAAAATGTAACCCTTTCAGTGACATTTTAAGTGCCTGATCCCTGAGCCCGACAGCCTCTTATTTATCAGAAAGTTGGCCTTTCTAAAGTGGCAGTGCACTTGAAATTAGTCTACTGAGCTGTCACCTACCATGACAAGGCAGCATGGCATGATAATAAATAACAACTCACGTTTATTCAGCACTTTACCCATCATATCTCATTTGATCCGCAGGAAAACCCTGGGAAGTAGAGGATGATATTATCATCCCCATTTTACAGATGAGGATATCGAGGCTGAGGGAAATTACTTAAGGGGCTTGGCAAGGATCAAGCATCCAGCAAAATGTCTGGGACAGGATTCAAATTCAGATCTTCTTGACTCCAAGTTCAGCCCACTCACTATAGCATCTTCTGGAAAGAATAAAGCAGACTTGGCGTCCAGGGTAGGCTCTGCCATTTAGGAACTATGTGACCCCAAGTAAGTTGCATCACTCTTTCATCCGTAAAAGGGACAGAATGGTTCTTGTGCCCTCTGCCTCATAGGGCTGCTGTAAGGGTAAAATAAGACAGATTGTATGTAAATTCTATGTGTCAACCTTTAAAATCATGGAGAATTGTAACTAGTAATTGTGATGACAAATTCTTTTTCTTTGAGTAGAGGGGCACAATGATGGCACAGAGAATAGTCTCATTGTGAGTACAATCATACCCAATAATAACAAATAGATAATAATCTGACCCTCAGAAAATCTTGGCTTTCATGTCTAAAGGAGTTGGAGCGAAGTTGGCTCTGGGAAAGGGGTACTACAGTGACGGGGTGCTGGGGGTGTCCTTGGCGGGGCCAGTTCTATAAGGTGAGGTGAAGATGATGGTCATTATGGGAAAGAGGCACTTACTTATGTCGAAGTGGGACTGTCTCTGTTAAGCACTATCTAATTGCCTTATGTTGCAACCAATTGAGGCGAAGCCCCTTTTGGAACATGTTAGCTATGAAGTATTTTAGAAATGTGAACTAGTTTTAATTGAGGCTACATTATTACTTAGGCACCTTCCTTCTGCAAGTGACAATTTACTTATCTATTAAAAAAGGGTTAAAAGGGGACAGCTAAGTGAGTGGATTGAGAACCAGGTTTAGGGACAGGAGATTATAGGTTCAAATCTGGCCTCAGACATTTCCTAGCTGTGTGACCCTGGGCAAGTCACTTGACCCCCATTCCTAATCCTTAACACTCTTCTGCCTTGGAGCCCATACATAGTATAGATTCCAAGATGGAGGGTAAGAGTTAAAACAAAAAAGAGGATTAGACTAAATCATTGATGTCAAACTCAAGTAGAAATGCGGGTCATAAATTCAGGCATAAAGATCCCTTCAGGTTACATATTGATTTCCTTTTTAATGTGTTATCTTTATTTTATTGTATTTTTATTTATTTTGATAAATATTTACCAATTATATATGTACATATATATTTAACATATACTTTCTGTCATATAATCAATATTTAGCATTATTTCCAAGGCAGAAGAGTGGTAAGGGATAGGTCATGGGGGTCAAGTGACTTGCCCAGGGTCACACAGCTGGGAAGTGTCTGAGGCCACACTTGAACACAGAACCTCCCATCTTTGGGCCTGGCTCTCAATCCACTGAGTTGTCTAGCTGCCTGAACCTATTATATTTTAATCGAATTCCTGTGCCTTTGAGAGTGTTGCTGTTAGGCAGATTGTTTTGGGTTTCTAAAGTCCCTTCTGGTTCAGAATCCTATTAGTCTTGACTCCTTCGGCACTTGCTGTGTGAAATTTGGCAAGTCACTTAATGTACTCAGTGCTTGGTTTCTGCTTCTGTGAAATGGAGATGATGATTTCTGCCTAACCTACCTCCTAAGGGTTGTTAGGGGGTATCAACAGGAGAATGCTTGAGCAAGTGTAAAGGCCTCTCTATATTTTAAGTATTACTAAATAAATTAATATCTGGAGCAGCACCTCAGAGGCCATCTAGCCCAGCCTCTACATGAGCAGGCATCTCTACTACATTTCCAACAAATGGTCATCCAGACTGCTAGAAGACCTCCAGTGACGACGGAAAGCTCACTACCTAGCAGCTTAAATAGCAGGTGCTGAGAACTGTGGGATCCTGACCCTTGTTCCTTTCTCCTTTCTAGTTACTCATGAAAGACTATAAACACTAAAGTTATATTTATATCATGCCTTTTGAAGACTCGGTGTCATACTGGACTACTAATAAAACATCTGAGCTCAGATGAGTATGAAATATTCATAGTCTTCAATTCAGTGTCTTTTTTTGAAACCCTGACCTTCCATCTTAGAATCAATACTGTATATTGGTTCCAAGGCAAAAGCGTGTTAAGAGCTGTGCAATGGGGGTTAAGTGACTTACCCAGGGTCACACAGCTGGGAAGCGTCTAAGGACACGCTTGAACCCAGGACCTCCCATCTCTGGGTCTGGCTCTCCATCCACTGAGCCACCCAGCTGCCCCCTCACAGTGTCTTCTTAAAGACCAGGGGCTTGTTTGCAGTTAGTGTCTTTATAGGCAATTGAAGTCAAACAAAATAATTCAATTTGTCTGGAATGACAAAACAAGACTATGGTATATTTATTATAAACAACCAGTGTGACACTGGCCCCTATTTGTAGATGTTTGAATTGAAGAATAAGCCTTCAGTTAAATTTGGCCTCCGTCAGACCTGCATTGTGCTTTTGGGATAGTTAACCGAAATCCTCTCAGACGGCCTGCCATAAACCTGGCTGAAGCCTAGCTGTCTGAACCATAACCAAGGGACCATTCTTTACCTGCTGGCAAGAAACTTGAAATGAATTCCCTAAAACATACCTAAGAAAAAAGTCTTTTGGGTACTGAATTTGCAGCCCCGAGACCACGTGGTGCCAGGAACTTCAGAAGTCTATTTATTATAGGCTCCTTGACACCGTATGTTAACTGTCACCACAATCACTTTAAAAATCTGAAAGTTAAAGGCGATACATTGGAATAAATAAATGGCTAAATAAATAAATGGAATGATACATTGGAATAAATAAATATGACATCAATATGATGATCTTTATCAACCCCTCTCACCCTTCATCCCATTCCCAACAAACTTGTTCTCTCTATTATACATTGTGGGCACTGTCCATAAATTAGATAATACCCATCAATAATTACCAATTGGGCAGATTATGTTTACGATGAAGTTACGATGAAGGTTTATTTAATTATCTTTGTTAGTAGGCAAAATAATATTCTTGAATGTGATAAATGTTAAAACGTGAATGTGTTTATCCTTTTACTACAGACCATAAAGTCTTTAGAATTTTGAAAGGGTCTTCAGCAATCATCAGTTTAACATATAGCTTATCTAGAGCTCCCTGCAACTACATTCCCAGTAAGAAATAACAGCCCCTGCTTGAAGTGACTTCTAGCAATGAAGGATTTCCAACCTCCCAAGACAGCCCATTTCACTTTTGGACAGCTCTAATTATTAGGAAATCTTTCCTTACTTTCAGCTGAAATCTGTTCCATTTTAATTTCCATCCATTACTCAAAATTCTGTCCAAGCAAAACAAATCTCATTCCTATGCCAAATGATGGCCCTTTAAGTATTTTTAAATAGCAAGCCTGTCCCCACTAAGTCTCCCTTTCTCTGGGCTCACATCCTCAGTTCTCTGTCCTGCTTTTTGTATTGCATGCTTTCTGGTTTTCTCACCGCACTGATCTCCTTTTCTCTGGACATAGTCCAGCTTATCAATATCCTTCCTATAATACGGCTCCTAGAATTGAAGACAGTACTCTAGCTGTGGCAGAATAGTGAGATGGCCTCCTCTCTCATTCTGGACATTATGCTCTTTATAGAAACACAGTCCAAAGTAGCAATAGTTTTTAAGGTACCATAACATCTGGATGGTTAATATAGAGTTTGAAGCCCACTAAAACCCCACTAAAAGGGATCTTCTTCAATTTCTCCAAAACATCACACATGTGTTGACCACTGAGGAAAATAACGACTAGATATAGAAATCATTAGGAACATCAGTGGCGGTGTGCTTCTTATTTCTGTAGGGCATTAACCTACTAAGGGCTCATGGGTAAAAATTCAAATTTTGAAATCAATCCTTTTCACTGGTTAAAATAAAAAAAATTTTTTTCTGAAAGTCATCAGTTCCTTGGTTAATGTTACTCAGTGTTTAAAATATTTTTTCTCTTATTTTAAGATCCAGTTATGGATTACTACTGTATCAATTACCTATATAATATTGATATTGTCTCAGTTGCCCTTTAATTCACATTTGTTGGCTTCAAGGTCAGTCTCAAATGAAAAAAGTCCAAGTTCATTAATGTTTTTCAAGGAATGTGGGTTTTATTACTTTTAAGTACATATGGTACACTGAACTAATCACAACAGTCTGTTAGACAAGGTTAATTGAATAGAGAAGAATCCTTTGCAATTAATTAGCATATTTTATGACAAAAGTACAGTATCTGAAAAGAGTTTGTTCTCTCAAATAGGTTATTTACACTCTTCTATTTGCTTGCAGAAACATTTCTTGCTACATAATGCTTGAATCAATTCTGCCTTGTTTAGATTGAATTGCTATGAAGGCCTGTATACCGGGGATGCCCAAATACTAAAGCTTTGTGCCGAATTTCTGGTCCTTCCAGTTGAAAGTCCATGTAGCTGATAAGAGATATCTAATTGCAAAAAAGAAAGGGTTACGGTTGATTTAAACTCTTCTGTCCTGAAGAATGTTTTTTTTTTTTCCCTCGGCATTCCTG
Source organism: Monodelphis domestica (assembly GCF_027887165.1). Classification (NCBI taxonomy): domain Eukaryota; kingdom Metazoa; phylum Chordata; class Mammalia; order Didelphimorphia; family Didelphidae; genus Monodelphis; species Monodelphis domestica. Next base: position 418,818,309 of record NC_077229.1, on the reverse strand, counting down.
TAGGCTTGAGATTCGTTCTGAGTTAAATAGATGGGTTAATTCTAAAGCTGCAGTGAATATCTCACAGGCACTCGAGAAATATCTTTAGAGGAATCAAGCACGAACACAACTGGCACGTGACTCCAAAGAGACTGGAGAGATTTCGGAGTCAAGGCTTCAGCATCAGTGCCCAGGATGCTGATTAAAATATCGGGAGGAGGACGTCTTTCAGAGGGGGCTCATTCGAGCTGCATTTCTAGGTTTTGTTTTTGTTTTCACTCTTAGGGGCTCTTGAAGGTAATAAAAACATCTCTCTGATTAGCCTTTTATAGCTTTCTAGAGCTCGAGGAGAGAGAGAGAGAGAGCTCAATGAGAGAGAGAGAGAGAGAGAGAGAGAGAGAGAGAGAGAGAGAGAGAGAGAGAGAGAGAGAGAGAGAGAGAATTTAGCTACTACCAGGACTTTCAGTAGAAGCTAAGAGCTGGTTATTGGGGGCCTTGGGTGAAGGTGAAAAAACGTGGGAATTTGTCTTTGGGAATAGTTTGGAAAGCTAGCCCGGGAGGTCTGCCCACTAGCCAGTTGGCAGGGGGAGCCCGTCCAGTGATATATCAGCCTGCAGGAGCCAAGCACTCTCTCTCTCTCTCTGTGTCTGTCTCTCTCTCTGTCTCTCTTTCTTTCTCTGTCCTTGAAGAGCAGCCCAGTTGACCTTGCTCCTGCTTACTCCTGAGAAATCACCAGGAAAGCCGAGAAAACAGAGAGAGAGAGAGAGAGAGAGAGAGAGAGAGAGAGAGAGAGAGAGAGAGAGAGAGAGAGAGAGAGAGAGAGAGAAAGAGAGAGGTGACTAAACACCCTTCCTGCCGCATGCAAATACAGCCAGGCTGGGAGCTGGGCTCCACGCCTCCCCTCCTCTCAATCGGGCTTTTCATTCCCTGATTCAACCGGCATTTTCTGCTCTTGCCTTCCTCCCCCACTTACAAACACAGCTTTTCATGAACCAGATTGCCGCTGTTCTTCCCCCCTCCTTCTCCCCTCCCCAACCCCTCCTCCCGCTTCTCTTCTCCTCCTCTTTTTCCTGCAGGACGAAATCCAAATCGCCCTGATCACTACCTACTTGTTCGATCATAGCACACCCCGGTCACGTCTCCCGGCGAGCCCTGACTGCCAGCATCACGGAGCAGAAGCAGAGGAGGGCAGAGGACGTTGGGGAGCGGGGAAAGGGGGTGGGAGCCCCAGGCCTTCTCATTGGCTGCTGCCCCCCGCGATGTACAGTCTCTCGGATAGGGGCATCTGGAATCTCGCTATGGAATGGAAATAGGGAGCTTGTCCGGCAAGAGGGGCACAGGGAGGGAGGAGGAAGGCTAGGGGCCGGCCCGGCCCCGACAAACCGCTGCGCCTCTGGCTCCCCTGAGTGGGCGCGGATGATTTTGGATGACACCCACGACCAAGGTGCTTAGAAAGTTTACCCCACCGAGAGCGCGGTGCTTCGCCTGACAGCCCCAGGGAGCGGAGAGGGGAAGGAGGAGGAGGAGCAAGAGGAAGAAGAGGAAGAGGAGAAGGAGGACGGTTGCACCATGGGGCATTGGGTCCTGGGCTGCCTTGGTCTGGGGCTGGAGGCAGGAGCACTTGACCCCTGTCAGTGAAAGCTGGGCCCCCGGGCTCGCGGAACCGAGCCCTTGTCGAACTCAGTCTCCTGCCCCATCTCCGAGCCAGGATGGGCTACGCCGACCCCTCGGCGAACCGGGATCTGCTCGGGAATCGAACTTTGTTTTTCATCTTCATCTGCGCCTTTGCCGTGGTGACCTTGCTGCAACAGATCCTATATGGCCGAAACTACATCAGGAGGTCAGAAAGTGGAACGCGGGACTGAGGCTGGGGCTGGGGGACGGGCCGAGGAGTCAGCTGGAGTTCACCCTGTCCTAGCTGCTCCGGGGACGGGGGTTCATTTCATTGGTTTTTGCAGGATGTATACGGTTCCCCCCATCCTCCTTTTGACAGGGAGACACCGAGCAGCATTAAGTTTCAGTGGCACCCAGATAAATGCTGCTCTCTGAGAAGCCAGGGGTCACTAATGAGCAAGGACTCAGAGGCCATATGTGTGTACTTCGGACTCCCATAATACGGGAGAACGATAAAGATTCATAATCTAACTTCGGCTCCCTAGAGGGAGAGCCTTGAATGCCAACACCAATTTTGAATGATTAGAAATCCTATTTGAATGCTGGGGGTCAGTGACAAGGGTCGAAATTGAGAACTCCGACCTGGGTTTCAGGGTCCTTCCTTCTTTACCTAACTCTAGAGTTACTTCTCAAAGCTCCTTTGGGGGAGGTGAGGGTCAGATTGCCTAAGAAGCTTCTTGTTTAGTGAACTTGACCAATGCTCAGTTTAGGGTGTTTGGGGAAAGGGGTTTTTGTAGGGAAGGGTTTTGGAAGATGGGGAGGAGGGAATGCAATAGTGATTCTGAATTTTTCTTTCCCCCCATCATTGGATTTGATCATATAAAGAAAATTCACAGCTTAATGTGTTCTGGGATAGTAGAAAGAGCACTAGCCCTGGAGTCAGAGGACCTGGGTTCAAATCCTATCTTTGATTTTTGTGACACTCACAAGTCATTTAACTTCCTTGGGCCTCAGTTTCCTTATCTGTAAAATGAGGGGCATGCATCAGATGGGGGGCCAAGGTCCTTTCTAGCCTTAGATCTATGATCCTACCTTTTGATGAATTTTTATTATGAGCCAGGGATGTGGTGAGAAATATGAGCCAGTCTTTCTCACAACAGAGCCTCTTGACATGAACAGAAATATCCCCAGAAAGTATGACTTGGAAAAATATTTGGAAAAATGACCACTTATACACTTAAATATTCTTCTCTCTGCCTCTGCTTCTCTGAGGGTTGGACATAGCTTTTGCTTATTTCTGCCTACTTAAGTCCAGAGCCTGTGCCAGGCCAGTCCCAAATTGAAGTTACTATTAGGGATCAAATTTGTCTGGGTCCAACTCAACCACCTTTTCCAGTGCTGCCATACCTGCTTCCCTCCTCACCTCATCCTACAAGTTTACTCCCCAAATGTGATTTTTCCAGTGTTTTCCTTTGTATTAAATACCCCTCACTCACTTTTCTGATTAGACAGCTGTCCTTCACCCCAGTTGGCCATACATCCCCCCTCCTGCCCACTCCCAACTCCTCTCCCTCATCTCAAGACCTTGCTAGTTGATGTTGCTGCTGGTGGAGGGAGGAGGGCATTTGAAATGCTCCAAAGAGAGCAGCAATTCATCATTTAAAAATAAAAATAGATCTTTCAGCAATGGGGAATCACAGGTACATTGCAAGAGCAGATGAGAACATTTAGAGCTGGAAGAAACTTTAAAGATCAATTCCAACCTTTATTTGCATTTTACAGTCAAGAAAACTGAGACCCAGAGAAATAAAATTACTTTCCAAGTATGTAAGTGGAAAGGCTACTACTAGAAATGCCTGCCCAATGACCCTAGATCTGTGACTAGCCCTCCAGAGGTGACATGACTTTCAAGGGGATTTTCTTCGCCTTGGGAGTCAGCAGCTGATTAGACCTGCATTAGACTAGTGGTTTGGAAGGACAATTCAGCCTAAACCCTGAGAGGTTGTTGGAAGCCTCAGCACAGCTCTTGTGTTACTGCTCCTACTTCTGGCTACATCTTCTCTCTCCTCTCCTCATGAGGACCAGTTCAGCGTTCAGTTTCAAGTCTTCCTCTCATTTTCTTGTCCGAACTGTAGATGTTGATTGTTTATTTTCCTCCCTTTCCCTTATTGCTGCTTGCCTCCTTGTGATCGGTCTTAGATTTTGGGGGAGGACATCCATCAGGAAGGCCTTCAGGATTCAAATCTGCCACATCCCTATCTACTAGTCATGCTATTCTCTTGGAGCTAAAGGATGGGGTTGGGGGGGGGGGAGGAGAGAAGAGGAGAAAAGTCAGCAGCTTCCCCAGCAAGCTTCTGTGTTGTGCTATTGGAGCAGAAGAGGGGAAACAGAAGCAAACCAAACTCGTCAAACTACTTACTATTGCTGGTTTCATGGGGTCAGGATGACCTCATCTTAAAGAGCTAGCTTCCTAGAGCAGGACGTGTGTACCCTTACTGCCTGCCCTGCAAAGACACCTGCCTTAACCTTTTAGATCATTCTTGTCCCCATTCTTGGACCTTGCTACAGTGCCCTAGCACAACTGAAGGAGTCATTTACTGAAAATGGACTATGTACTCAGTTCTGAGCTTTTGGGAGCTACCTTTGTTTATCAGACATTATCCCTGTGGTTAAGGAGCTAATGGTCCTCCCTGGGAGACAAGTCCTACACACATGAAACAATAAAAAACCAATTAAGTATTGTTGGTTAATCTTTTTCAGTCATGTCAGATTCTTCATGATCCCATTTGGAGTTTTCTTGGCAAGGAGATTGGAGTCGCTCGCCATTTTCTTCTCCAGCTCACTTGACAGATAAGGAACCTGAAGCCAACAGGGTTAGGTGACTTGCCTAGGATCACATGGCTAGTAAGTGTCTGAGGCCAGATTTGAACTCGGGAAGATGAACCTTCCTGACTTCACGCCCAACACTTTAACCACTGGGTCACTTAGCTGCCCGTGGTATAGTGTAATATCCATGAAGTGCCTGTTGTGGACAGAGCACTAGGTTAGGTGGGATACAAAGTTTAGATGAGTCCCTAGGCTTCTAATCCAGTGGGGGAGATAAGACTCTGATATACAAGTAATTGTATATATAATATTATGAGATAAATTCATTTGAGAGTTAGAAGTCCAAGTTCTGGAAGAAAGTTAATTAATAACAACCAGGCCAAGCTTTCTGAGAAGTGCCAACTAATGAGGGAAAAGAGAAAGAAGTCACTGGGTGGAATCTTTAGAGTGGGAAGATTTCTTTTTCTTTTTTTTTTTAAACCCTTACCTTCTGTCTTGGAATCAACACTGTGTATTGGCTCCAAGGCAGACCAGTGGTAAGGGCTAGGCAATGGGGGTCAAGTGACTTGCCCAGGGTCACACAGCTGGGAAGTGTCTGAGGCCATATTTGAACCCAGGACCTCCTATCTCTAGGCCTGACTCTCAATCCACTGAGCTACCCAGCTGCCCCCAGGAAGATTTCATGGAGGAGTTTAGACTAGAACTAGACCTTGAAGGATGAGTAAGATTTGACCAGTCATATAAAAGGAAGATTTTTCTAAGTTCTCAGCTATGGGAAATCACATACGGGATAGAAAATGATGGACAGGAAATGAACTTGGGTAGTGTGAACAAAGGGAGAGGCAGAAATAAGTGGGAGATATGTGGGTGAGTGAAATGAGGACTGAATGAGGCAAAGTCCATGTTCTAGAGTGCAGAGGAAGATAACACTAGGAATATTGGGGAGGCTTCAATTGTGGATGGTTTTGAAATCGAGGAAGAGGAATTTGAGCATGGTGTAGTTGCCAGTTGGGAGCCATTTTGGTTTCCTGAGGGGAGAAATGACATGAGGAAATCATTGTTTTAGAAGGATGAGCCTAAGTGTATGCATGTGTGGATTAGAGACAGAGATGCCAGTAGTGGAGGTGGAGTAGAGCGATAATCCCATTTAGGAGCTTCAAATCTTTAGTTCTTATCTGTCCCCTTTGGAAATTCCTAGGGTTAGTGTCACCTCCTCTGATTCATCCATTATCTACATGACTACCGAAGTGATTTTCCTTAGGTATTAGTGTGACCAGGTCACTCTCCTGCTCAGAAAGGTCTGGTGGTTTCCTATTGCCTTTCCCATAAAATATGGACTATTCTCTTTGTCATTTAAAACTAGCTTTCCCAATTTATACATTAGTCCCCGTTATGTACTCTACCATCCAGTCAAACCGGTCGATTTGCTTGCAGATTTTACATTCCATTTCTTGTCTCCATGTCTCTGCCCAGGCACTAAGTCCTCTCTGCTTGGAGATGCATTCCTCCTCACTCCTGCCTCTTAGAATCCCTAGCTTCCTTTAAAGTTCACTTTAAGTGCCATTTCCTACATGATTTTCTGATCCTCTCAGCAGCTAATGACATGTCTCCACTTCCCCCTACCTTAATACCTTGTAGCTAGTTTATTTACCTTATATAGACCTATTTTAAAAAACCATTCTGTTTCTCCTAATAGTTTCATTTTTTGTCTTTGAATTCCCAGTGTTTAGAAAAGTATCTGGCGTATAGTTGGTGCCTGTTGTTTGAATGATTGATTGATTCTTTAAAGAAAATCTTTACCTTCTATCCTAGAATCAATTCTGTGTATTGGTTCCAAGACAGAAGAGTTGTAAGGGCTAGGCAATGGGGGTTAAGTGACTTGTCCAGGGTCACACAGCTAGGAAGTATCCAAGACCAAACTTGGACTTCCCATCTCTGGACCTGGATTTCTATCCACTGAGCCACCCAACTTCCCCACTGGTTTATTCTTTTTTAATCTTGAGCTTATTTGGTGTCATTTTATTAAAAGCTCTCCTTTAAAGTTCCAAGATCTCAGGACCATTAGTTTAAAGTTACCAGTGAAAAGTCAATGAGAAATTTAGACCTGTGGAGAGTGGCAGGTGATAAGCCTAATTCTGCCTGCTTCTAAACTGCCTCTCATTTGTAAAACTAGGGAGCAGCATGTATTCTTTAAAAAAACAACAACCAAAACCCCTTACCTTCTGTCTTAGAATCTATGCTAAGAATTGGTTCTAAGGTAGAAGAGCAATCATAGCTAGGCAATGGGAGTTAAATGACTTGCTCAAGGTTCCATAATTAGGAAGTGTCTGAGGCCAGATTTGAACTCAGGATCTTTGTTTCCAGGCCTGTCTCTCTATCCATTGAGGCACCTAGTTGCCCCTAGCATGTCTTCTTTCAGATATAGTACTCTGAAACCATCATGATTCATGGCTAACTCTCAAGCAAACTCTATTGGCCAAAGGGGGAAGGAGCAAGAGGGTATGAATAGTTAGCCCCATTGCTGGAGAAACTGCTAAAGGCATGTTCTGTCCTACCTGTGGATGAATGGGAACCTCATCACCATCTATACAGAGATAGCACTATAAAAATTTAAATTTAAAATTAGAAAAATTTCATTTACACATAGAAGTGATTTTTGGCAATTTTTTTTGCTATTTTAAAATTTAGATTTTTTCTCCCTCTCTTCCCTTTCCCCCTCCCTGAGGCAATACATAGTCTGGTATAGGTTATACCTGCCCTTTCATGAAATACAAATTTGCAAATTGCTCATGTCATGATAGAAGAAACATATCACATATATAATAGAAATATCTTAATGGACATATGGTGGAAGATACATGTTTGATCTGCACTTAGATGCTAACAGTTCCTTCTTTGGCTGTGGATAGCATTTTCTTCATGAATCCCTTGTGGTTATCTTGGAGATTTGCTTTGTTGACAGTGGGTTAATCCTTCATGGTTGATTATTATATGATATTTCTGTTACTGTGTACATTATTTTCCTGGTTCTGCTCACTTCACTTTGCATCAGTTCATATAATTCTTTTCAGGTTTTTCTGAAATCATTCCTGTTCATTATTCCTTCTGGTGCAATTGAATTCCATTACAACTATATACCACAACTTGTTTATCCGTAATTACAAAGTATATTTATGTACATTCTCCAGCTTGTTCCTTATAATGATGCTAGAAAGAGATAACATAGGGACATTGAGGTGGTTTAGTGGATAAAGATCCAGGCTTGGAGAGAAAGGTTCTGGATTCAAATATGGCCTCAGACACTTCCCAGCTGTGTGACCTTGTGCAAGTCACTTAACTCCTTTTTTACTTCTCTTCTTCTTGGAACCACTACATAGTATTGATTCTAAGGCAGAAAGTAAGAGATTAAAAAAGGAGAGAGATAACATAGATATTATTATCCCCATTTTACACATGGGAAAATTGAAGTTAGGGAAGTAACCTGCTCATAATCTTATAATTACTAAGTGATAGACTTAGTATTTGCCCATGGATTTCCTTGATTCTAAATCCTGGCCCTTTCTACCACATTGCAACTGTAGCTTGGGGCAGCTGGGTGGTACGGCTAGAATGCTAGGAAGATCTGAGTTTAAATCTAGGCTGAGACCCTGAGAGCTGTGAGACCCTAGGCAAGTCATTTAACCTTTGCAGTTTCCTCCTCTGTAAAATAGGAATAATACTCCCAAAGCTGTTGTGAGGACCAAATGAGATAATAATTGTGAGGTGCTTATCCCAGTGTCTAATCTATAGTAAGCATTACATAAATGTTACTTTTATCATTATCTTGATGTAGAGAGACCCATGATAATATTTACAATACTTGCTTATTTCTCTTTGCTAGTCTGAGAGACACCCTCAGCCAAGCAAACTTTCCTCTTTCTGCTCCTCTTTCACCTTTCTCCTTATCAGGCACTTCCACCCTTCTCTGTTCAGTATCCTCATGCTTGTCCATATCCTTTTGGATAGTAAGAAAAGCAATCTGATAATGTCATTCACACCGCCCTTCCCAGGGGCATTATATTTGATGAGATGTGCCTGGAAAAGGCAATCAGTGCTCAGGCTAGAGGAGGGAATTTTTTTAGTGGAGAATTCTCAGCTACTCACCCAAGGTGGGTTCCACTAACTCTGACTGATGAGTTTTTCTCAGTTCCCATTCTTTTTAATGTTTTTGCAGCATTGGACTCCTCTGTCCACCCCCCTTTTCCAGAGTAAGCTTTCTTCCATTTGTTGCTTCTTTTTTTTTTAAACCCTTACCTTCTGTCTTAGAATCAATATTGGTTCAAAGGCAGAGGAGTAGTAAGGGCTAGGTATCTGGAGTTAAGTGACTTGTCCAGGGCTTGTGGAGTTAAGTGACTTGTCTCATAGCTAGGAAAGATCTCTAGTCTTGGGTTTCTATCCAGTAAGCCACCTCATTGCCCCTCTTCCATTTGCTTCTACAACACTGTTTAATTTTTGCTTTAAAGATGCCCTTGGTTCCTTCTCAATATTCTTTGTTGGTTTTTCATCCTTTTCCAGCCCTCCAGATGCGAATCCAAGGTTCTATCTTCTTTTTGTTTCTCTTCACACTTGTTTGATGAGTTCATCAGACCTGTGTGTTCAATAATCATCTCTATATAGTTAATTCTCAAATCTACATCCCCCAGCCTCCCTGTGTTATCTACCTACTTCTCTGAACTCCAGGTCCACAGATTCTATTGGCCATCTCCACTTAGGTGTCCAATTGATCTAGCAAACTCATTCCATTTGAAGATGAACTTATACTAATTAATGGCATAGGGAATAGGTACCAGATTCAAAGTCTGCCTCACACATTTAATATATGTGATCTTGGACAAGTCACTTCATAGTTCAGAGCCTCAGTTTGCTCATCTGTGAAATGGGGGCAGGTCAAACTTGATAGCTTCTAAATTTCCTTTTTACTCTAAATCTATGCACTAATAATCTTCATTCTGAATCTGTTCTTCCTTCCAACTTTCCTATTTTGGTTGTTGACAGCCTGATACCTTTAAATCGACCAGATTCATGACCTCAGAGTCATCTTTGATTCTTCCCTCTTCTAGAATGTTTCCTACCCTCCAGTCTATTCACATTCTCCTGCTTTTCTTCTTTGAGAAAGTCTATTATTTACTGCCTTCTTCCATTTCCTCTTTTCTCAGTTCCCAACTTTTTTCAGTCTGGTTTGAATTCAGCACTCAACTGAAATTGTCTCCATTATATGTTGGCTAGGTGACTCTCACAACTACTAAATCACAGAGGAGGTACTCATCTGCACTGGAAAAGGAGCTCTCTACCAAGGAAATTTCAGATCAAGTCCAAAATGGACTTGTTACATATTGTTGCTTCCTTTCCTTAACCTGAGAGGGGCAGTAAGGTTGCTCAATGGATAGAGCCAAGTCTAGATGGGAGATCCTGGTTTCAAATTTGACTTCAGACACTTCCTGGCTGTGTGACCTTGGGCAAGTCATTTAATTCTGTTTGTCATAGTTTCTTCATCTGCAAAATGAGTTGGAGAAGGAAATGGCTCCAGTAGCTTTACCAAGAAAACCCCAAGTAGGGTCATGAAGAGTCAGATGTGACTGAAAGCAACTGAACATCAACGCTTTGTGCCATCCCACCTTATGATAAAAAGATCAGAAGAGTCTTGCACCCCAACCTCAAGGATCTTTAGGGAGGTTTGTTTTAGAGAGATAAGACAAATATGTGCAATGATTAGGAACAATGCAAAACTGAATTATCCAGAATATGAATGCTGTAACAATAATTCACATTTCTTAAGTTAGCTCTTTAAGTGTTAACAAGGGATTGCCTTCCAAAAACCCTGTGGGGCAGGCAGTATAGGTGATGCTACATCGATTTTATGGATGTGGAAACTGAGGCTCAAAAAGGAGAATAGCTTTACTGGTTCTAGCCAGTAAATATTAGAGCCAGTATTCCAATTGAAGTCTCCTTTCTCTAAGACTTCATTCCAATACCCACTATTGTGTTGACCTGCCTATTAGGTTAAGGGAGAGAGTGGATGGTAGAGGTTATAGTGGTTAGAGAAATTTCTGGAGAAGATAGGTGTTGAAGGGCAAGTGCGATTTGGATACATAGAGGAGAGGAAGATAGGCACCGCAAGTTGGTGGACTGGTATATGCAGAAGATTGAGGAATGGATACAATACATTTGGGGAACTGGGAGGAGAAATGGCAAATTTTAGTTGGGCTGTAGGCAGAAAGGGCTTTCTAGAAGGACTATGGCATAGAACAAGGCACAGAGGTGGGGATGGCATATTTGGGGAGCAATGAGGTTGGCCTGAGAAGAGCAGAGTGTTGGGGAGAAGAGGAGATGAAGATGGATGGGTTGCGTGGGCATGTAGCATCAAAGACCTTTTGAGTTCTGCAGAGGGGTTGGAACTTCATTTGGCGAGCAACAGGGAGCCCCTGGAATTTCTTAAGCACAGAATCACTTGGCAGAATTGATGCCTTGGAATGAATAGAATGCTCAGGCTAGATCCTGGAGGTGGAAAGGCTGGTCACAAAGCTGCTGCAGTAATTCAGGAGTGAGGGAAAGAGGGTTTGGAGTTGCTATTTTTTACTTAATTGCTAGGTGAGAATACTGGAGAGAACACTGGCCCAGGAGAACAGATCTGAATTCCAGTCTTGTATCCGCCACTTAGCTGGCCATGGGACCATGGAAAGCCATTTTACCTCTAGTCCTACTCAGGACCTCCCATCGCTAGGGCTGGCTGCCATTCCAGCGAGTCACCTCGATACACCCCATTTTCTGCACTTGATTTTAGCCAAAAGGCTCAGAAGCGATGCACCCCTTTTTCTATTTAATTTTGACACAACTGGACTAGACTATCTCTAAGGTCCTTTGTAGTTGCAATATGCAGTGCTCTATTCTAACAAAACAACCAGTGCATTTGAAATTGTTTGAGGCTGGGGCAGTATAGAGCACCAGGCCTGGAGTAGGGAAGATCTGGGTTCAAATCTGACCTCCTCTGTCTAGCTGTATAACTCAATATAAACCCCAGTTGCCTAGCCCTTACCATTCTTCTGCCTTGGATACTAGTAGACAAGAAGGGAAGGGTTTAAAATTGTTATTTTTGTTTGAGGCCAGTGCTTGGCTTCCTCTCTCTGGGAGGAATCACAAATGTCTTAAGAAGCTGAAACAGAAAAATAATCACACAGTAAATAAGAAATTATGTCTTCTTCATCAATAGGTGCCTTTAGGATTGGAGCATATGCAAAGTGCTACAGGAGCATAAAACCTACACATGCCCTTACCTGGTTCAGCTGGCCTTGGGTCATCACAATTAGCTCTATTACAGCTGTGTGCCACAGGCAGAGATAGTATAGAAGAAGTAGCCTGGTCTTTGAGCCAAAAGTCCAGCATTTGAATCCATCTTCCGATACTCTCTGAGTCTCGCTTCCTTCATCTGTAAAATGGGAATGACAGTACTTATGCCATAAAGTTGTTATAAACTTAATCTTTTACAGACTTTAAGGAACTTCTCTCACTATAGTCCTATGATGTAGATAATGTGCTATTTATCCCCATTTATTTTTCATAAACGAGGAGTCTAAAGCGTAGTGATATCAATCATACTCAAGGTCACACCTAAGCCAGCCGCTGGATTTATCATGCTTCCTCCCACATCTTCTCCAATGCCAACATCATCAAAGAGCTCAAATCCTTTACAAAGTCCTTGTTTTTCCCTTTAGGATCAGGATGGACTAAGTGATTCTCAAACTTTTTGGTCTCAGGGTTCCTTTATATGCTTAAGAATTATTGAGGCTGCCTCCCTGCCAGAGTTTATGTAGGTTATGTATGTCAATCAATATTAACTGCATCAGAAATGAAAAAAATCATAGTATTATTATAAAAATGATTCCAACTGAATAAAGAAGAAAGAAGAAGAAGGATCTTTTGAAAGGGTCTTAGAAAACTCACGAGTCCTCAGACCACACTTCTGGGAGAGAACTTTCTTGTCCCTCCTCTATAATTACATATGATTATTATAATCTGTTCTTTTTCCTTTTCTCTCCCTGCCAGTCATCTACACATGCATATGAAATAAACATTCAGAAGCAAAACCACATTGGTTTACTAGTACTTAAATGAAAAGAATGGAAAATGGAGAAATGAAGGAGGAAGAAGACTGATACCCTTGTCTTAGACTCCTGGCTGTTACATTGAACGATTATTTGGAAGAGACCTCAAAGGCTGCTTTGTCTAACTCATACTTGACTGATGAGCCCTTTGCAGCATCCCCAACAAGTAGTTATCCCATTCTTCTGGAAAAACAAGGAAGAACTTACCACCTTCCTGGGCAATGCATTCCACTTTTGTACAATATTTTCCCTTCCTCACACTGTCTCTCTGAATCCCTTAAAAAGAATTGTTAATCATATTTTTTATTTTACATTGCTTAAATTTCTCCTACTATTCCTCTTCCTTCTCTTTCCCAGAGAGCCATTTTTCATAAAACAAAGATTTTGGGGGGAGAAAAAAGAATAAGAGAAAAATAAAACAAGAAAAACAGATCAATGCATTGAATTTGAAAATATAGCTAACGTTCTCTATCCATGGACTTCCACATCAGCAAGGGAAGTGTCTTCTTGTATCTCTTTTTTAGGGTCACGTGTGTTCATTATAATGCTGCAATATTCATTTTCAATTGTTTTGTGGTTGTTCTATTTCCATTGTTGTAGTCATTGTGTATAATGCTTTCTTGGTTCTACTTATTTTATTTTATATCAGCTTATGTAAGTCTTCCTATGCTTCTTTGTATTCATCATATTTGTCATTTCTTATAGCACAGTAATATTTCATAATATTCATGCATCAAAATTTGATGAGCCATGAACTCAGTTGACAGACATCTACTTTTTTCCAGGTCTTTGCTTCCACAAAAAAAAAATATATATACTTCTGGATCTGGTTGTTGGGCTAAGCAGACCCAGATCAGGTCTAATCCCTTTTCCAAATTAACAGTCATTTGAATACTTGAAGCCACTCTTTTTATGTCTTTCCAACATCTTTTGTTCTCTAGGTTAAACATCACCATTTCCTTCAACTAAAACTTACATGGTTCCTTCTCTAATCCTCTCACTTTCTCAGTTACTTTCTTCTGGATGCACTCCAGCTTGATTAAGTCTTTTCTAAATCTGTGGTTCTCAGAATTGAATGAAGTACTCCAGCTGTGTCCTGATAAAAGCAGAATGCAGTGGAACTGTTCATTTCCTCCTTCTGGACTCTGTCACCACAACCCAGAACGGCATGAGCTGTTGGGGTTGTCACACCGCTGACTCTATTTCACAAAGATTGTCCGTTAGTCATTCTGCCCCTTCCTGGGGTCAGTGTGAAGTGGAATTTTTACATGCTAATATAGAACTTTACAATCATCTGTGTTAATTTTGTCTTCCTTGATTCAGTCCATCAAGATCTTTTCATATGTGAACTCTGACTTCCTATGTGGTAGCAGTCTTGTGCCAGCTGAAAATCTGACAATCAAGCCAGTTCACTGTTCATTCATCTCATTCTTTTTTTTTTAAACCATTTTCTTCTGTCTTGGAGTCAATACTGTGTATTGGTTCCAAGGCAGAAGTGTGGTAAGGGCTAGGCAATGGGGGTCAAGTGACTTGCCCAGGGTCACACAGCTAGGGAGTATCTGAGGTCAAATTTGAACCCAGGACTTCCTATCTTTAGGCCTGGCTCTCAGTTCACTGAGCTACCCAGCTGCCCCCTCATCTTAGTCTTGATAAAAATGATGACCAGCATGGGACCAGTGACATATGTCTAAGTCACTCTACTAGAAACTTTCTTCAAATTTGACAGGCTCCCATTAGTGACTACTTTTTGGATTTGGTTACTTAACCAGTTCCAAATCCACCAAACTGTGCGATCTCAAGCTTGTATCTCTTCACTTTAACCCCAGCATGGCAGAAGAGATTCGGTCAATTGCTTTTCAGTAAGTATCTTAACCCTATAACCATGTTGCCTTTTACTGACCTTCATTTTATAAGTGATGACAAATAATTTATTTAATTTTGTTGTTATTCAGTCTTGTCTGACTCTTCATGATCCCAATTGGGGTTATCTTGATGCTGGCGTGGTTTGCCATTTCCTTCTCCAGCTCATTTTACAGATGAAGAAACTGAGGCAAACACAAAGTTAAGTGACTTGCCTAGAGTCACACAGCTAGTAAGTGTCTGAGGCTGGATTTGAACTCATGAAGATGAGTTTTCTTGACTTCAGGACCAGAGTTCTGTCTACTATGCCATTTAGCTGTCCCAATGTAATTTGTTCTTAAAAAATTTTTATTTTTTTTTCAGTTACATGTAGAAACAACTTTTGACAATTGTTTTCTGGTATTTTTGGATTCAGATATTCTTCTTCCTCCCTTCTCCCCACTCCCCAAGGCAGTAAATAATTTGATATAGGCTATACCAATATATATTTTCATATTGCTCATGCTGTGACAGAAAACATATCACACATACAATACAAAAAACTAATGAAGGAAATAAAGTGGAAGATTTGACTTCCAAAAGTTCCTTCTTTGGCTGTGGACAGCATTTCATCCTGGCTCCCTTGTGTATATCTTGGGAACTTATTTTGTTGATAACAGGTTAGTCCTTTACAGTTGATCATTGTAAAATATTTCTGTTACTGCTACACTGTTCTCCTGGCTCCACTCACTTCACTTTGTATCAGTTCACATAAGTCTTTCCAGGTTTTCCTAAACTCATCATTTCTTATGGCACAATAGTATTCCATTGCAACCATATGAACAACAAATTGTTTATTCATCCCCCAAGTTTGTTTCCAATTCTTTGCCACTACAAAAAGAGCTTCTAAAATACTTTTGTACAGGCAGGTCCTTTCCTCTTATCTCTGATCTCTTTGGGATATAGACCTAGTAGTTATATTACTGAGTCAGTGTTTTGTGCCTCTTAGAGCATGGTTCCATATTGCTCTCCTGGTTGTATCAGTTCAGTTTCACCAACAGTGTATTGGTGTCCCAATTTTCCCATCTTCCTTCCAACATTTGTCATTTTCATTTTTGGCCATGTTAGCCAATCTGAGAGGTGTGAGGTGGTACCTCAGAGTTGTTTTAATTTGCTCTTCTCTAATCAATAGTGATTTAGAACATTTTTATATGACTATAAATAGCTTTGATTTCTCTGTCTGAAAACTGTCTGTTCATATCCTTTGAACATTTTTCAATTGTGTAAAATCAAATAGTTTTTTTGGGGTGGGTATTATATATTTTATTATGTATTACTATTATTATGTTATTTGAGAATCATCATATTTTTAAATTTAAATCATTTTTTCAATTAGTAAAAATTTTTTCTTTCTTCAATGAACCTTCCCCCACTGAAAAAAAGGGAAAAAAAATAAATCCCTTGTGACAAATAAAGATGGTCAAGCAAAACAAATTCTTCTCAGTGGGTCATGTCCAAAAACATGTCTCAATCTTCACCTTTAGTCCATCATTTCTCTCTCAGGAATTGAGTAGCGTGCTCATCTCAGGCACTCTGGAATCTTGGCTATATGAAGTCTCTCAGAGTTGTTTCCTTTTACCCTGTTGTAGAAATTGTTCTCCCAATTCCGGTTACTTCTTTCTACATCAGTTCATACAAGATGTCCCAGGTTTCTTGGAAATTTCCCCTTTTATCACTTTTTTTTATGGCAGAATAGTATTCCATTTCATTCATTATTTGTTCAGCAATCAAATCATGCTAATTTATAGTGTCATGGTAAATGACAATCACTTGTAGTCTTGAAAACAAATCAGCAACATTTTTTATTGAGGAACACAATTTTTTTAAGAAAGAAATTTCCCTGATCAGAACTTGAAGAAGATTTAAATAAATTTTTAGAAAAGTGAGTAGTTTCTATGTTCATTTCCCTGACATATACATCAACCTTCGTTTGCTCTGGTTGGATAAATTGCTCATTATTTAGCCTGCAAGATGACTATCTGCTTATCGAGATAGCAGTGAGGACCAGGGTCGAGTAATGTACACACCAGTACCAAGAGATATGTGTGACTCCTTTTGGCGTCCAATGGAGACCACTTTCTAAGATGGCATTTACTCATGTTAAAAAAAGAAAGAAGAAACGGTCTTCCTTTCTTGTTGCATTCACCATAGTCACAAAC
The DNA here is from genome assembly GCF_027887165.1 of Monodelphis domestica. Taxonomy (NCBI): domain Eukaryota; kingdom Metazoa; phylum Chordata; class Mammalia; order Didelphimorphia; family Didelphidae; genus Monodelphis; species Monodelphis domestica. The sequence goes on along the minus strand of NC_077229.1, from coordinate 418,801,694 downwards.
AATAAACATGGTGGCGTGATGGATAGAGGACCTAGCCAGAGGCAGGAAAACCAGAGTCAGCTCCGGGTCTCAGATACTTACTAGCGGTGCAACCTTGAACAAGTCACAATCTCTGTTTGCCTCAGTTTCTTCATCTGTAAAGTAAGGATTATAATTAATTGCACATTCTTCCTGGGTGGTTGTGAGGATCAAATGAGATAACTGGAAGTATTCAGCACAGTACCTGGCATGTAGTATGCTGTATATAAATGTTGTCATTTAAAAAAGTTCTGTCTGATTCTTCATAACCCCATTGAGGGTTTTCTTGACAAAGATACTACATGGTTTGCTATTTCCCTCTGTGGCTCACTTGACAGATGAAAAAACTGAGGCAAATAGAATTAAGTGACTTGTCAAGCCAGTGTCTTGAAGCCAGATTTGAACTGAGGAAGATGAATCTTCCTGACTCCAGGAATAGCACTCTATCTACTGAATTGCCTAGATGTCCTTATATAAATGTTATAAATTATTTTTCATTTATTTATTTGTTTGTTTGTTTTTATAACCCTTACCTTCTATCTTAGAGTCAATACTGTGTATTGGTTCTAAGGCAGAAAGCAGTAAGGGATAGGCAATGGGGGTCAAGTGGTTAAGCCTAGGGTCATAGAGCTAGGAAGTGTCTGAGTCCAGATTTGAACCCAGGACCTCTGATCCCTGGGTCTGGTTCTTAGTGAGTGCACCCAGCTGCCCCCACTGATATCAATTATTAAACAGGTCATGTTCAGTTCAACTCAACAAGTATTTATTAAGCTTACTGTATGCCAGATACCATTATATGGTATGCAAAAACAAAGCAGTTCTTAAGGATTTAATATTCTCCTGAGGGATGCAATCCTATACAAAAATATGTGCAAAATGGGACAGCTAAGTGACTTAGTGGACAGGGCACCAGGACTGGAGATGGGAGGACCTGAGTTCCAATAATGGTCTCAGACATTTCCTAGCTGTGTGACCCTGGGTAAGTCACTTAACCCCATTTGCCTGTCCCTCATGGCTCTTCTGCCTTGGAACTATATTTAGTATTTATTTTAAGACAGAAGGTAGGGATTTAAAAATGCATACATATATAATATACATATACACATATGCAAAATAACATTTGGAGGAAGAGAGTTTTAACAACTAGGGATATTTTGAAGGACCTCAAAAATCAAGTGTTGGGAAGGAAGCATTAAGTAAATGAGGGAAACCAAGGGATGATGGTGAAGAGCCAGAGTATCCCAGGTATGGGGAAACCACCTGTAGAAAGTCATGGAGCTGAGAAATGGATTGTGCTGTAGGGAAATAAGTAGGAGGTCAGTTTAACTGGGAGGGAGAAGGTGAGTCACAGGAAATAAGATGGCAAGGTAGGTGGGAGCCACGTTGTGGAGGGAGGCCATTTTAATAGCATGATTTATTTTCTCTTTATCTTACTTATTTAGTATTGATTTGGGCTTTTCTTCTAGGAAGTCAATGGGACAGATAGATGATTTGGAAACGACTCTCAAATAAATAGTCATTTATTTTTCTGTTAAGATACAATTTGTCTGTCTTTTTTTCCCTACTACTTGTCTCATCCTATGCTTCTCAGGGCTTCCAGAGGTATTTAGTGTTTGGCAGGCATGACCTCTGTATAGTCCTCCTGGGCCATATTTCTCAACATATTTTTTACTATTTTCTCCATGTCCATTTTTACACCAAAGTCACTAAAAATCAAATTATAAATTGAATTAATTCAGAATATTTGTTGAATTCTTCATAGAATTTTTCTTTTTCCTAAAGTTCTACAACATATTATATTATGCATATAATATGTTGTAGAACTATATATATATACTGAGATTATTTTTATGGTAGTCTTTTTGCATCTGCTTATCATGAGGAAGATGATCAAATGCTCTACCAAGTTATTCTCATCAGTGCTTTTGGGTGCATAATAACTCTTTGTGACCCCTTTTGGGCTTTTCTTGGTAAAGATACTGGAGTGGTTTGCCATTTCCTTCTCTAGCTCATTTTTTTTTCCCTTCAGATGAAGAAACTGAAGTAATTAGGATTAAGCAATTTGCTCCAGATCATACAGCTAGTAAATATCTGAAGCTAGATTTGAATTCAGATCTTCACCACTTCAGGCTGGGTGCTCCATCCACTGTGCCACAAAATTGTCCCTACACAATGAAACCAGTTCTTTTATTTGACTCTTCAAGGAGAGCTCATTAGCCATACTTCTGTTTATCTGCAATGTCTTTATAACTTGTGGTTTCACTTATAGTTCTCTTATAGTGAAAATGTCAATATTTATGATTCATTTCCTCAGAGGGTTTTAACCTTTTGGGTCCTAGATTCCTTTGGCAATCTGGTAAAGGCTATTGAACCCTTTTTGGAATAATGCTTTTAAATTCATCAATAAAATACCTAGGATTGCAAATGAAACCAATTATACTGAAAAACAATGTTTAAAAAAAGTTTATGGACTGAAGATTAAGAGCCTCTGTTTAATAGTAGGTTGATTTATGGTTCTTGAAAAAGGCCTTTTCTTTCTTTTTAAAAATAATTTATTTATTTGTTTGTTTATAATATTTTTCCATGGTTACATGATTCATGATTTTTCTCACCCCTCTTCCCTCCTCTCTCCCACAGCTGACAAGCAGTTCCACTGGGTTACACATGTATCATTCATATTTGCAATAGAATGATCATTTAACATCAATACCCTAATCATGTCCCCATCAAACCATGTGATTGATTTTATGTTTTTCTTCTGCATTTCTTCTCCCACAGTTCTTTCTCTGGATGAGGAGAGCGTTCTTTCTCATAAGTTCCTCTGTTCCCTTCTCTGCCTCCTGGCTACTGTCATGACAGAAGACCTTGGAGCTACATAGAATGAAAGGCTATTTTTAAATTATAATTTGATATAATATTGATTGATAGAATATTTATGACTTAATAATTATTTGATCCTTACAACAACCATGCATGGGAAGTATGTGCCATTATCCCCATTTTACAATGAGGCAGAGTTTAAATGACTTGACCTCTATATAACAGCTAGCTGCCTAAGGATTGTGGATCCTTCTGCTTTGACTTGCAGCTTACCTCTTCCATATATGTTGTTGATCCCATTAGTATATGAGCTTCTCGAGTAAAGGGACTGTCTTTTCTACTGGTATGTTGAGGCTAAGTACAGTGCTTCGCATATAATAAGTTCTTAATAAAGGCTTCATTTATTCACTCATTTTTCTTTGTTTCATGGGTTGGCATGGCCAAAGAAGACATTATTTGGTGGCCATCCAATTGGTAAGGAGCCTCTCCGTACTTCACTTGGCTAGACTTGGGAGGGTAGACACAATCAATCACTGAAATGCTACTTAAAACCTTTCCAGAATAGTGGAACCTGGAACTTGTATCCATCAGAATAGCCTGGATGAACCCAGAATTATCTCCAGGATACAATGTGGCCCTGGAGGACCATCTTTGTGATGGTTGGAAAGGACAACAGAAACCAAGTCAGTTAGGTGATTGTTTTCTCCCCACCATTCATCATACTCATCCTGTCCACCCTGAGCAGCAGTGGTCCTCTCCCTTCTTTATCTCTCTTCTTGACCTCAACAGAGCTGAATAACTTCTTTTGGTTGTTCTTATTCATTGCCAGACTCAGCTTGCTCTAGGCTTTAGTGTTTTTGCTACTAATCTTAGAGGACCATACAACTATTTTGTATTCATTCATTCATTCATTCATTCATTCATTCTGAGTTACATATTTTGTATCTCTCCTTTAAGAATCTGAATTGGATAGTGAATTCACTTTAGGTCTACATTGGTCTCTTTAGCCAATTCCTCTCCTCTTTATCAGAATAATTTTTTCTTATGTTGGCAGAATCTCATTTCTTCTCATCCTCCCACTTAGGATCTCCTTATTATAAGTCAAATGCGCTCCCTATCCTCTCAACCTTGAAGAAAGTCTAATATTGTCCTCATTGTTGCCAAGAGGTTTTTACTTATCACTTTGGATATATAGGAATGGATTGGGCAGGGCAGCCTGGGAAGAGATCCATTGAGTTCATTTGTCAAGGCTTACAAGTAAGTCTTTGCAATGACCTGTTTCCTTCCATGGTTTTAGATGACGCTTCTCTTTCCCTAGCTGCTCTCTCTCTCTCCTTCTCCGTTCCCCCTAATATCCAGTGCTTCCCAAGAGAATTTTTATAAGGTATATTTTTTCTTTTCTATCCCCTGGACCTCAAAGTCTTGTCTTTGCTCAAGTTTTTCAATTTTCTTTGGGTCCTTATCTCCTGTTGTCCCTTGTCTCTTCAGACTCAGGCAAGAATACACTCAGAGCTCTGAGCAGCAGTTCTTTCCAAAGTCACTCTCAAGATAATAGAATGATTTTTGAGCTGGGAAACATTTATCCCAATCCCCTTCTTTTGGTAGAGTTGAGGAAATTGGGGCCCAAGGAGCCAGGACTTTAAACTCTGATTTCCTGAATCTCAGCCCTAGATCGTTATTTAGAGAAGGACTTTAGCTCCTTGTAGGGGGTCTAGATTATATGTATATTTATTTATTTTTAAATTTTATTTAATTAGATGATTTAGAATATTTTTCCATGGTTACAAGACTCATGTTTTTTCCCTCCCCTTTCCCTACTCCCTTCCTGTGTCTGATGCACAATTTCACTGGGTTTAACATGTCATTGATCAAGCCTATTTCCATATCATTAATATTTGTACTACGGTGATCTTTTAGAGTCTACTTTCTAGGGGGTCTAGATTATAGTCCTTATTACTTCATACCTTCTAAGATCTCTGTTTTCATCTTTGTGGATTCTCCCTTCTGATGTAAATCATGACCTTCTATGTCTTAGTAGACTTTGTGAATAATTGTGATTAAAAAAAATAGTGCCCTGGTAGCCAGCCTCTAGTTGATGGAGCCTTTCAGAACTTGAGTAGACTGGTTCTTGGACAACAGATGAATAGCAGCCTCTGAGTCCACAAATAGAATGTCTAGGTTGGCAGGACTTCCCAGAGGTTGTATTCCTATGGTATAGATCAGAAAACTCGGGATCATCTGCGTGCCATGATGAGGAGAACTTTAGAGAAGGAATGGAAAGTAGTAAAAGTCTCTCATCCACTTAAAATGTGAATTGAGCCCTCCTTCCTTTTCTTTTCCTTCCCTTGGCATGTTCCCATTCTGCTTAGGTCTCAGAATCTTTCATTTTGTATTGAGTAGAGTATATCCTGACCTGTGCTAGTTACCAAACTCATCCCTGTATAAATTAAACCATCTCCATCTTCTCCTTTCCATAAACTCAATGAGAGAAAAAAGCACACAGATTTTTTTCTGTATTAAAAAAATAATAATTGTGAGTCAGATAGTGAGTCAGGAGCAAGAACTGGCAAGGAACACTCAGAACCCGGTAATTACTTCCATAAACCACCACTGAGAGTCTTTCACAGCTGCTGTGGCATTTCCTCTTTCATTTGGGTGTGAAAAGCTGAAGCTGAGAGAGAGGGGAGGGTGGGGGTGAGAAGGGTAGGCGAGAGGAAGAGACTAGACCCCCAATTCCAAGTTTAGAGCAAGTCACTGGAGGTAGGGTTTGAGAGGCTCAAAAGTATGCCACCAGTTGGGAGGAAGAGAAGCCTCATGCTAGATTAACCTGCCTTCTTCCATTGTTTTTACACCAAATCTCTATTGACCTTGGGCAGGCCATAAGTAGTGTGAGCTTGATGCCTGCCCAGAGGATGATCAGATCTCTAAGGAGTACGAAGTTTGGACTCCTTATTATTCTAATAATTATAATTTATATTACATAATATATTATTTTAATAATTATTCTAATACATTTAAAGTATTTTTTAAAACCTTTACCTTCTGTCTTGGAATCAATACTGCATATTGGTTCTAAGGCAAAAGAGTAGTAAGGGTAAGGATTAGGCAATGGGGGTTAAATGACTTGCCCAGGGTCACATAGCTGGGAAGCATCTGAGGCTAGATTTGATTCCAACCAAAATTCTCTTTGCCTCATCCCTGGCAACTGGTCATCAAATCTTTCAGTGAAAACCTGTGGCATTGGGACATCCACCACCTCCTGAGTGTCCTGTCCAATAGCTGAGCATCAAGTGGCCTCTGTCTTTTTACCATTATACACTATCTAGAGAGGAAACACTTTTGCCACTGACATAATATACTGGATTTCAGTGAGTCATTTCATAAAGTCTTCATTGCCATTCTTTTGGGAAGACTGTGGAAAGATAGGGGCTAGATGATAACAGAGTTAGATTTAGAATTGTCTGAACAGCTGGACCCAAAGGGAGGAGGTACTTGTGTCAGCCTAGAGGGAGGTCTTTATTTGCAGTTCTTTTTTCAGGGACTAGAATGGAGGCATAGAGGGAATAGACAATTAGCTAATTCATTGGATGATAGAATCCAGGTCCAAAAAATCTTTAGTGGGTTAGAAAATATGTCAAATATGATCCGTCACATCTAATAGCAATAAATGTAAAGTTTTGTATTTAGGCTCAAAAAAACCAAGGGCACAAGTACAGGTCACTGGAAATGTAGTTAGCAGTTAAAATGAAAAATCTGGGGACTTTAGTAGAACTAAAGTTCAAAATGATTCAACAAAGTGATAAGGCTACCAAAAAAGGTCTAATGTGATTTTAATAACATGAGGACTAATATGAGAACTTCCTCAATAACTACATGATTTTTATTTCTATAGGGAACTCTTTCTACCAAGGAAGATTACAGTCTTCGAATGATTTCGAGATAGCAGTTTAGAAGGATTATACTAATTGGAGCTTCCTATCTCCAAGTCTAGCATTTTACCTACTTATTATACCTCCTCTACAGTGTGATCTCAGATTATTTTACTAAAAGCTAAGGGTCCAGAATCTCAAGAAGATAGCAATTGGTCAGGTCACACCTGCAATATTTTGTTCACATCAGAAGAATTTGAATAAATTGGAAGATAGTTGAGAATAGTGAGGTGGACTCTAAATCATGCCACACAAAATTTGGGCAAAGGAACTGGGATTATTTAACCTAGAGAAGAGAAGACTTAGCAAGGGCATTCTTACTGCTATCAAATATCTGAAGAATTATCTTGGGAAAGAGGGATCAGATGTTGGATTATTCTGTAACGTTAGGGGTAATAAACATTTTAAAAAATGTCTCCATGTGCCAGACTTTACACTAGGAATTTTTAGAAATATTTTCTCATTTAGTTCTCACAACAACTCTCAGGGGTAAGTGCTATTATGATCTTCATCTTACAGTTCAGGAAACTGAGGCATGCCGAGGTTACATGTCCTGCCCAAGGCTACTTAGCCACTAAGTGAGACTGATTTTCAACTCTTGTCTTCCTAACTCCAGAGCCAAAGCTCTGTCACCATGACCTAGCAGCTGCCCCAAAGTAGGAAGCAGGAACAATGGTTTCATTTTATAGAGCCTCAGATTTCATTTCCATAGAAGGATTTCCTTTAACAATCAGCACTGTCCAAAAGCTCAGTCCAAAAGAGGCCGCCTCTACTCCATAAATGGTTGAAATTAGGTCCAGTGTTACGCATCAGTATAGATGCCAACCTGAGAGTTCTTCAGTTAAGGCTTTGAGCTTCATAAAAACACAAACATACATTGGGAAAGCTGTTCTCATGTGCTGAGTGCTAGAAGAGTGCCTGATAGACAGGGAGGGTCATCAGGAGGAAGGAAAGGATACAGAATAGGATGGAAGGCAAGGAATTCCAATGACAAATTTCTGGAAAAGCTCGATGCTTTTATGAGAGCTGTCACAGGCTCAGATCAAATAAAGTGAGCACATATCAAGAAGCTAGGTGGCACAGTAGATCTAGTGTCAGGTCTGGCATCAGGAAGACTCATTTTCCTGAGTTTGAATCTGACGTACTGGTTGTGTGACATAGGGTAAGTCATTTAATTCTGTTTGCCTCAGTTTCCTCCTCTGTAAAATGATCTGGAGAAGGAAATGGCAAACCACTCCAATATCTTTGCCTAGAAAACCCCAAATGGAGTCATAAGGAGTCAGACACGACTGAAAATGATGGAACAACAACAACATTTAGACATTTAAAGTGAACCATTGAATCAGGAGATATAGTTGCAATGTCTATGACCCAGAGCAGAAAGTAGGAGGAACCACTTTGTGTTGGAGAAGTCATAGAGTGAAAAGAGGTTGGATGGAGAAAGTTTAGGGCAAGTAAAAAAGATAGAGTGACTAAAGAAGGGCATCATAGATCTGAAGGAAGTCCAGAGAACAACAACAGAATGAAGGCCCCTTTTTTATATCATACAGATTTGCAGACTCCTTCCATATAAGTACCATACTATCAGTATCAATTGGTTTTTAAAAAATGTCCATATTGCTTTTTTAAGAGAGTAATCTTTTAAAGCCAAAGCCCCAAATCATATACACATATAAACAACTGATAAATAATGTGTTTTCTTCTGCATTTCTACTCCCACAATTCTTTCTCAACATGTAGATAACATTCTTTCTCATAAGTCCCTTGGGATTGTCCTAGATCATTGCATTGTTTTTAGTAGCAAAATCAATTACATTTGATTGCCCCATAATGTTTCATTTACTGTGTACAATGTTCTCCTGGTTCTGCTCATTTCACTTGGCATTAGTTCATGTAGGTCATTCCAATTCTTATAGAAATTCATTGATTCATCATTCCTTTTAGCACAATAATATTCCATCACTATCATATACCACAATTTGTTCAGCCATTCCCCAATCGAGGGACATGCCGCCATTTTCCAATTTTTTTGCCACCACAAAAAGTGCAGCTATAAATATTTTTTTACAACTAGATCCTTTCCCATTTTTAATACCTCTTTGGAATATCAACCATATTGGTATTGCTGGATCAAAGGACATATATTCTTTTAAAGCTCTTTGGGCATAATTCCAAATTGTCTTACAGAATGGTTGGATCATTTCACAACTCCACCAGCAATGTATTAATGTCCCAATTTTACCGCACCCCTCCAATGTCTATTATTTTCCTTTAATGTCATATTGACCACTCTGCTAGGTGTAAGTTGGTACCTCAGAGTTATTTTGATCTGCATTTCTTTAATCAGGAGGGATTTAAAAGAACACTTTTTCATATAATTATTGATAGTTTTGATTTCTTCATCTGAAAACTACCCATTCATATCTCTTTATCAATTGATTTTTAAAAATGGTAAAAACTACCATAAATTTAGTTGTGCTTTTAAATGGAAGCACAACTAAATTTATGGTAGTTTTTATTTTTGCATTTTATTTAAAAATTATCTTCATATCATTATTTCCCAATTACATGTAAATTTTTAAGACTAAAAGATTTTATTTTCTCAATTTTATGTATTAAAAATTTTCAACATACATTATCCAACATTATAACACCCATACTGAATTTGCATTTTATTAATCATAATAACATTTATAAATATTTGAAAATAGGGATACTTAAAAATGTGGGACTAGTCTAAAGAAAGTATTTATTCAGTCTAAAGAAAGTATATTTGTAGATTAGTGGACCCTTTATAATAACTCTTCCTTACATCTTCCCCCCAGAAGTCTGCATGGTCCACTGATCTGGCTTATCCTCTCATTTTACAAACAGATGAGGAAGTTGAGGCTGAGAGAGTTAAAGTGACTTTTCCAATGGACAGGAAGTACTGAGACTAAATGTCAAGCCTTTGACCTGTAAATATGATAGAACTGGAAGGAATCTCAGAGGCTATCTACTCCCACTCCTTTATTAATAAAAAGGAGATAAATGACAATCAGGGAAATTAAATGAATTTCACAAGGTCACATAGGTAGAAATAGTCAGAAGTACCATTTGAAGCCAGGTCCTTGAACTCTGGAGCCAGGGCTCTTTCCATTCTTCCATACTTCTTAAGCCTACAATCTTTAAGATCTTTTCTAGCTCTGGCATTCTATGAGATAATGTATATATTGGCACTTTGAAAAGGACAAGGTATTCCTTTGGCTATTGTTGGGTGTCTTACTCCAAGAAGTGGTACCATTGATAATTTCTAGGATGAGATTCATATGAAGTAGTATAGATTAATGGAAAGAGTCTTAGAACTAGAAGACTTGATTTAGAATCTTGACTCTAAGTGACTTTCTATGTGACCCAGGAGGAGTCACTTATCTAAGCATCCATTTCCTTATTTGTAAAAAACAATAAATAATAAATAAATAAAATATAATAATTCTTCCACTACCCACCTCATACAGTTAGGATAGATTTAGTAGATAAATCCCAGGAGACTATATGAAGCACAGAGAAACTAAATGTTTTGCCCAGGATTAAAAAGCTAATGTCAGAGTAGGGATCTGAGCCAAGACATTTCTGATTCCAGTTTTCTTCTTGTTAAAGAGAAATCTCTTCCTTAAAGTGCAACAGAAATAGGAGCAATTAATTCCCATTAGCATTCATTCAACAAAAATTAATTAGGCACTTACTGTTTGCAAGGCCACATGTTGGGTGCTGAGGATACAGAGATAAATAGCACAATCTCCAACATAAAGTTTATTAATTATTTATTATATAATTTATTATTAAAGATACATTCCTATCTATCGAGATTAGTATCATAGTTAAGAAAGACTATAATATTCCTAATTGGAAGGAATCTTTGAGATCACATAGTTCAATTCCACCATTTTACAGAGAAGAAAATTGAGGCCAAGAGAAGGGAAATTATTTGCCCAAAGTAGCAGAGTCAAGTTCTGGACTCTTGACATTGCACAATGCCACAGAGCACAGTACTGCTTATGTAACTCCTCTCCTGATGAGAGACAGAATTTAGAGACAGAATCTTGGGATCTATGTCTGATGGTGGGTTATGGGGAGCTTTCCAAGATTCTCAAGTGGGGTAGAGACACCATGTTTGATGATCTATTGATATTGGCCACAGACTCGTCTGAAGTTTAGAAGCACATTCAGCCTGGTTCACCATCAATAAGTTGAGGCTGGTAATAGTTGGCCTTCAGAACTGTCTGACTTGGGTCACTGCAGTCAACCTTGGGTCAAGGACCACCTTCCCCATCTCATTCCCTGCCTCAGAGCTGGAGGATAGGGGTGGGAGGGGTCTGAATAACCCACAAGATCAGGAGGCTCTTGATCTCTTGATACATTCTAAAGCATCAATTCCCAATATGAGAGCAGTAATATAAGAGCCCACAGATTTCATTTATTCAATCACAGCCTGAAAGAGAATTCAGTGGCTTTTCTTCCCTTCCCACACCATTATGTTTTTAATCTCTGCATATCAGCTTGGGGGGGGGGAGGACTTTAAACATTGGAAACACCCACAGGAACCTTTAACTCACTTGGAAGAAATTGTAATACCTCTCTAGACCTGAGATTACCCATCTATTAAAAGGGGGTGGTTGGCTTAGATTCTCCAAGGCCTGTTCTAGCTCTAAATCCTAGAAAATGCTTTTTTGAGTTCCTTTTCTTTTAAAATAAATCTTTATTGATGCCTGTTGTTTTTCATCTCTGTCATTTCTGGATATATTGCCAGCCCCATGCCTTTATCTATCCCTTTAAACAAAGAAAATCAACTAAGCAACAATAACTGATATAATTTACTCATTGGACGATGCATCTAACATTATGCTCCAGGAATCTCCTGTCTCTTTCTCAGGAAAAGGGATGTTTGTTTCATTATCTGTTTCCCAGGGATACTATTGGTTTTTATGATTATTCTTTTCATTAACATTACTGTTGTCCCTGTGTTTATTGTTCTTCATGTTCTACTCTGTATAAGTTCATGCAAATCTCTGAATTCCTGATATTCCTCATCTCATGATAGATAATAATATTCTATCCCACTCATCTACCATAATTGATTGAGTTTTCTTGAATCAATGAACCTAACTGAATTTCTTTTCCACTTAAATGTCCTATTTGGAAAGTTGAATATGGTGACCATGTTCATTAAAACTTTGTTCTGGGGGCAGCTAGGTGGCTCATTGGATTGAAAGCCAGACTTAGAGATGGGAGGTCGTGGGTTCAAATCTGGCATTAGATGTGTGACCCTGGGCAAGTCACTTAACTCTCATTGCCTAGACTTTACTGTTTTTCTGTCTTGGATTGGATTTCTGCCAGTATTGATTCTAAGGTGGAAGGTAAGGGTTTAAACACCACCACCACCACCACCACCACCACCACCACCACCAAAACTATTCCTTTGGGTTTAATGCTTGTCCCTTTTTAACAAGGTAAATAACCCTGGAAGAGTTACACACTTAGATGCATTCATACATTGGAGATGTTACAAAGAAAAAAATCAGCAATCTTTGGTAACAAATTGGATGGAGAGAGACAGACAGACAGAGAGAGAGAGAGAGAGAGATGAGGGAGAGGGAGAGGAGGGAGAAGGGGAGAGATAAAGAGACAGAGAGAAGGGATAAGGGGGGAGAAAAAGAGAGAGAGAGACAGAGAGAGAGAAAGAGAGAGGAGAGGGGTTGAGAGACAGGAAGGAGAGGGAGAGAGAGAGAGACAGAGACAGAGAAAGAGACAGAGAGAGAGAGAAGAGAAGGAGAAGGAGAAGGAGAAGAAGAAGAAGAAGAAGAAGAAGAAGAAGAAGAAGAAGAAGAAGAAGAAGAAGAAGAAGAAGAAGATATGAAGAAGAAGAAGAAGGGTGACACTTAGATATGAGGCCAAGTCATTTGAAAGATGATGATATCTTTGTCAGTAATAGGGAAATTGAGAAGGGAGGAAAGTTTTTGGAGAAAGACCAAGTTTTGGACTTGTCGCATTCAGGATGCCTATAGCATATCCAGTGTGAGATGCCCAGTAGGTAGTTGGAGATGCTCAGGAGAGAGATTAGAACTGAAGAAGTAGATTTGAGAATCATTAGGTTTGAGATAATAATTATATTCATGGGAGCTTATGACATTAACAAGTGAAATAGCATAGAGGAAGAAGAGAAGAGGGCCCAGGACAGAGCCTGCTAGAACACCCCAAAATAGTAGGTGACCTTGATCTAGCAAAAGAGACAGCAAAAGAGCAGGTAGGCAGGTAGGAAGGAGTGGAACCAGGAGAAGACTGTGTCATGAAATCCTAGCGATAAGAGAGAATTAAAGAGAAGGGGGTGATTAACAGTGTCAAAGGTTGCAGAGAGATTAAGATGGAGGAAAGTTGAGTCAGCTAGGTGGCTCAGTGATAGATCCCTAGGGTTCAAATCTGGCCTCAGCCACTTCCTAGCTGTGTGACCCTGGACAAGTCACTTAACCCCTTTGCCTAGCCCTTACCTCTCTTCTGCCTTGGAGCCAACACTCAGTATTGATTCCAAGACATAAGGCAAAGGTTTTTAAAAAGGATGAAGTTTAAGAAAAGGCCATTAGATATTGCAATTCAGAAATAACTGGTAACTTTGGAAAAATTAGTTTTGATTGAATGATGAGGCCAGAAGCAAGAATGTAGGAAATTAAAAGAGAATGAGAGGAAAGAAAGTGAAGGCTCCTAATATAGATGAAAAAATTTTTTAAACCCTTACCTTCTGTCTTAGATTCAATACTGTGTATTGGCTCCAAGGCAGAAGAGCGGTAAGGGCTAGGCAATGGGGGTCAAGTGACTTGCCCAGGGTCACACAGCTAAGGAAGTGTCTGAGGCCAGATTTGAACCTAGGACCTCCCATCTCTAGATCTGGTTCTCAATCCACTGAGCTACCCAGCTGTCCCCTATAGATTAACTTTTAAAGGAATTTATCAAAAAAAACAGATGAGAAGACAGTTGGTGGAGAATGGCTAGATTAGGTGAGGGTTCTTGGAGGATGAGGAGACTCGGACATGTTGGTAGGCAGTAGTGAAGCAGCCAGTAGAAAGGGAGAAACCGAAGATAAGTGAGAGAGTGGGGATGATAGAGGGGGCAATCTGCTAGGATGCAGGATGGCATGGGATCATTTATGCATGCAAAAAGATTGACCTTGTCAAGGAGAGACAGTCGAGGGAGGAGACAGAGGCAGAAGGAATCTGGGTGAAATAAAATGAAGGGAGGAGAAGAGGAATTCTCAGCAAATGGCCCATTTTTTTTCCTAGTAAAAATGATGCAACATTCTCATATGGCCGGGTGGGGAGGAAGAGTCTCCAAGGTAAGTTTGAGGAGGGATAAAAAGAGGAAAGAGCCAGGGTGATGAGTTGGCGAGTGAGTTAATCAGGTAGGCATATAAGATTGCTTTGCAGCAGTGAGTGCCTAGCGGAGTCAGTTCAACAGAAATTTGTGGAGGCTAGGTCAGCTTGGTTTGTTAACTTTTCCAAGTTCAGTCAGTCCCATGTGGGGATGCTAGTATGACAGAGGCTGGCACTTTTCTCTAGTGCCAGCCTCTGTGTGAGGATTTATAGGGCAAGTTTGGTGACAGAATAAGGGGATGAGAGACGTAAGAGAAGAGGACAGAAAAGAGTTGAACTGGTTCACCAAATGGTCAGGATGAGGACATATTTTTGGATAGGATTTTTCTAGAGTCTCAAAAAATAAAAAATCACACCTTGTAGGTGGCCCCTTACTCTGCCTATAGGTGAAATCCAATGCCTGTTGTCCCCTTGGGAAATCCTAGGCTTCTGAAGTTACAAATTATACATACTTGTGTACCAGAGAAAGCAAGTTTGAAAGTTATAGCTCAGTGCCCACAGAACCCTCAGTGATCCCTAGAATTTAATCTGTGATAAACTCCTTGGCTCTCACCTTATTTGCTCTTCCTCCTTCCCTTTGTAGAATTGTTCCTGAGCAACATAAGATACTCTATTCTTAGTCTCCTGGTCATATTTGTTGTTATTTCATCAATGTCAGTTGTGTCCTAATCTTCATGACCCCCTCCTTTTATTCCCAAAGATACTAGAGTGAATTGCCATTTCCTTCTCTATCTCCTTTTACAGATAAGGAAACTGAGGCAAACAGGGTGACATGACCTGGCTAGGGCCACACAGCTAGTGTCCAAGACTGAATTTGAATTCAGGTGTTTTTGACTCCAGGCTCAGCACCACCTAGCTGCCCCTCCTGGACATATCCCTGCCAGAATAGGGATGAGCCATAAGGCATTAGAGTGGCATTCAGGAGTGTTGAGTTCTAGGACATGGAGGCATTCCTTGTTTCCCAAAGAAAACACCCTTGAAAATCAGCTTCAACTTGTTCTGTTACTGTGGGCAAATTATTTGTCCTGTCTGGTCCTCAAGATCAATCCCGAATTCCTGCTGTCTGTGTGGAAAGGAAACTAAAACAAATTCTGGACTTTCTGCCACTGTGTTGGAACAAGCAACAGTGGGAATAGAAGAGAGAGATAGGTAGGACACAGATTCAAGGGACACAAAGAAGTCTGAGGCAGTGTATGGAGGACATAGAAAAATAAAGGGAAAGGGGGTAGCTGGGTAGCTCAGTGAATTGAGAGTCAGGCCTAGAGATGGGAGGTCCTGGGTTCAAATCTGGCCTCAGACACTTCCCAGCTGTGTGACCCTGGGCAAGTCACTTGACCCCCGTTGCCTAGCCCTTACCACTCTTCTGCCTTGGAGCCAATACACAGTATTTATTCCAAGACGAAGGGTAAGGATTTAAAAAAAAATAAAGGGAAAAGTAAAAGTATGTGGGCAGTGCCCAGTGAGGGCTGCCCACAATAGATGCTGTGGGAATTCAGAAGCAGGAGAGATCCTATATGGTAGCTCAGGATAAGAATCTTAAAGGCCTTTAGAGATTATGTCATCTGTTCACTTCATTTTACAGATGAAAAAAACTGAGACCCACAGAGCGGACGTGACTTGCCCAAGGTCATAGCAACAGCAGATGGCAAAGCCAACATTCAAATACAGTTTTTTTTTTCTTCAGTGGAGGTTGGGTGTGGGAAGGAGACAGTGGGAGGGCAAGAAGGCAATTTTTCCATGCTTAAAAAATAAATAAAATCAAAACAAATGCAGATCTTCTTAGTCCAAATCCTGAGTTTTAAAGATGAATATAATTAAAGCAAGTGGAGAAGGCATTTGAGGCTTTTGGAATGTCGTGCACCAAGGCTGGCTGTGTTGAGGCAGGGAAGGGATCCGCTTCCCAGGAATCCCAGGAGGGTGGTTGTGTGAGATCAGTAGCGGCACAGGGGCCACACGGAGGAGGAGTTTTGAAGTAGAACTTTATCCTGTAGGCAAAGGGGAGTCAGTGGTGTTTTTGAGCAGGTGAATGACGTGATCGGAATCCGTAGGGGCAGGTGAGGCAGGAACATCAACAGGGGCTCCTATTGACCGTCTGTAGTGCTTTCAGTGTTTACAGACCCCTCCTCAGGAATAGAAGTGCTACCATCCTCCCGGAGTGGCTTTTTCTTTGGGAAAGAAGTTCCCCCCCTTGACTCCACCAGCTTAGATCCTCCAGTTTCCAGTTTCTTTGTAGGTCAGAGTCCATTTGTAACCAAAGCTGCAGAATTCCACTAAGGAAGTTATTTTTACTAAGCAGACAGAGATGAAAAAGGAAGGGAATGAAAACATGATAAAGAAACTCTCGTAACTGGATGCCAGCAAGATTCTCTATTCCAGGCAAATAGAATTGGTTGCTGTTCAGTCGAGTCTGACTCTTTGCAACTCTGCTTGGGGTTTTCTTTTCTTTTTTTTCTTTAAAAAAAATTTTTTTTAAACCCTTATCTTCCCTCTTGGAGTCAATACTGTGTATTGGCTCCAAGGCAGAAGAGCGGTAAAGGCTAGGCAATGGGGGTCAAGTGACTTGCCCAGGGTCACACAGCTGGGAAGTGTCTGAGGCCAGATTGGAACCCAGGACCTCCCGTCTCCAAGTGTGGCCCTTTATCCACCAAGCCAACCTAGCTGCCCCAACACCAGTTCTTTATACACGATACCACCCTGATTCTCTACATTCATTTTACAGGTGGCTAAACTGAGGCCTCCTAGGGATTAAATAACATTCCCATGTGCTAAAGCTGGGACTGCATGCAGAGTCCTGACTCCAGATCTGGTGCTCATTTAGGGCATAGGAGGAGGAAGGCCAGCTAGGGAGCCTGCCTTGGCCTGGGCTGCAGGGGGAGGCAGGCAGGGAGGATGAGGAAGTTGTCATTGGCAAAAATGGCTTCACAACTTGGCACAAGGCAATTGGTGATTAGAGGATGCTGCGGCTATTTTGGTCCCAACCGGTGTTAGTCACTTCCTTGGCAATAGCCACTTGCTTGATTTTTCAGCCAGTTCTTTTGCCAGGTGACTTGGGGACATGTGGTGGCCTTGTTTAGGATGCTTTTGGCCCTAGGACAGGACTCAAGCTCGGACGTTCTATGTAGGGTACAGAAATAAGAGTTGGGTCCCCCTGTCTCCTCACTGACATGAGGCTGGGAAGAGGAACATCCATGACACGACCCTCAATTCCTTTCTTTCTTTTTTTTTTTTAAACCCTCACCTTCAGTCTTGGAGTCAATACTGTGTATTGGCTCCAAGGCAGAAGAGTAGTAAGGGCTAGGCAATGGGGGTCAAGTGACTTGCCCAGGGTCACACAGCTGGGAAGTGTCTGAGGTCAAATTTGAACCCAGGACCTCCTGTCTATAAGACTGACTCTCAATCTACTGAGCCATCTGTCTTGCCCCCATGACTCTCAATTTCAAGACTTCCTTGTTCATTGGTAGAATAGTAGGCTGCATTGTTGGAAGAATCTGAATATCAGAAAAGGCCTTTAATTTGTTTTTTTTTTTTTCTAAACCCATACCTTCCATATCAGAATCAGTGCTAAGCATCGGCTCCAAGGCAGAAGACTGGCAAGGCAATGGGGGTTAAGTGACTGGCCCAGGGTCACACAGCTGGGAAGTGTCTGAGGCCAGATTTGAACCCAGGATCTTTAGGCTGGCTCTCAATCCACTGAGCCACCCAGTTGCCCCAGGAAAGGCCTCTTTGACCTTAGATAGCTCCTCAATTATCTTGTTCTTCTAGTGCCTGAAAATGTCACCATTAGAGAGCCACTTCCCTGGCCTGAAAATCCATAGCATTTACAGAATTTTTGTGGGATTTTGTGGGATCTTATGTAGTCCAACCCTTCATTTTATAGATGAGAAAACTGAGGTACAGAGCGGTCAGGCAACGTGCTCCAAGCCACACAGTGAACCAACAATAGAGTCAGATGTCTCCTTATTTGAACAGATCACGTTGCCTCCCGTGTATGCTTTAAAATCTGAACCCTCTGAAAATAGCATTTTAAAACCGGTCGCCTCCCATCTGGGCTGTGGCCAGTGGATTCTGAGGTCAGATCCCGTAGAGGCACCACAAATGGTCATCACGGATGAAGAGAGGGTGGAATGAAAGAATTTGGAAAGGATTTCTGAGTCCTGATGCTGCCGGGGCAGGACAGCCAGGAAGGACGGAGCAGCAGGCTTGGGAGGGCAGCGAGGGGTCTTTCGCCCTTCTCCTCTCTCCATGGGACCCCGTCGGGTCCGCTCTGCTGTCTCCATTCCTTTGTACAGGCAGCTCCTCTCTCCCCCCTTCTCCCGTGCTTAAGGCCCCCTCTCCACCTTTGGAAATCCTTCTGCTCCTTTACAACAGTGTAAGGCAATGGAGAAGGTACCAGATTTGTAGAGGAACATATTTGAATTGTAGAAAATACATTCATTCGCTTGTGAATGCGGATGGACCCACTTGCAGCTGCCTCTGAAAACTGAGAACGTGTTTATTTTAGACGGTCAGAGGGAAAGTGTCTGACATCAAGACCGGAGGGCACAGGTCTGGGGAGCTCCATTTACATCTCGATAAATTACTCTAAACAATGAGATGGAAGTGAAACTAGAGTGCCAATCGCCTCGAGCCAGAGTCGCGACTGCTCTGGGGCCCTGGCCTCTGGCTTCTGCTCCTCGGCTGTAGAATGGGGCTAAGGATGCCCTGCCCACCTGCCTTTGGGTAAGCGAGGCTTTGTAGAGGGTTTGGCGGGGTGTCAGAGGCTGGAGAAAAGCAAGGGATTCTTAGAACACATCTGATCGGGGGGATGCGGCGTCTGCCCCAGCCCGTGGAAACATGCGACTCCAGCTGAAAGAGTTAAGCCGATGAATGAGATGAAACATCACCTGCCTCATTTTCTTGTCAGAGGCCTGCAGTTTAGCTGGCACAGTGGGGAGGAGATGGCCAACTGGACCAACGGGCCCTCTAATGTCACGGAAGACAGAGCACTGCAGAGCAGCGGTGACACCAGCACCAGGTACAGACCCAGCTGCAATGATAAAGGAGGGGAAAACGGTCCACGTGGGTTCTGTTCTGGGCTGCTCCCTTCTACCCTGCCTGGCCCGAGTAAAGAAACAGGACAGCCTCGAGGGTTTGGACAAATCATGCCCTTGCGCTGGGGGTAGGATGCTCTGGCTCTTCCCTTCTAAAGGATCAGGGCTGGGTGGGCTGAAGAGGCTTGTGTAGGGCCAGTCTTCAGCAAAATGGTAAAACTAAAGAAGGGAGCCTTTGCTGTCCCCCCACCCATTCCTCTTCGTGACTTCCTTGGCCTTTCCTAGTGTGGTCCCCATCCGAGCCTCTCTCCTGCCCCAACCCCTTCCCGACCATTACTGGTTCCTGTATCCTGTACTTTCTCCCCTTCCATCCATATAGACTTACTTTTAGGAAAGGCTTAGAGATCAGGAGCCTTGGCCTGAGTGTGAAGCTCACTTTTTGTGTTCCCTCCCCAAGGGGTTTGCCCTTTAAGTCTCATCCAGATCTGGGTTAAAATCCCATTTGTGTGGCCTTGGCAAGTCCCTGGGTCTCAATTTCCTTATCTATAAGATGGAAAGGATCGGCTTTGGACTAGAGGAGCCTTCTTCCATCTCTAACCGTGGAAAGAAAAGCTCCAGCCTCTAGTAATGGGATTGAAGTACCTCTGAGCAGATGGGAGCTTCTCTTCCATGTCCCTGAGATGGGGGAGTCCACTCCACGCCTGAGTAATGCTGGCTCTGGGGGCAGCAGAGCCTTCCTGATGGAGGAAAAAAGTCTCAGAGCTAAGTGTGCCTTTCCTTGATCTGGTTTCCTACCTGATTCTATAATTAGTAAATAAGTGCGATGTGTATATTTAGGAGTCAATTAAAATTTAATTCTCATGGAAAGGATATCACACTTGATCCTGAATGCATTATGGGGAGTTTGTGCTTAACAGATGAGTGTTCTGTGGAGATGCACATCTTGGGGAGATGCCAGCAGAGCTGTGTCAGGGAGATGGATCCAAATATACTATACCATTTATTGCTGGTGTCTGCAAGCAAGAGGTGGCTTGTAGATTTCTGTTGAGCAGGGGGGGAAAGTATGAGTTTTGTTTGTTATTAATTAAAAAAAAGTTGTATTGATGCTCTTTGTTTTTATATCACATTTGTTTCCAATTAAAAACCCTCCCTTCCTCTCAGCCCTCCCTTCTTCCCAATGCTCAGGTTTTCTTTTTAACAATGAAAACCAGGTAAGCCAGACTGGCTTGTGGCTAGTTTTGAAAGCACAGGAAACATCCCATATCCATGGTCCTTAAAAGAAAATTGGACCACAGAGATGAGTTTCCTCATCTCTTCTCTAGGACCCAGATTGGACATTATAAGTACATAGCTCTTATGTTTTATTATTCTTTTCATTTATATCATTATACTGGTTATGCATATTGTCTTCTTGGTTCTGTTTGCTTCACTATGCATCAATTCATACAAATCTTCCAAAGATCCCCTGAATTCCTCATATATTTATAATTTCTTATAGTATAATATTATAAAGACATGTCTTTATATTTGTATTCCAGAGTTTGTTTAGGCATTCTCTGATGGATATATATGTATCTACTGTAATTCTAATTCTTTACTACCACAAAAAGTTATACTATGAATATTTTGGTAATTTAATCTTCACTCCCCCTTTCCCTTCTTTCCTTCCTTCCTTCCTTGCTTTTCCTTTTCCTTTTTTCTCCTTTTTCTGTCTTCACTTTTCCCTCTCCTCCTCTTCTTTACATTTTTTATTGATGCCTTTTGTTTTTATAGCACAGTCATTCCTGTATACATACCAATCCCCCTATGACAAGAGTTAGACAAACCAATCAGCCTAGTAACTCGTCTAACACTATACAATATACTTCTTTCTCCCATCTTCTCTCTCTCTCTCTCTCTCTCTCTCTCTCTCTCTCTCTCTCTCTCTCTCTCTCTCTCTCTCTCTCTCTCTCTCTCTTTCCTGTTCTTTCTCATTCTCTGTAAAGTAATTTACTCCATTTCACATTGTAAGAGAATTTGATTTGTCATTTCATCCTGGCTTTGTTACCTGTATGACCTGGGGAGAGCATCTTCATCCCTCTGGAACTCAAAAACAATTGTTGGTGGGGGGCTGGGAGTTCCTGCCATCTCTAAACCTTAGGATTCTATATGAAATTCAGTATTACTAGATCTGCCTGATTACTATCTTCTTTCTGGGCTGTCTGCACTCTTTTTTGGGGAGTTCCCGAAACCAAAAACTGTCTCCAACAGTGGGTCTGGGGGATGTACTTATATTTGGTGGCCTCAGGTCAGTCACTTCACAGGTGCAAAGAACTATCTTACTAATTTGAGGTCAGGTACCAGGTAAAATAGAAAACAAAAATAAAACAAAGTTGATCAGAGTTTCTTTAGAAGGCTGACAAAGCTTAACAGTGATTCCAGTTTCCCATGTTATCACTTCTACCTTCTCATTTCTCCTCACATGAACAAAACAAAACAAACAAAGCAAAAAAAATAAATAAACCAAAACAAAACAAGTGGGGAAACCAGAGACCTACTCCTACCATCCCCAGACTATTGGCTTATCTCTTTTAGCATTTTTCTAAACCTTTACATTTTTCTATACCTCTGGAGATAGTCTTCCTTGCTCTCATTTTCCATCTTCCTCAATTCTCTCTTTTTTTCCCTTTTACTTCTTCTTTCCCCTGCCTATATCTCTAACCTGTCAGGTTGACTAACCTCTCCCTACCCTCTTCCATTTCCTTGCTTAGTCCCCACAGGGCTGGCTAGGATGCTAACCCTTGAATAGTCGACCATTGATTTTAATGTCATTATTAAGATGACTCCTGGCCACCAGAAAGGATGGTTTTATGACTCTTCAGCCCAACCGAATGACCAGTTAGCTAACACAGATAACAGTTCAATTTCACTGACCCCCAGATCTCGGTGATTTGTAAACAAGCTATATTACCAGAGTGGGTTCTTAGGTTTCTCCTTCTTCAAAATAGTTGGTATGACCCTGGGCACCTAACTTGCAGAGATATTTAGGGATATTTTAGTAAGCTAATTAGTAGGCTAAATTAGTAGGCTAGATTCACAGGTACCCAGAATCCCTTATTATCATTGAATTACTCTATATTCTGCAGACTTCTTGGTTTATGTATCTACTTTATAACTGGTTCAGCTACCTATTACTATTTTGTACTTGAAAAATTTTCCCACTCTGGCTGATTGAAAAATAGAATATCTATTTCTTTTTTTTAAATTTAAATTTGTTTGTTATATTAAAACACCCAGTTAACTCCCTAATTCTCTCCCCTCCCTCCATTAGAGAAGGCATCATTTGAGAAAAAGACATGTGTATATATAAAACTATGTCTTGCTCATTTCTCTTTATCAGTTCTTTCTCTGAAGATGGACATGCTTCGAACAATACTTCTGTTGCCATATATTTATATTTTTTTGGTTTTGCTTAATTCACTCTTCATAATTTCATGTAGGTCTCTCCATGTTTTTCCGAAGTTCACCTGCTCATCATTTCTTACAAGACAATAGTATTCCATCACAATCATGTGCCACAACTTGTTTAGTCATTCCCCAACTGATGAGCATCCCTTCAATTTCTAGTTCTTTGCTACCACAAAAAGAGCTGCTATAAATATTTTAGAACATAAAGGCTCTTTTCTTTTCTCCCTGATCACCTTAGGAAATAAACCTAAAAGTAGACTTGCTGGCAGAATATCTATTTCTAAAAGGTACAGTAACATCAGTGACAACAGCAATATGATTCTAGTAGTCAAGGATCACTAAATATACTCAGTGTAACCCCTTCAACTCTGAAGCTGTTAAATCCATCAGAACTTCAGTAGTTTCTGACACTTGATGGTCTTCACTGGTCTGCTTAATATAGTATTTTGCAATTGGGTAATAGTACCAATCAAAGGAGGGTTAAGGGGACAGGGATGTGAGGGAAGGTCCTTCTGGGTGCCCCAAATGATGACAGCACTTGTCTCCTGAAACAATAGGACCTAGTCTAACCTGGCTCTCTTTGCCAGTCTGCAAACCAAGTAAAGGATCCCTCTGTCTTAAAAAAGTTAGAAACTGGAGCCAGAGATGCTCCATTGCCCTGATGTGGTTTGTTGACTAACTGCTGCTTATTGAATTATTTAAATGCCTGCTTTCAAGTCATCTCCCCTTCTGGGACCAAAGGGCTATCATTTAACCATGGGGATAAAACCCCATTGGTTGCCCGCTACTTGATTTCATTCTTTGTAGATGACTGATGAGAGATCTCCTATAGTTGGGACTATCTGTTGTTTTTTTTTTTAACTTTTTAAAAAAATTATTACTTTCTTCCTTAGAATTGATAATAAGTATCAGTGCCAAAGCAGAAAAGTGGTAAAGACTAGGCAATGGAAGTTAATTGACTTGCCCAGGGACCCAAAGGTAGTAGGAGGTATCTGAGGTCACATTTGAACCCAGTACCTCCCATTTCCTTGTATTCTCCTTGCCAAACTCTCCTTCCATTGAGCCATTCAAGTAAGTGACAAGATTCCCTGGCCCAGAGCATCACCAATACCCCTAAAAAAGCCAGAAAGTTAACTCACATCAGTTAATGCCAGTAGCCTCACCCCATGAACTACCTGCCTAATAATTATCATCACAACTAAAGACAGGACATGTAAGCGCTCAATACTTTCTCTTTGGGTGAGATATAGCCATCTTTTACTATACTTTTTGATTATTCTATCTAGGAGACTTAGGGTATTCTTGGAAACCCTAACCGTCTTTAATTTAATTTTAATTAGTAAATTAATTAATTTTCTTTTTAAATTGCCATGCAAAGCACACTTCCATATTGGCCAATGTTGTAACAGCAAAGTCATACATAACCAAAACTCCAGTGGAAAACCATAAATGCACTGATATGAAAGATGACTCCAGCAGTTCTTTCTCTGGAGGTGTATGGGATTCCCCATCCTAAGTCTTTCAGGATTGTCCCAGATCATTGCCCTGCTGAGAGGAGCCCAGTTTTCACAGATAATCATCATCCCACATTGCTGTTAGTGTGTATGTCATCCAAGTTCTACTTATTTCGCATACCCTATCAGTCTTAAGATGATAACACACACATGGTAAAATAAAAATATGTACGGTCTTAATTTCTGCCACGGGTGTTAGTCAGCCTGTATGAGGTCCAAAGCAGAGGTAATACTAATTATTGCATTAGTGACAAGATTTGTTGTATAGAGTCTCGTGGGGATAGGTGTGTGCTCTCCTCTGACATCATTGCAATCTCTAAGTTTCATACCACGAATTGAATCTGGAATCTTTTTTTGACCATCAATCAATAAAGCATTCAAAGAGTCAGAGGATGCAGGAGACAGTAGGAAACTTTCTGGGTCATCCAGTCTAACCTCATCATATTACTGATGAGTAAATTGAGCATTAGAGATGAGAAGGACCTTGCTCAACAATTTGTAAAAGCAAAAAATAGACAAATGATGTGCCAGTTGATTGGTGGATTAGCTCAATAAAATATATGTTTGATGTAATAGAATGTGTGTATATAAATGCATATATATGTATATATATATATATATATATATATACATATATATATATATGTATTTAAAGCCCTTACCTTCTGATTAACATCAATTCTAAGACAGAAGAGTGACAAGGATTAAGTAATTGGGGTTAAGTGACTTGCCCAGGGTCACACAACTAGGAAGTGTCTGAGGCCAGATTTGAACCCAAGTGTTCTCAGCTCCAGGCCTGGCTTTCTATCTACTGTGCAGGCTAGCTGTCCCTAATATAATTTTTTTGAGTTAATTTACTTAGTCAATTTAGAGCATTATTCCTTGGTTACAATAATCACATTATTTCCCTCCCTCCCTTCCCCCTCCCCTTCCCACAGCCAAAGTGCAATTTCATGTGTCCTTGATCAGAACCTATTTCCATGTTGTTGATGTTTGCACTATGATGATCATTTAGAGTCTACATCCCCAATCATATCCCCTCGACCCATGTGATCAAGCAGTTGTTTTTCTTCAGTGTTTCTACTCCCACAGTGTTTCCTCTGAATATGGATAGTGTTCTTTCTCATAGATTTGTCCCTAATATAATTGACTCTTTCTGCACTGTTATAAGTAATAATGAGTCCAGAGAATACAAAGAAGTAAGGAAAGACATAAGTGGAGGAGAAAAGAGAGAAAAGATCAATGTACACTCAGACCTTAGCTATATCAATAAAGGCAGCAGTGATAAAAAGACAACACTATTCTCAATGACTACAATGAGCATATAAAGTTTGGTCCTGTCACTCTCTAAAATGAGAACCCTGATCCTCCCACAGATAGGGTGAGACAGCATGAAGGTACTTTACTTAGTGACTTTTAGGAAGTAAGACTCTGGCTTCCCTTTTGTTAATATTTATTTATTTTTCTTGCTGTAGTAAAACCAAATTCATCAATTAAGAAAGAAAAAAAAGCAAGTCTCCATCAAAGTCACACTGAAAATTAGAACTCAAAACTACATCACCTAATCAATTTCTCCAGGCTATAACTTTTTCTGCTATATGATATGAATAATAATAACTAATAGTTCATCTGATTTTTATAACATTTCATTTACCAAGTAAGGTAAGATATTCTAGTTATTGAATTTTACAGATAGGGAAAACAAGGCACACAGAGGTTAAATGACTTGCCCAGAGCCACATGGCCACTGAGTGGCAAGGTTTTGAGGCAAAGTTTGAACCCAGATTATTTTTCTTTTTCTTTCTTTCTTTATTTTTAAAACCCTCACCTTCCATCTTGGAGTCAATACTGTGCGGTGCTCCTCTCCCAGTTACTTTCTCCTACCTGCCACCCCTCTCCACTCCCCAGGTTGGGGTTATCCACCTTTCTCTTGGCACAAATGCATCCCTCTCCCCAATATTTTTGCCCTGGACTAAAATGTTTTCATTATGACTCAGGAGTTAAGCCTCCTGTTCAAGAGTTTGTGTGACCTGGTATCCTTTATAATTAACAGAGATGAAAGGAAAATCAGAAGGTACCAAATGTAACTAGGGTATAAAAAGGAAAAAGAGCAGATGATTCTTAAGTAGGGCACAACAGCAGGAACTGGAGACATAAGGGGAGGGAGCAGATCCAAATGGCCAAACTGGGAAACTCCAAACGGGACCATGAGCGAAATTCATTGTCACCATCTGGTGTTTGGAATTATGGCTAAACATTTCTATATAGGGTTAATTGAAAGGAGGATGGGGAGAAATATTGAAAAGTCAGAAGGATAGAATATAGATTTTAAGAAATTCCACTTGGATGCTTTTAAGTCCATATAGTACCTTGAATTAGGCGGATAAAGTAACAGTGTGTGCCGGCTGGAGGTGATTGGCTGAAGAGGATTAACTACTACCCTCTCCCTGGCACCTATCCTCTAAGGGGTAGAGCTGTTATTTTCCATTCCAACTCTTCCCTTTAGGTGGGACTCTCAACCGTAGGGAGACAGGTTTCATGGTTCATGTCATGGAAATGGAAAAATGGGAAGAGAACTCCACAAAAACTAACCACTGGCAGTGGGGTGAGAGAGGAGAAGAGAGGAGAGGGAGGGAGGGAGAGAGAGAGAGAGAAAGAGACAGAGAGAGAGAGAGAGAGAGAGACAGAGAGAGAGAGAGAGACAGAGACAGAGAAGATGGGGGTGGAGGGAGGGAGGTGGGGAGAAGGGGGTGGGGAGAAGGGGGTGGTTAGTTACTATTTACCAGACCTTCTTCCCTTTAACACTGTTGGGAATCCAAGATGGCCAGATGTTTGACAACAACAAAACAGTGCCAACACCTAAAAAGTTTATATTCCCATTGTACAGAGACAACATTTAGACAAAGAAGTAAGTGCAAGATGGTTTGAGGAGAGATCAGGAAAGCCTGCCATCCAAGGGTGGCATTTGAGTTGAGCTTTGAAGGAAGCTAAGAGGTGGAGGTGAGAAAGAAGGCATGAGAGTAATGAGTATGTAAAGGTAGATTGGAATTAGATTATGAAAGATTAAAAAAAAAACCCTTACCTTCCATTTTAGAGCCAATACTCTATTAATCAACCAGGGCAGAATAGTAATAAGGGCTAGGCAGTAGAAATTAAGAGTCTTGCCCAGGGGGTCACACAGCTAGGAAATACCTGAGACCCCATTTTGAACCCAGGACCTCATCAATCCACTGAGCCACCTAGTTTCTCTCTATGAAGAGTTTTAAATGCTTAGTGGAGGTGTTTCTATTTTTTTCTAAAATTAAGAAAGAATCCACTAAAGATTCTT
Organism: Monodelphis domestica; assembly: GCF_027887165.1. Taxonomy (NCBI): domain Eukaryota; kingdom Metazoa; phylum Chordata; class Mammalia; order Didelphimorphia; family Didelphidae; genus Monodelphis; species Monodelphis domestica. Next base: position 418,774,208 of record NC_077229.1, on the reverse strand, counting down.
GAGATAGGGTATGACATCTTTTTATAAGATGACAAGGTTACTTGAGTAAACGAATCCTTCCTTCCTCTTTTGTCCACTGCCATGGCTACCACTCTAGTTTAGGTTCTTACTGTCTCTTGCTTAGTCTGCTACAGCAGACTTCTGGCTATCTCTTACACAGCATCGAGATCATTATTCAATCTGTCAAGCCATAGTCCAGATTGTAATACATCTTCTCTGCCTAGCTACCTACCAACCCATTGATAATGTTGTGATGGCCAAGGAAAGGTGCTACATGAATATATTATTCTCTGAAACTATGAATGCCTTCCCCCTGTCAAAAAATTCCCGTGCACTTATTTTGTTATCTTCTCCACGTGGCCATGGAATGTAAGTGCAATGAGGACAGATGCATTTCATTTCTGCCTGTATATTTCCAGTTCTTTGCATAATGATCAGTTCTTAGTAGAGGCTTACTAAATACTTGCTGATTGGTTGACAGTATTAACATTCTTACTCAGGATTGCACTAGATTCCTGAGAGGTGGAACCAGTCAATAGTGGGGTAATGGCAAAACAGGGTGACTTTAGAGCCAATTCTCAGTTTTCTATGGGAATGAGAATGTGAACATCAGTAAATAATATCTACAGAGCATCTGGCAGCCTCATTTTAGACAAGTCTAATTTGCTTTATCAAAAGTTTACTGAGAGGCATCCTGGAGAAAGAAGCGTGGTAAACTTATAATTAGATCCATATTCAAATCCTGTCTCTGCCATGTACTAGTTTTGTGAATAGGTGCAAGAGACAAGTTACCCAACCTCTCTCAGTCTCAGTATTCTTCTCGGGAAAATGGGGATAATTTGGAATACCTACCTCATAGGTTGTAAGGAAAGCATTTTGCAAACCTGAAAGTGTATTTGAAATAAAAAAAGAATTTATTAAATACTTTCTATATGCCAACCACTGTTTTAAAGGCTTGCAGTACAAATGGGGAAGTAAAACAATTCTTTCTCTTAAGGATCTCACTTTCTGTTTGGGAGAGACAACACTTTATTGGAGGATACAGCTACAAGATACATGGAAAGGACCAGTGTTCTTAGGGTGCAGGAGCTGGATAGATCACAAAGCCCAGGGACAGGTCAGATTGCAATGCTTGGGAGTCAAAAGGGCACAGCAGCAGGGCAGATGATGAGGTCTAGTGGACATTAGCTTGGGCACCTACGTGGCACAGTGGGTAGAGTGCTAGGTCTAAAGTCAGGAAGACTCATTTTCCTGAGTTCAAATCTGGCCTCAGACACTCACTAGCTGTGTGACTCTGGGCAAGTCACTTAACATTGCTTGCCTCAGTTTTCTAATTTGTCAAATGAACTGGAGAAGGAAATAGTTAACCATTCTAAAACCCCAAATGGGGTCACAAAGAGTAGAACTAAATAACAATGTTAGTCAGCATTATTTACAAATATTACTTACTTTTATTCTTGGGAGTTGGGTGCTTATTAATTTTACAGATACTGGAGTGGTTTGCCATATTTTGTGGAGTTTCTATATGCACACACATATATACAAATATACAGTGTATATATTTATGCCTGAAAATAGTACATATCTATATATTATATATGATATATCTATATATTCTCTGCCTCTCTCTGTCTTTTTCTCTCTTTCCCATATGCACAGACATACATGTACATATACACATGTGCATGCATATATATGTTTTTTGCATGCATATGTATATATATATATATATATATATATATATATATACACATATTTAGTTTAGTGGAAGTCAGCACACTTAGTAGTTCTGGGACCCTGGGCATTCTTCACTCTGAAACATTGCATGTAAATTTTCCCATCTGCCTCTATATTCTTCATGTTTGTCAGTGCTTGGGATCAGAGGTGTGCTGGAACCAGCTCTTAACTGCTGGATTGTTAAGTTTTCAGCGTGAGCTTTCGTGCCTCAGAAATTGGCACTAGCTCCAAATCAGGGCTTGGCTTATTGTTTTATCGACTATCTAGAGCAGTTCTACAAAAAAGCAAATAGAAATGAGCCAGTGGTCCATGAGGGTGGGATATTGACTTAGAAAACCACATGTTAACATTACCCACGTTTTATTGTATTTTTTATTTATTTTGTTAAGCATTTAGCAGTCCGATATTTATCTAGTCCAGGCCATCAGAAGTGTTACTGCCACACTTTGGCCTTTGCACCACGTTTGACAGCTTTTATTGTTGTTCAGTTGTTTTTAGTCATGACGGAGTCTTTGTGTCCCTGTTTGGGCTTTTCTTGGCAAAAAGACTGGAGTGGTTTGCTGTTTCCTTCTCTAGCTCATTTGACAGATGAAGAAATTGAGGCCAACAGTTAAGGGACTTGCCCAGGGTCACACAGCTAGTGAGCTTCTGGGTCCAGATATGAACTCGGGAAGATGACTCTTCCTGACATCAGGTCCAGAACTCTATTCATTGCACTAAACCTCATGATTCTCTTAGTACTTATGTTATTATAAATTACAGCACACTCATATCAAAGAGCATATATTATAGCAGGTCTCCTAACAACTACTAAACGGAGACATTTTGTTAAACTGCTACCATCTTCCTCTCAAAGAAGAAATCAAAGTTTCCTATATCAAATCAAGAACCGCTCTATGGTAGTAGTCATACCTTCACTTGCCGCTGCAGCCTGCACTTTGTTATCTGCTGGGAATTTCAGCAACCTTCCAAGAAGAGACTGGAACATGGGGTCCAACCCCAAGCACAGAGCCTTATATAGCTGGAAGTCAGTCCTTGTTTGTTGAATGAAGGAATGAAGAGCAGGCCATGGTAGGGGTAGCTGGCTTATATGGTTACCTTATAAGGTTTTGGGATCTACCAAGAGATGAACTGAGGACCTGGATGGAGAGAAATAAGGGAGGTAGAAAGCTGTGACCAGTTGAAATGATATTTCTCCTCATGCATAATTCTTGTACAGTTAGAATTTTGAACCATTGGACATCATCCCCCAGAAATCCTTTAAGTATTTTCCAGAATCCCTCTCCTCTCTCCACCACATTGCATGGTCATGTTTGTATATAGTTTGGGGGCTCCTCCTTCTCGATCATTTTTCCACATGGGAGGCTGGTGAGCTCTGTTTCTCTAGCCTTTTATTTTCCTTTTGCTTCAAGTTAAATATGAATAAATCTTATTAAATATAATACTTGGAGTATTGAATATTAATTTTTAAAATTCACATTCTCCTTGGGGTTGCTGTGAGGATCAAATAAAATAACACATGCAAAAGATTTTGCAAACCTAAAAGCACTATTGAGATGTTAACTAATTGAGATTAGGTAATGTCATTTTTGTGCTAAAAACAAAACTAAAATGACCAGAGAAACCACCTCCTAGCTCTTTGTGCTTTTTTCATCATCTTTGCTCCTGAATTTTGGGTGTCCCCTGGGTCTGGAGTGTCCTTCTGTTTTTGGTTTTGGTTTTTTTTTTTTTACTATTGAATTCCTGCTCATATTTTGAAGCTAAGTTTGAGAATACCGTCTCCTCTGCAAAGCCTTCTCTGATTTCCCCAGGATTATTATGATCTAGATTCTCACGCCTCTTTGGTTTTTGCCTTTAGAGGGGGCTGCAATTTTGTTTGTTTCTGTCTTATCCCCCTATTTGAGGAAAGGAATCCAGTCTCATGTAAACTTTCTAGTTTTCCCCAAATATTCTGAACACAATAAGTTTTTTTTTTTAACCCTTCTGTCTTAGAATCAATTCCTTTTTATCTTAGAATCAATGCTATGTATTGGTTCCAAGACAGAAGAGCAGTAAGGGCTAGGCAATGGGGTTTAAAGTGACTTGCCCAGGGTCACACAGCTAGGAAGTATCTGAGGCCATATTTGAACCCAGGACCTCCCATCTCTAGTCCTGGCTCTCAATCCACTGCAGCACCTAGCTGCCTCCACAATGGGTTGTTACATTTCTATTGAACTAGTGAAATTCAAATGGTCTAATGTATGTAAAGCTCTTTGCCACACTTTGAAATACTACTATATAAACATCATCAGCTCATCATCTTCTTCATCATTATCATCTGATTTTTGAGTTTGAGACAGACCCCAAGATAGGGGTGGGGTGTGTGCAACCAGCTCGAAATTTCGATCATCAGAGATTCATTCTTTTAAGTTAAGCTTGGTCTTCCTGCCTTTCCCCTCGAAAAGACTGCTATTCTTAGGGGCAACTAGGTAGCACTCTTCTGCCTTGGAATGGATACACAGTATTATTGATTCTAAAACAGAAAGAAGGTAAGGGTTTAAGGAAAGAAAGAAAGAAGAAAGAAAGAAAGAAAGAAAGAAAGAAGAAAAGAGAAAGAAAGAAAAGAAAAGAAAGGAAGAAAGAAAAGAAAAGAAAGAAAGAAAGAAGAAAAAGAAAGGAAAGAAGGAAAGAAGAAAGAAAAAGAAAAGAAAGAAAGAAAAGAAAAGGAAAAGGAAGAAAAGAAAAGAAAGAAAGAAAGAAAGAAAAAGAAGGAAAGAAGGAAAGAAGAAAAGAAAGAAAGAAAAGAAAGAAAGAAAAGAAAGAAAGAAGAAAGAAAAGAAAGAAAGAAAGAAAGAAAGAAAAAGAAAGAAAAGAAAGAAAGAAAGAGAAAAAAAAAGGCTACTATTCCTGAGAGGAGTTTATCAGGTGCTGACAGGAGAGTCCTGGGTGCCAGCCAGAAACAATTACATCAGTGAGTGAGCGAGTGAGAGTGTGTGTGAGATGCAGCCCGGGTGGGGGAGGGGGCGGGGGAAGATAGGAAAAGGTGAGAGTGGCTGCACTTGAGGCAAATGTCACCCATTACACAATTTTTCCTTGATTAACTGGCAAATCCACTGGGCTGGGGATTGGAAGGGGAAGAAGGAGGGAGTAGCAGGAAAAATAAGTAGAGTTAAGAAGGAAAGAAAAAACAGGGAGAAAGTGAGACACTGAATGACTGAAACCGAGGTGATCAAAGAGAGGAGGGAGTGCAGGAAGGGGGGAGGGGGGAGAGAGAGAGAGGAGAGAGAGAGAGAGAGAGAGAGAGAGAGAGAGAGAGAGAGAGAGAGAGAGAGAGAGGAGAGAGAGAGAGAGAGAGAGAGAGAGAGAGAGGAGAGAGAGGAGAGAGAGAGAGAGGAGAGAGAGAGAGGAGAGAGAGAGAGAGAGAGAGAGAGAGAGAGAGGAGAGAGAGAGAAGGTTTTCCTGGTCCCAGACGCATCGCTTTCTCCCCTCAGCACCAGGCACGGGGACTCTTAGAATGAACCCCAGCATTCCTTGGCGTCCTCTCGCACTGCGGCACAGACCGACATCAAATCCCTTTGCATGGGGCATCCAAGGGGACAGTGACCTACATCTCCGTAGCCTCGATGTGTGTGTGAGGGGGGAAGGTGGTATCTAAAAGGGTCCTTAAAAAATCCAACACCAATCTGTAACAAACTCTCTGTTTCTCCGGTCATCTTCTCACTCCCCTCTCCCAACTCCCCGCAATGTCCCTCCCCAACTTCTCCTGTGCCTCTTTAAATGCTACTGATCCTTCAAGGCTCAAAACCGGTCCCAGCTCCTGCATAAAGTCTTCCCCATCCCTCTGGCCCCTCATTAGCCCAAATAATAATAAATTAGCCCTATTCCGCCTCCATCCCCCCACTCCCCATCTGCTGGGCCATAATAGATCTCCGGGCCACACTTTATGACCCTTTAGATCGGAGGCATTTAGGATTGGAAGGGACTTGATTAGATTTAATTTAGCACTTTATTATATTGTGTTGTATTGTTCTCTAATTGTTTCAAGGCGGTGGATAATTAGGTGCTGAATTATGCAGCAGAGGCTATAAAGGCTAGAAGAGTTCAGATGAGAGGCCGAGCCAGAAAAGCTGGGACCCTGGAAGAATGGAAGCTTGGGCTGGGAAGGCAGTGGGGCCAGGGCTGGGCTTTGAAGGATGGGTAAGGTTTGGAGAAGCAAGGAGAAAGGAGAGCAGGTTCAGCTGCCCGATATCTGGGCTGGATGCTATCTCCAGATCTCTGCAGGCAGAGTTACTTGCCCTGGAGAAAATATATTTGGTTCCTGACTGGGTCTGGCTTCTTTTTGCCTCCCCAAAGCGGGTATTCCTGCCTTCTGCCACTCACTGCTGGGGCATAACAGAAAGGCGGGCTAGATTTGGAAGGCAGCTGAGTATGGTAGATTGAAAGTTGACCTTGCAGCCAAGTAAATATAGATCCCAGTCCTGCCTCTGACACAGAGCTGCTGTGTGACTCTGGGTAAATCACTTAAGCTCTCAGTACTCCAGGTCAAAGGTGTCAAATCATTTAGTTCACTACACTCCCAACTGCTGCAAAACCTGATTGAAATGCAATTGTGAAATTATTAACAAAATAAAAATACAATAAATCATAAATAACATCCCATTTTAAAACTCAATATGCAACCTGAAGAGATCCTTGTATGGATTGTTCAGTTGTTTTATATAGAGTCCAACTCTTTGTGACAACATTTGGGGTATTCCTGGCAATGATCCTGGCCATTTCCTTCTCCAGCTCATTTGACAGATGAGGAAACTGAGGCAAATAAGCTTAAGTGACTTGCCCAGGGTCACACAGCTAGTTAGGGTCTGAGGTCAGATTTGAATTTAGGAAGATTAGGCCTGGCACTCCAACAATTGCACCATCTATGTGTGGATTAGTGGCCCTCCCTCCCCTATTTCTATTTGAATTTGACACCTTGCCCTAGGCAACTCTCTAAGACTATAAATGGAATTGTAAGGGTCTCTACATTGCTAAGGAGAATTTCCTTATCAAAGAGTTTTCTAAATTGATGAAATTATATGATTCAATTATTCATTTATTTAATCTGTATTTATTTTATAAGTTATATTAAAATTAATGAGCAAATAATATTGATAAATTACAAATTACATACAATTAATAAGTTATAAATTATATTTATTCTTTAATTTAATTTAAATTTGTTTTTATAATTTCACATTTGTTTAATGAATGTGGTATGTCCTACCACATCTCTGACCTAGAACAGATCCAGTCCCAATTTCCATTCTTGATTTACTGCAAATGTTTTCTTCTTCTCTTCCATCTGCAATCACTTCCCTTTTTCATGAATCTCCTTGTTCCCCCAGGTGCTCAGAACCCTTTGTTCTCTCTTGGTCCTTCTCATTACAGAAGGAAAATTTGTCTAATTAACTCATTTGACCAGAAATTGTATTTGTGGTAGAGGAACTTGAAAGAATCAGAGCAGCTAGGCAGCACAGTGGACAGAGGACTAGGCCTGGATATGGGAGGTCTTGGGTTTAAATCTGATCTCAGACACTTCCTAGGTATATGACCCTGCACAAGTCACTTAACTCCCATTGCCTAGCTCTTAACGTTCTTTTGCCTTGGAATTCATATTAAGACAGAGTAAGGGTTTAAAAAAATATCCTAGTGGATAGACTTGGAGATAGGCACTCTTGGGTTCCAATTCTACTCTTGATACTTATCAGACCTGTGACCCTGGACAAATCCCATAACCTCCCTGAGCCCCAGTTTCCTCTTCTGTAAAATGGATCACATAACTATGATTCATGTCTGACGAAGCTGTAGTAAGGCTCAAACAAAATAATCTGTATAAAGTGTTTTTAAAAATCTTAAAATGCTATATAAATGTCAGTTTTATTATTACAAATGTCAGAAGCATCACGATCTAGCCAAAGCCATCATTTACAGAGGAAGGAACAATCCCAGGGAAATAAATTAATGCTGAATGTTAGTGTCAGAGCTGGGGTTTGAGCACTGGTCTTTTAGCTCCAAGTGAAGTGCTTATTTCCCTTCTCAGTGACTTGATGTCTCCCCCTTAGGGATCCAGAGAAGGCAATTCACCCAAAAGAAAGCTTTCTGATGGTATTTCAGGCACTGGAAAAACTCTTGGGGAAAAGCTATTTGGGCTGACCGAGAGTATTCATGGCTGGGGAAATGTGTGAGTGACTATAATTAAAAGAATGTAGATTTAGAGCTGGAAGGGACCTAAAAGTGACTGCTTCCAACCCTCTCATTTTACTGATCAGAAAAATGGAGCCCAAAGAGGTTTTGACTCCCCCAAGGTCACACAGCTAGGGTCTAAGGCAAGAGGTCCACTTAACTGCAAGTCAAGTGCTGTATATACTATATATGATAGTGAACATTTCAGAGATTGAGTGCCCAAACTGCAAACCTCATGCGCATGTGAACCCCACTTCCCCAGAGGGTTCAAAAAACTTCTAACAGTTTGTTAGAAAAGCAGCTGCAGGTTTGTTACCTAAGGTCTGAGATAGTAGAAAAGTCAATAGGTGCCATGAATTCACCTGTAAACAACTTTATGCCTGCAGCCAATTCTGGAGGAAGTGGAGTCTTAGGATGTTTGCTCTCAAAGTGCTGTTTGAAGGTCTTGGGGTCCGGCATTTGTGTCTTACAAACAGTGCAGGTATATATCAAGGCAGCCTTAGCAGCAGCCTTCTGATCATGTCCTTGTTTCTTTTTTTGTCCAGCTTGTTTTTTGACATTTTTCTACTGAGACTGAACCCCACCACCCACCACAGGGGAAGGAGGAGGTACTCCCAAAGGCTGCTGGGCAGAGGCTGGAGATGTGAGAAATGCCCTCAGGTGTAGTGGAGAAGGGGAAGGGAGCAGTCCCTTCTGGCATACTCTGGCATGCCTGCCATAGGTTCACCAACACAGCCATAGACCATACCTGTCATTGCATCCTTGAACTTTAGACCACAGGCTTACTTTTCATAGACCGCAGGGGCCAATTTTCACTTCTATAAAAATGATTATAAAGTTGGTAAGAGTCACTGGGCTCCATCCAGCTGGGTGGAATGTAGAGATTCAGGCTAGCCAAGCTGTTCTAGGCAGCAGACTCTGTGCTAAAGTGGGAAGAACTATATCCATTCATATTAATGAATAAAGTCTGGGAATGATATTGAAAGATTTGGGGGTGGAGAAGAAGGGAGGGGAGGGGTGGGAGAAGTATTTGGTCTTGAAGCAATCTAGGCAGGAAGAAATAACCTCATGAGAAGGGAAGAGCAACACCTGACCACCTTCTGTGCCTATTTCCAGGTTATCACGACAGCAGTAGGCAGCTCTGCCTGGAGCCAGTCAACCAATTTGATGAGGGCACCTTAATGCTTTGCCAGGGAACCATTGAGGCAGATCCATAGTTCATAGTGTTACCCTCTAAGAATTGGCACATTGAAAGAGGAGGAAAATAGATACTGTTCAAACTGGTCTCAATGTTAGCTTAAAATGAAAATAATGCTTATATTGAAATACATCTTGAAAAAACATTTTTTAAAATTAAATGTTATTTTTTTCAATAAATAAGCATTTATTCCCCACCCCCCACCCCCATCCCGTCAGCCTCCTCTCTACATTGGGAAAAAAAGAAAAAAGACAAAAACTAAACACTTATTACACACATACATAGTCAGGGGTAGTACCTAGGTAGCTCAGTGGTCTGAGAGCCAGGCTTAGAGATGGGGAGGTCCTGGGTTCAAATATGGGCTCAGATACTTCAGCTGGGTGACTTCAATTATTTAATGGCAGTTACCTAGCACTTCATAAAGAGGAAGGGAAGGGTTTAAAAAAATAAAAAACTAAAACAGAAACAAATGCATGGTCAAGGAAAACAAATTCCCATGTTGACTGTGTTAAAAAATATATGTCTTGGAGCAGCTGAGTAGCTCAGTGGATTGAAAGCCAAGTTTAGAAACAGGAGGTCCTAGGTTCAAATCTGACCTCAGACACTTCCTAGCCGTATGACCCTGGGCAAGTCACTTAAGCCCCAGTGTCTAGCCTGTACTACTCTTCTGTCTTGGAACCAATACATAGTAGTGATTGTAGGGAGGAAGGTAAGGGTTTAAAAAATCTTTCTCTCTCTCTCTCTCCATCTATCCATCTATCTATCTATCTATCTATCTATCTATCTATCTATCTATCTATCTATCTATCTATCTCTCTCTCTCTCTCTCTACCTCTCTCTCTATCTATCTATCCATCCATCTATCTATCTATCTATCTATCTATCTATCTATCTATCTATCTATCTATCTATCTATCTGAGTTATTAAATCTTTCAAAAGTATTTTTTGCTATGTTATTATATAAATGGATCTCCTGGTCAATCAACTAGTATTTTAAAAGTATTTACTATATGTCAGGGAGTGTATAGGGTAATTGGAGGATTAGTACCAAACACTGAGCAACTCACATAATTTTAACACTTGCTATGCTGACTCTACAAGGGTAAACACATATACACACAGAGACTATAGTAATTAGTAAGGCAAAATAAATATTACTGGCAATCTGGTTCTATTTTATCTTGACTGTAATATATGGCGTGTTCAGGGAGGACCAGCCTCTTTGGTGTAAGGACTTTCCAAGCCCTCTTCAGGGCATCTCATCTTCCTTTGGTGTCCTCTTGCCATCCAACTCTCACTTGTAGCCACCCCCTGGGAAAATTGACTGGGCAGATGGACTAAATCAGGCTGAGGGTAACTGGCAGGCTTCAAACCAATCATTGGTGAGTTAGGGGATTGTCTACCTCAGGCATGTGAAGACTTCCCTCAGTAGAACAGTTTGTTCCAATGGCCATGAAGGCTGCTAAAGCAGGCACTGTGGAATGCTTAGAGTTTAGTCAGACTTCAAAGATGCCAAAGTCATCTGCTGCATCCCAAGCCATCATCAGTCATCCTGACTTTTGTCTTGTCCCTGGACTTTGGTGGCTCTGGAAGAAAGAGTGAAGCTGATGTCTTTGTACAACTCTGCTTCATTTAAATCCAGTTCATGTGCTAGTTAAGACATGCCTCCATGATGTCATTAGTCCTCTTCAAAAATGAAGAATGAACAGCATATGATATGCCAGGGACTGTACTAAACACCGGGCAATACAAAAGGCAGTATCAGTCCTTGCCCATAGGGAGCTGATGTCCTAAATGGGGGAGACACCATGAATAGAAATAGCTATGTGCAAGAGACAAGAGACTGGAAGACAGGACCTTACATATGTCAAAAGATAACTCCCAAACACAGAAGTCTAATATAGTCAATAAATCATAATGAGAGTTCAGAGAAGGTAAAGATCATGGCAGGCCAGGATGATCAGGGAAGGCTTCATGGAAAAGGTGAAACATGAACTGGACATTGAAGGATGGAAAAGGGCATCAAAGAGGATGAGGAGAAGGCATTCTAAGCAGTCGGGAGAGCATGAGAAAAAAGTCATTGAGACTGGAAAGTGCTAGGTCTGCTGGGGTACAGACTGGTCTGACTGTCTAGAGGGGCCTTGTAGGGGAGTGGTGGGAAATTAGGATAGAAAGGTAGGGTTGAACCAGATTAGGAAGCATCTTAAATGGCAAACTGAGTTTACCAGGTTTTATCTTATAGGCAGTGAGGCCCCTGTAGGTCTTTTGGTGATCATACACCTCCTTGTTTTATGCCTCATCTGTGATTATTATCAGAGGTTCATTGAACAAGGTTTTTTTTTTGTTGTTGCATCTTATAGCCTGTATGGTGGCATTTTGTTCCATCAAATTAAATGCTTTTTCATAATCAACAAACGATAAGCACTGAGAGACCTCATGTTCCTCGTATTTCAGTCAATTGTGAAATGATAAAGATGTGGCTCATGGTTGAATATCACTCATGGAAGCCTCTGCTCGTGCCCCGATAATTCCCTGGATAGAGCAGAAATGGCAGTCATTTTCTTATTGTGTTCTATAGATGAACTATGGTTTTCTTGTGAAATAACACCTCTCCCCTAACCCGCCCTAGACCCTCAACTTCTCTGGCTGGCCTCTAATGGAGAGAAAGAAAGGGAACTCCGTCTCTAATTCTCTTCCCTGCTTGTCCCCCACAAAACTTTGGTTATCTCTTCAGCTTGAAGACTTTGGTTACTAAGTCCTTATTGCCCAGGCAATTGGATTCCATTATGATGCCAGAGCAGACTCCAGAGATGCTAAATTGTACCTCTGTGACTGGTCCTGGAAGTTTCTTTTTTTTTTTTTTAAATTTTTATTTGGTCATTTCCAAACATTATTCATTGGAATTCATTGGAAACAAAGATCATTTTCTTTTCTTCCCTCCCCCCCTCCCACCATCTCTCCCATAGCCAATGCGCGATTCCACTGGGTATCACATGTGTTCTTGATTCAAACCCATTTTCATGTTGTTGGTATTTGCATTAGAGTGTTCATTTAGAGTCTCTCCTCAGTCATATCCCCTCCAACCCTGTAGTCAAGCAGTTGCTTTTCAGCGGTATTTTTACTCCCACAGTTTATCTTCTGCTTGTGGATAGTGTTTTTTAGATCCCTGCAGATTGTTCAGGGGCACTGCATTGCCACTAATGGAGAAGTCCATCACCTTCGATTGTACCACAATGTATCAGTCTCTGTGTACAATGTTTTACTGGTTCTGCTCCTTTCGCTCTGCATCACTTCCTGGAGGTTGTTCCAGTCTCCATGGAATTCCTCCACTTTATTATTTCTTTTAGCACAATAGTATTCCATCACCAACATATACCACAATTTGTTCAGCCATTCCCAAATTGATGGGCATCCCCTCGTTTTCCAATTTTTGGCCACCACAAAGAGTGCAGCTATGAATATTAGTGTACAAGTCTTTTTCCTTATTATCTCTTTGGGGTACAAACCCAGCAGTGCTATAGCTGGATCAAAGGGCAGACAGTCTTTTATCACCCTTTGGGCATAGTTCCAAATTGCCCTCCAGAATGGTTGGATCAATTCACAACTCCACCAGCAATGAATTAATGTCCCTACTTTGCTATATCCCCTCCAGCATTCATTACTTTCCATAGCTGTTATGTTAGCCAATCTGCTAGGTGTGAGGTGATACCTCAGAGTTGTTTTGATTTGCATCTCTCTGATTATCACCTTTTCATGTGCTTATTAATAGTTTTGATTTCTTTGGCTGAGAACTGCCTGTTCATGTCCCTTGCCCATTTATCAATTGGAGAATGGCTTGATTTTTTGTACAATTGATTTAGCTCTTTGTAAATTTGAGTAATTAAACCTTTGTCAGAGGTTTTTATGAAGATTGTTTCCCAATTTGTTGCTTCCCTTCTGATTTTAGTTACATTGGTTTTGTTTGTACAAAAACTTTTTAATTTGATGCAGTCAAAATTATTTATTTTACATTTTGTGACTCTTTCTAAGTCTTGCTTGGTTTTAAAATCTTTCCCTTCCCAAAGGTCTAACAGGTATACTATTCTGTGTTCACCTAATTTACTTATAGTTTACTTCTTTATGTTCAAGTCATTCACCCATTCTGAATTTATCTTGGTGTAGGGTATGAGATGTTGATCCAAACCTAATTTCTCCCACACTGTCTTCCAATTTTCCCAGCAGTTTTTATGAAATAGTGGATTTTTGTCCCAAAAGCTGGGATCTTTGGGTTTGTCATAAACTGTCTTGCTGAGATCATTTATGCCAAGTCTATTCCACTGATCCTCCTTTCTGTCTCTTAGCCCGTATCAAATTGTTTTGATGACCACTGCTTTATAGTATAGTTTGAGATCTGGGACTGCAAGTCCTCCTTCCTTTGCATTTTTTTTTCATGATTTCCCTGGATATCCTTGATCTTTTGTTCTTCCAAATGAACTTAGTTATGGTTTTTTCTAATTCAGTAAAGAAGTTTTTTGGTAGTTCAATGGGTATGGCACTAAATAAGTAAATTAATTTGGGTAGGATTGTCATTTTTATTATGTTAGCTCGTCCCACGCATGAGCAATCAATGTTTTTCCAATTGTTTAGATCTAGTTTTAGCTGTGTGGAAAGTGTTTTGTAGTTGTGTTCATATAGTTCCTGTGTTTGTCTCGGCAGATAGATTCCTAAGTATTTTATATTGTCTAGGGTGATTTTGAATGGTATTTCGCTCTCTAATTCTTGCTGCTGAAATGGGTTAGAGATATATAGAAATGCTGATGACTTATGCGGGTTTATTTTGTATCCTGCAGCTTTGCTAAAGTTGTTGATTATTTCGAGTAACTTTTTGGTTGATTCTGTAGGATTCCTTAAGTAAACCATCATATCATCTGCAAAGAGTGATAGCTTGGTCTCCTCATTGCCAATTTTAATACCTTCAATTTCTTTTTCTTCTCTAATTGCTACTGCTAGTGTTTCTAGTACAATGTTAAATAATAGAGGTGATAATGGACATCCTTGTTTTACTCTTGATCTTATTGGAAAGGCTTCTAGTTTATCCCCATTGCAGATGATGTTTGCTGGTGGTTTTAGATATATACTGTTTATTATTTTTAGGATAGGCCCTTCTATTCCTATACTTTCTAGTGTTTTCAATAGGAATGGGTGTTGTATTTTATCAAAGGCTTTTTCTGCATCTATTGAGATAATCATGTGATTTTTGTCAGTTTGCTTGTTAATATGGTCAATTATGTGGATGGTTTTCCTAATATTGAACCATCCTTGCAATCCTGGTATGAATCCTACCTGGTTATAGTGGATAACCCTTATGATGACTTGCTAGAGTCTTTTTGCTAGTATCCTATTTAGGATTTTTGTGTCTATATTCATTAGGGAGATTGGTCTATAGTTTTCTTTCTCTGTTTTTGACCTGCCTGGCTTTGGGATCAGTACCATGTTTGTGTCATAGAATGAATTTGGTAGAACTCCTTCTTGGCCTATTCTGTCAAATAGTTTGTTTAATATTGGGATTAACTGTTCTTTGAATGTTTGATAGAATTCGTTTGTGAATCCATCTGGACCTGGGGATTTTTTCTTAGGGAGTTCTTTGATGGCTTGTTCAATTTCTTTTTCTGAAATGGGGTTTGAGGTCTCCTTTTTCATGTTGGATAATGTCAATTTGGTTTATTTCTTTCCTTTTTTTAATTAGACTGACTAGTACTTTGTCTATTTTATTTGTTTTTTCAAAATACCGGCTTCTAGTCTTATTTATTAAATAAATAGTTCTTTGCCTTTCAATTTTATTAATTTCTCCTTTGAGTTTTAGGATCTCTAATTTAGTCTTCATCTGAGGATTTTTAATTTGTTCACTTTCTAATTTTTTAATTTGCATGCCCAATTCATTGACCTCTGCCCTTCTTAATTTGTTAATATATGAACTCAAGGATATAAATTTCCCCCCGAGTACTGCTTTGGCTGCATCCCATAGGTTTTGAAAGGATGTCTCATCATTGTCATTTTCTTCAATGAAGTTATTAATTGTTTCTATGATTTGTTCTTTAACTAACTGGTTTTGGAGAATCATATTGTTTAATTTCCAATTAATTTTTGATTTACCTCTCCATGTTCCCTTACTAATTATTATTTTCATTGCATTGTGATCTGAGAAAGTTGCATTTATTATTTCTGCTCTTTTGCACTTGTTTGCAATGTTTTTATGTCCTAATACATGGTCAAGTTTTGTAAATGTACCATGTGCTGCAGAAAAGAAGATATATTCCTTTTTGTCCCTATTTATTTTTCTCCACATGTCTACTAACTCTAATTTTTCTAAGATTTCATTCACTTCTCTTGCCTCTTTCTTATTTATTTTTTGGTTTGATTTATCTAGTTCGGATAGAGGATGGTTCAGATCTCCCACTAGTATAGTTTTTCTATCTATTTCGTCCTTGAGTTCCTCTAGTTTCTCCTTTAGAAATTTGGATGCTATGCCATTTGGTGCATACATGTTGAGTACAGATTTTCCTCACTGTCTATACTGCCTTTTATCAGGATGTAATTACCTTCCCAATCTCTTTTAACTAGATTTATTTTTACTTTGGCTTTGTCAGATATCATGATTGCGACTCCTGCCTTCTTTTTGTCAGTTGATGCCCAATAGATTTGGCTCCACCCTCTTACTTTCACCCTATGCGAATCTACCTTTCTCATATGTGTTTCTTGTAGACAGCATATGGTAGGGTTTTGGACTCTAATCCACTCTGCTATTCGCTTGTGTTTTATGGGTGAGTTCATTCCATTCACATTCAGAGTTATGATTACTAGCTGTGTATTTCCCAGCATTTTGATTTCTGCTCCTTTACCTGCCTTTTCTTCTTTCACTATTTCCTTCTACACCAATGTTTGCTTTTGAACAGTTCCCCTTGTTCCCACCCTTATTTTACTTCCCTTTCTACCCCCCTCCCTACTTATCCCCCCTTATTTTCCCTGTAGTCTTTCTAAAATTAACCCCCCCCACTCCCTCCCTCTCTTGTACTGCTTTCCTTTCCACCAGACCGTTTGTTACCCTTCTACTCCCCTATAGGGGGCAAATCTATTCTCTGCCCCCAATGGATTGGATTGTTTCCCCCTCTTTGAGTCACTTTCAAAGCATGTAAAAGTTGAGTATTTCCTGTCTCTGACCTCTTTACCCTTCCAGTGTATTGATGTTCTCCCCCCTCCCACCATGAGCTTCTTTATGACATAAATTTACCCCCATTTGTTTCTTTTCCCATTTCTTTTAATATGAACCTATTTTTAAGCTCTAGTTATATATATATATATGTATATATATATACATATACTCATGCGTATGTATTTTTGCATGCATATATCTATATACCTATGTATGTCTTGTCCTTTCATCCTATACAGTTTGTTGCTGTTCCCTCTAAGTATACTTCTTTTGTTTCCCAGCTAATAACAACAGTTTTTAAGAGTTACCAATGACCTCTTTTCTTATAGGGATACATATCATTTTAACTTATTGAGTCTCTTAAAAAATTATTTTTGTTTTTCTTTTTTCCCCTCTTTTTTAATTACCTTTAAATGATTCTCTTGAGTTCTGTGCTTGGACATCAAATTTTTTGTTCAGGTCTGGTCTTTTCTTTACGAATTCTTGAAATTCTTCTATTTTGTTGAATGACCATACTTTCCCCTGTAAGAATATAGTCAGTTTTGCTGGGTAGTTGATTCTTGGTTGTAGACCTAGTTCCCTTGCTTTCCGGAATATCGTATTCCATGCCTTTCTTTTTTTCAGAGTGGATGCAGCCAGATCCTGAGTTATCCTCACTGTGGGTCCTTGGTATCTGAATGACTTCTTCTTGGCAGCTTGTAATATCTTTTCTTTGGTCTGATAGTTCTTGAATTTGGCTATAACATTCCTGGGTGTTGTCAGTTGGGGATTAAGTACAGGAGTTGATCTGTGGATTCTATCAATCTCCACTTTACCCTCTTGTTCAAGGATTTCGGGGCAGTTTTCTTTAATAATTTCCTGTAATATAATGTCCAGGCTTTTTCTTTTGTTATGGTCTTCTGGTAGGCCAATAATTCTTAAATTGTCTCTCCTTGAATGATTTTCTAAATCCTCTGTTTTGTGAATGAGATGCTTCATATTTTCCTCAATTTTTTCATTCTTTTGGTTTTGTTTTATAATGTCTTGCTGCCTTGTGAGGTCGCTCGATTCAAGTTGTTGTATTCTGGTCCTTGAAGACTGGATTTCATCCTTAGTTTTTTGGTCGTCCTTTTCCTTTTGGTTGGATTTTCTTTGGAGGTCATCTTTCATCTTCTTCACCTCATCTTTCATCTCCTTTGCCTCATTTTCCAGCTGGTTGATTTTGGCTTTCAAGACACTATTTTCTGTTTCCAGATGACTTATCTTAGTTTTTAAGTTCTTTTCCCAATTGTCTTCAGCATCTCTTAATTGAATTGCATTTTGACTTCTTCCAAAGCCTGTATCCAATTCGCTGGGATTTCTGATTTTTTCTTTGCTGGGTCCTCCCCCTCTGTTTCATTCACTCTTTGCTCATTATTTGTGTAGAAGCTGTCTATTGTAATTTATTTCTTCTTTTTTTGTTGTTTGCTCGAGTTTACCCCTTCTTTGCTCCCCATATTTGGCTGTGCTCTTGCTCCTCTCATTTTGTTTTGGTTTTGGGGCTGTCAGTCTCCCCTCTTGGAGCTTTGTCAGATCTCTTGGTACAGTCTCTAGGGGAGGAATGTTAGCTTCCCTGTCCTCTGGAGGCTTTTGATTGGATTGAGTTCAATTGGGTTGGGCTGTATGTGGTATGAAGCACTGAGGCTCTGAAGACTCCTGTAAGGCTGGGCCGCCCAGGTGCTCTCCAGTTCTCTCCAGCTGTTTCTCTGCTGTCCACAAGTGCCTTTGCCCACCTCCCTAAACTCTGAGGAGTTCTGATGGGATTAGTTCAACTGGATTGGTCTGGATGTGCCCGAGGCAAGGGTGAGACTGGAGCCCAATGGAGGGACCCAGCCACTGCCCATTTCTCCCTGGCTTCCTCCCTGCTGTCCAAGCTGGACTCTCCGAGCCCGGCGCCCAGCTGCTCCCAAGGTAGACCCTGCAAACCAGCACCTTTGCCCACTCAGAGGTTCCCACTGCTGCTGGGGGCTCAGCCTTCTGGGTTGTGGGGGAGGAGTCCTGGGACCTTCACTCTGCCTTCCCCTTAGCCCTGAGTATTCTCAGATTCCGGCTTTTGGGGGGGCGTACCTTTTGACTTGAGTCCAGAAGGAGGGGTCCCCGCTTCTGTCCTGGTGTTCAGATTGCATTTCGGTGCCCTAGGAGCATTCAGTCTGTATCGGTAAGGAAGGGTCTTCCACGAGGTCTGAACTGTTGCTGCTTGCTAAGCTGCCATCTTGACTCTGCCTATCAGTCCAGGAAGTTTCTTAGTTTTTTGTTTCTTTCCTTTCCCCATTTCTGGGGAGTCAGATATGGCTGATGAAGGAAACTGCTTCTATTGGTCATGGAAATAGGTGGGCACATGCTGGGGCCACAAAGAAGACACAAGAATGACTTAAAGCCATACTTAAGTAGATACAAGATGGTAGATATCAGTGGTAGATACAAGATGGATGGGCAGGTCTCTAGTGCTCTATGCTCTCCTGGCCCTTCAGGTTCAGAGCATACTTACCAGGTAGCTCTCTCTGTTGGTGTTTTTGCCTTCATTAAACTATACATTCCATGAAGGCAGGGACCGTGTCTTAGTTAAATTTTGCATCTATCCTGAAAGGTACTATAATACAGCAGTTGCTTAATATATGCTTATTGTTTTCTTCCTAGGATGCTGTTGACAGACATGCCTGGGGGTTAGGAAGTGATAGGTGGATGGACAAGGATGATGGTAATGTTGGAATTGGACATGTGTAGGTCTTAAGCATAACAGAAACATTCATTGGGCATTGCTTGGAAATGATCTTATTATATTCTGTTGAGAGTCAGTGTGGCATTTATTGATACACACGTATTTAGACATGTATGTCATATGTATGTGTACTGGAAATAAAGCTAGAATTTGATTTAAACTCTGAGACACAGGGCAGCTCGGTAGCACAATAGATAAAGTGCCACACTTGGAGCCAGAAGGAACTGGGTTCAAACCTAGCCTCAGATGTTTCCTAGCTGGGTGACTCTGGGCAAATCACTTAACACCAGTTGCCCAGCCCTTGCTCTTCTATCTTGGAGTTGATATTCTCTGTATTGACTCTAAGACAGAAGGTAAGGGTTTAAAAAAGAGGTCTGAGATCAAATTCTGCTTCTGATACACACTGGCAATGTATGACCATGGGCAAATTCTTAACCTCTTAGCATCCCAGGCTATTCTCTAAGACCATGATGCAGGGAGCGGACCTGAATAAATTAATAGGAGTTTCCCTTGGGTCATGTTCATCCAATAGTCCAGGTTCGCACGCAGGAGCTTGGGGAAGTCTGCTTCTGGGTGTGTATGGCGGAAAGGGGGTCGCCAAAAGAGTGCCATGTGGGGAGTTCTCTAGATTAGTGGGATTATTGCTTCTTGATGAAAGGAGTCAGAGCCAGAGAGACCCCTCAGATAATGATGCCCTTCCTATTTTGTCTGAGCCATAACCAGAATTCTTGTACTCAGGGCAAATTCATTGGGGGTGGGGGCATAAGTAGTTGTGGGGTTCCAGTACCTGGCACAGTTAGACTGAAGATGTAGTTGCACTAGAAATAGGAGTGATGTGACTCCTAGAGAGCTTGGGCAGAGCCTCCATGGGAGCCGGGAGGAAGATGAGCTAGTACTAAAAGCTACTCTGTGCAAGTCATTAGGGGGATATACCTAGGGATACAGAGGCAAAGTAATGTATGCCTTTAAAGAGCTTCTGTTCTACGGGGAGACTACGACATAGAAAGCGATTGTCAATGAGTCAGTAAACATTTATGAAACGCTTACCGTGTGCCAATCCCTGTACTTAGCAGGTAATACAAATAAAAAGCAAAAACATTGCCTAAGGAGCAGCTAGATGGCTCAGTGGATTGAGAGCCAGACATGGAGATAGGAGGTTCTGGGTTCAGTTCTGGGTTCAAATCTGGCCTCAGATGCTTCCCCATTGTGTGACCCTAGGCAAGTCACTTAACGCCCATTGCCTAGCCCTTGCCACTCTTCTACCTTAGAATGTAAATTTAATATTGATTCTATGGCAGAGGGTAAGGGTTTACAAATAAACAAACATTCCCTGACTTTCCTTCCTCTCTTTGGAAGTGGAGCTTGTAAGGAGTAGGACACTGACCCATGTCTCAATGAGGTCTGACTCTTGTCACTTGTCCATCTCTCTTACTGGTTCTTACACAAGTCACAAGACAATGGAGCCTCAGTGTAGAAAAGTGGAGGCTTAAAGGGACAGACCACTGAGGACATTAAGGTAGGGTTTCTGGAAACATTCAGAATTGACTTTAATGGCGGGTGGCAAACAAGAACGTAGAGAGCTTGTCGCTGTGCTGGTGACCCTGGGAGAGAGGGGCCCATGACTTTGTGTAACTCTGCCTCACTTAAATCCATTCACTCACCCCGTGATGCCATTGGTCCTCTTCAAACATGAAGGATGAACAAGGACCATAACAATGGCGATAGTAATGACTCGTGTTTCATATAGTCACTGGGGGTGTCTGGCTAACCAGAACTAGCTGTTTCACTCACTGCTACCCTTACCTTTGTTGTGGCAGTCACTCCTTTCCAATTAGTATGTATATACACACATACACATATTTCCTTGCAGCTTCATGAAGTAGTGAATGCATTATCCTTCCCATTATCTAGATGAGGAAGCTGATGCCCAAGAGAGACAAGATGGTTTGCCAACATCACACAACTAGAAAGAGTGAGAGCTGGGACTTGAACCTTTATCTTTAGATTCCAGATTATATACATGCATGCATATGTGTATGTAGACAAACGGCACCTCAAGAGTCGTCATGGTGACTGATTTCTCAGTGTACAGGACTGAGGATGGAGACGGAAAAGGAGATATTGGAGAATAGAATGATTGCAGACTGAGCCCAGGACACCCTTTGTAAGATTTTCTTTTTCCAACTAAGTTACTGATATCATTCCCATTCAATATCAGCTCAGTTGTGGTACTACCACTTATATACTAAATTATAATACAAAGTTAAAGCTAGGGGCAGCTAGGTGGCTCAGTGGATAGAGCACCAAACCTAGAGGTGAGAGATCCTGGGTTCAAATATGGCCTCAGACACTTAAAAAAATTTTTTTTAAACACCCTTACCTTCCATCTTAGAATCAGTACTGTGTATTGGTTCCAAGGCAGAAGAGCAATAAGGGCTAGGCAATGGGGGTTAAGTGATTTGTTCAGGGTCACACAGCTGGGAAGTGTCTGAGGCCAGATTTGAACCCAGGACCTCCCTTCTCTAGGTCTGGCTCTCAATCCACTAAGCCACCCAGCTGCCCCCCTCACACATTTTCTAACTGTGTGATCCTAGGCAAGTTATTTAACTCTATGATAAGGAGTTTTATTAAGTTCTCTCCAGTCAGAGAGATTCTGACAACTCCAGTTGCCTAGCCCTTACTGCTCTTCTGCCTTGGAACTAATACTTAGGACTGATTGTCAGATGGGCAGTAAGGGTTACAAAAAATTAAAGCTAAACATCAGTCATCATCTTTCTCCCCCAAACCTGCCCCTTCTCCTAATGTCCCTGTTTCTGCCAGGATTGCCATAATCCTCCAATTTACTCAGGTTTCTATTACACCAGTTATCCTTGTTTCTTCCCTCTCCTTCATCCCCCAGGTTAAAGCAGTTGCCAGATCTCATCAGGTCTCCCTCTACAACATCTCGTGCCTTTGTCCACGTCTTTCCGCTAATATGGCCACCCTCCTAGTTCAGAACACCATTACTCATTACTTCCTTACTCTCATTGAAACTACTGTGCCATTTTGCTTCCAAATGGCTTCCCTGTTGTCTTTTCTGTCGACCACCCATCCTTTGGACAACTTTCAAAATAATTTAAGGCAGAATCTGACTGTGTCTGATGAGATAATATACCTAAAGTAATTCAAGTGTTATATGTTATCATCATGATTCCAATTCTCTCCTCAAAAACCTTCAGTGGCTTCTGAAATAACTAACTGATTTAAGTAATTTATTTGGGATAATTGTGGGTTCAGGGGTGGTATTATAGGGCCAGTATAGGGCAAGCAGAGCCAGACCCTGAGCTAATAAACACAGACACTTTATAATAACAGGACACTTTGGCTTAATAACTAAGGGAAAAGTGAAAAGAATTTGTGATATCTAAACTAAAGAACATAAATAACCTCCCCCCAAACAAACTGGTAACTTCAGAGAGATGGTGTCTGCCCTGTCAGTTAGCTCTCTACCTAAAAATCCCAGTTCCTACAATAAACTACACTTCTCTAACCCAAATCCCTCCTTGGATGGTGATGGAGGTAGTAGGATAGGAAGGTGAAGCAGGTACAGGGTCTTTAGCAGCTCTGTAGAAATATCTCTCAGCATCAACAGGATCCAAAGGAACAGGCAGTTGGTAGATGGATTACAAGGAAAGCCACAGGGGAGAGAATATCTAGCTCACTAGGTCCACCCTAGAAGACTAGACAAAACTCAACCTCCTGTTTCCCTGACTGTTAGAAGAAGCAACAACCCTGCCACTTCCCCAGAATTCTGGAACCTTCCTGTTTATGCCTCTGCAGGATCTCCTGCTTCTGCCTTTGCATTTCCTTATAACACTTCTTATCACCTCTAGGATGAAATAGAACCTTTTCAGCCTGGTTTTTAAGGCTCACCATAATACAGCTTTGGCTGCATGTCATATCATTTCCTTTTCACATTCTACATTAGACAAACTCAATTCCTGACTATTTTCAAAGCTGGGCATTCTTTCTCCTCACTGTCTTTGAACAAGATTGGAAGGTACTCCCTCCTCACCTTTTTCTCTTAGAATATTTATCTCACTTCAAGGCTTAGCGTGGATATGCTTTCCATGCTGAAACTTTCCCTTTGAAACTACTTCCCCAATTGTTAGTATTGCCCCCTTTTCAAATCACCTTATGTGTTCTCATTTTTATATGTTATAGCTCTCTCAATTGAATGTAAGCTTCTCGAGGGCAGAGATTTTCATTTTTGTCTCTGTATCCTGTAAAAGTTAAAATTAAATCTCAATAATAAAATTATTATATTTTAAGATATTTATTAATGATCATTAGAAATCAAGGAATGAAGAAGATACAAAATAAAGACCATGTGCCCATGGCTGATTAGCCAGTTCAAACACCCACCTTACCACCACCAAGCTCGAGACTGAGGTGGGGCCTTCCAGGTCCCCACCTAGTATTCCCTATCCTATCTACAGGAAGTACGTAATGACAGGAAGTCAGTGGGCTCCTGGGAAATGTAGTTCTTTTTTTTAGGATAATAGATTTTCAATTATACAATCCCCAGCAGTTTAAACAGTGCTTGCACATAGTATTTGATCAAAAGTGATGATTATACCAGGAGAACATTGTACACAGAGACTGATACACTGTTGTACAATCGAATGTAATGGATTTCTCTACTAGCAGTAATGCAATGATCCAGGACAATTCTGAGGGACTTAAGAGAAAGAACTCTAGCCACATCCAAAGGAAGAACTGTGGGAGCAGAAACACAGAAGAAAAACAACTGCTTGATCACATGGTTTGATGGGGATATGATTGGGGATGTAGATAGGTCTTGATCAATGACACATGTAAAACCCAGTGGAATTGCCCATTGGCTATGGGAGGGGGTGGGAGGAGGGCAGGGAAAGAACATGAATCTTATAACCATGGGAAAATTTTCTTAATTAATCAGTAAAATAAAATAAAAAAAGTTGTTGGCTATAGTTTACATTTCAATTAGTGAGTCAATGTATGTTAGGGAAAAGGCAAAGGGAAATCTCTTTATGTCTAATGACTTCTCTCTCCATCTAATTGGGAAATCCCAAGGACAAAGAAGCAGTAGTATGCTGAGCATTTATGGAAGAAGATATTATAGAAAAACCATGTCAATTTATGCCTGTGTTATGTGGAATTTGTGATTCTTACAGCTCAAGGTTTAAATATGGTTTATATGGGTTTGGTAGGGATTTACTGAGGAGTGAGAAAATTAATTATGTAAACCAGATTACAGGAAAGACAGTAATGTTTAAACTACTTGTTAGAACAACCTGGGAACTCAGGGACCCGAGTTCTAGTTTTAGCTTTACCAGTAACTTTCTATATGACCTTGGGCAAGTAACTACTGTTCCCTGAATTTCAGTTTCCTCATCTTTAAAATGAGGGTTTGGGACTCTTTAATGTCCTTCCCAGCTCTAATATCCCAGGAGCATAAAGTTTTAGCAGCAGCCATTTGTATGTACATCCTTCATGTTTATTACATATGATATATTTATATTCACTAAATTGGCATTATCTTAAATTCCGTGTCATTAGAACACATGGCTTAGTTTTTACTTTGTATTACAGTATGTACTTGAGAGCAAGAAAACTATTAAAAAATAAAATTCTATGTTTAGATTTATCTTTTTAAAAAAAACCCTTAGTTTCTGCCTTAAAATTGATAGTATTGGTTCAAAGGCCGGAGAATGGTAAGGGGTAGGTAATAGGGGTTAAGTGACTTGCCCAGGGTCACACAGCTAAGGAGTATCTGAGACCAGATTTGAATGCAGGAGCTCCCATCTCCAGGTCTGGTTCTCTAACCACTGGGCAACCTACCTCCCCTGATTTAGATTTATCTTGCTTATTACCTCACTTAGATTTATTATTCTCTTGTTAGTTTCTCACAAATGGGATGGTGGAAACCCAAAACTTGAAAGTAGGAGTTGGAGGCTCTCCATTGCTTATTGGGGGAAATACCTTACCTCTTTAATTTGGCATTTAAGGCTCTTCATGATCCAGAGTCTGACATATTTCTTCACTTCTGTCTTCTGCTATTCATGTTTCTATACCTTCTGCTCTAGCTAAACGGAACTGTTCCTCAAATTCTTTCTTGCCTCTGTGACTTAGTTCACTTTTACTCTGCCAAAATATTCCCTTTCTTCCTGTCTGAATCCTATACTCATCTTTCAAGGCTTGAATAAAACACTTGTTCCTTAATGAAGGGAGCCTTCCCTCAAAATCCCAGTTCAGAGTGACATCTCTCTCTCTGGTGTTCTCTCCAGCATGTTGTCTTAGGACAGTTATCAAAGGAGTTGCCTTCTATTACAATTACTAATAAAAAGAATAACTAACATTTACATAGTGTTTACTATACGCCAGGCATTGTGCCAAGTAATATGCAATTATTATCTCATTTGATCCTCATAAAAAATCTTGGGAGGTAGAAGCTATTATCATCATTATCCCATTTTTGCAGATGAGAAAACTGAGGCCAACAGTTTTAAGTGACCTGGATCTCTATCCACTGGACCATCTAGCAGTCGAATCCAAATCCAGGCTCAGAAACTCACTAACTGTGTGATCTTGGGGAAGTTGCTTAACTTGCCTGCATTGCTTTCTTCAACTGTAAAATGGGGATAATCATGATTGTACTTACTTCCCAGGGCTGTTACAGGGATCAAATGAAAGAATATAAGTGCTTAGCCCAGTGCTTAAATTAAGCTTGTTTCCTTTCCTTCTTCCATACTTATTTCATCTTCTTGGGTTGATGAGAAGCTCCTTGAAGGTAAGAATAATGCCATGGAAGCCCAGTACCTTGAATGCACCAGTCTCTCGGTAAATAATTGTTGAATGCATCATAGAAACATCACAAATAATGTAACACCTTGTACCCTGCTTGTGTGAGTTCCCAGAATGTTCCCCCAGGTCTTCACCTCTACTTTTTGGGTCAACATATATTTAAACCACAGCTTGTGAGCTCCCAGCAGTGTGTTTCTTTTACTAGAACAAGAAGCAAAAGGCAAAGGCATCAGGCTCAGTGGAGAGAGAGCACCACACCTGACGATGAGAGTTTCTGGGTTCTAGATACTTTCTAGCTGTGTGGCCCTGGCCAAGTCACTTACCCCCAATTGCCTACCCCTTATCACTCTTTTGTCTTAGGACCCATTAATTCTAAGAGGGAAACTAAGAGCTAAAAATGGTAAAGGCATCTAATCATCTAAGAGAAGTGAGATTTCACTGCACCTCCATCCCCATACATATACTCTTTCGCTAAAGCAACTGAGGCACGATGGATAGTGAGCAGGGCATGGAGTCAGGAAGACCCGAGTTCAGATTTGACCTTAGACATTTATGAGCTGCGTGACCCTGGACAAGTCACTTAATCCTGTATGCCTCAGTTTCTTCCTCTGACAAAGGAGCTGGAGAAAGAAATGGGAAACTATTCCAGTATCCTTGTCATGAATACCCCAAATGGGATCACAAAGAGTCAGACATGACTGAAACGCTTGAACAACAACTCTTTCAGCATTGAGGGAAGAGATACATACTGAGAATGTACATGGTCAAGTAACATTGGTGGCAAGGGAATGTGCAAAGAGAAGCACCTGTGTAGGAAACACCTGCAGCCAGGATCTACCCAAGGTCAGAGCCCAATATTCCTCGGAATCCTCCCTGATGTCCTTTGATAAATGAAACGATTTTTTTCTGAAGAGTTGGGGTCCTCTGCTTCACTTTTTTCTCTGATGCCTGCTTGCCTGGGCATCTTTCTTCTCTGCTTGGCATCTCTGCTTAGATGTTTTGCTTCATGTCTGTGTAACCATCCACTGGTCTTTGTCTCACAAATATTTTGGGGTCATCAGGTGCTTTCCTCTGGTCGTCTAAAATAGATACCTCCACTTTCTTTCCTCTCCTTCTCTTTTTAACCCTTACAACCCAGACTTATCATTCATTTGGAATGTTCTTTTCCAGTTACTAATGACGTGAGGGGGAAAAAACAAATAAACAACCTTCGCCTTCCATCTTAGAATCAATTAAGTGACTTGTCCAGGGTCACACAGCTATGAAGTATCTAAAATCCAGAACTCCTGTCTCCATGCTATTCTGATCTTCTAGTTGCTAAATCCTTTTCTCAATCCTCATTCTCTTCGACTTTTCTGGAGCCATTGACGCTGTGGATCCCTCTGGCTTCCTCAATACTCTTTTCTGCCTTTTGGGACATCATTCTCTCCTGATTCTCTTTCTCATCTGATTGCTACTTCTCTGCCTCCTTTGCTGGTTCCTTGTCCAGATCACTCCCTCTAACGATAGCTGTCCCTCAGGGTTCTTTCCTGGGTTCTTTTTTCCTTCTCCCTCAATACTATTTCTCGTGGTAATCTCAGTTCCTGTGGACTTTGTTACCATTTCTTAAATCTACCTATCCTGCTCTGCCTCTTTGAGGACCAACAGACTTACATCTGCAACTGCCTTTCAGTCCTCTCAAACTGGGTATCTCGGAGACATCTTAAACTCAATATGTCTAAAACTTAACTCACATTTCCCTCTAAACCCTCCTCCCCTCTTCCCTGTTACTACAGAGGGCAACACTCTCTTCCCTGACTCAGTTCACAAGCTAAGAATCATCGAGGATTCTTTACTCTCTCTCATCCCTCATATCCACTAAGTTGCCAAGTCCCATCTTCAACATTTCTCATACATGCACCATCGCCTCTCCTCTGACCCTGCCACCCTCTGGTTCAGGCTCTTATCACCTCTCATCTGGAGTATTGCAAAAGCCTGGCTGTGGGACCGCCTGCCTCAGGTCTCTCCCCACTCTAATCCATCCTTCATTCAGCTGTCAGAGTGCTTTTCCTAAAGCAGAGATTCACCCATGGCTCCCCCCCAATAAACTCCTATGGCTCCCTATTGCCTTCAGAATCAAAATTTAAAATCCCCTGTCATTTGAAACCCTTCATAACCCACCGCCTCCTACTTTTCTAGCCCCCTTGTTCTTTATGCCCCTTTGATCCAGTGGCACAGACCTCCTTGCTCAGCTTTCTCTCTTAACTCAGGCTGCCAACCTCTCTGGTTTCCTTAAGTCCCAACTAAAATCCCATCTTTTACATCTTTCCCAGCCTCTCTTGGTGCCTTTCCTCTGTTAATTATTTCTTGTTTATCCTACATATAGTTTCTTTGTACATGGTTGGTTGTTGTCTCCTCCTTTAGACTGTGAGCCCCTGGAGGGCAGGGGCTTGTCCTTTTCTGATATCTTCAGAGCTTAGCACATAGTGTCTTGTATGTAGTAGGCAAGTAATAAATGTTTGCTGCTTTATTGATTAATTGATCTTCTGTACTATAGCTGCTCTACAGCCTCTTCCACCAAAATGGAGAGAGGGCTTAGCTTCTGTAGCCAGACCCTCAGGATTTTTGTAGCCTCACTTAAACAGGCAGCCAGCAAAAGCCCTCACACTTATATGAAGTTTATCTTTTAAGCTTCTTTTTGCCTTCTACAGTTTAGAGGGGGGTCCTTAAACGAAACTCTTTTGTTGTTTGTCTTCTCTTTCCTTTCCTTTTCTTTTCTCCCTTACCTTCTATCTTAGATTCAATCCAGTGTATTGATTCCAAGACAGAAGTGGTAAGGACTAGGCAATGAGGGTTAAGTGACTTACCCAGGGTCACACAGTTAGAAAATATCTGAGGCCAGATTTGAACCCAGAATCTTCCATCTCTAGACCTGACTCTCTATCCACTGAACCACCTAGCTTACCCCTCATCCTTCATTTTCAAAGAGGATCGATAACCTCACTGGATGATATCTTGTCATCAGGTGAATTGGATTTAAGTGAGGCTAAGTTACATCAAGTTGTCAGTCTCCATCTTTCTTTCAGAGTCATTGAAGTCTGTTTGTAAGACAAAAGTAAGGATGACTGGCAATGGCCCAGCATGCAGGGGATGACTGTGGAGTGTTCAATGTCTGACCAGACTCTAAATGTTCCACAGTGCCTGCTTCAGCCACTTTCATGGCCATTGGAACAAATGGTCCTTATCTACCATTCCAAGTGGGAGAAGTCTTTGTGTGCTTGGGGTAGACATCCCCCTAGCCACTGATGGGTTGGAGTCAACCTGGTTTAGCCCCTCTGCTCAGACAATTTTACTGGGTGGTGGTGGCCATTGCATATGCTCCAGTTTCTTGGAGCCACAGGTGAGAGTTGGGTGAAAGGTGGACCCCAAAGGTGGATGAGCAGCCCTGAATTCTTTTTTGAATTAGTATCTGAAATTTCTTTTACTTCTCGTTTTTCCTTTGGGTCATGCTAATCTTCATCTACTTCACACCCTCCCATGGAATCGCCTTGGCCGAACTGCTAGGCAACTGGCTAGAATGGGGTAAGAAGAATCATCAAACCTATTTGCTCGTGACCCAAGGTCCTGGGTCCACAAGCAAATTAACTCCAGAGTTAGGCTGCAAAAGGTTGGTGAAGCTTGTTCCAACCTTTGTCCTACTTCCCACCAGCACCAAAAATCACTACCCTCTGTTCTGCCACCCTTTATGTTTTTTCAAGCACTTAATACATTCATTATCTTTTAAAATTCTTAGAAGAGCTCTGTGAGGCCAGTAAGGAAGGGATTATTATCCCCATTTTGTGGATGAAGAAAATTAGGTCATTGTTAGTGTTTCAGTGATTCCAAGCTGCTCATTGCTGCAAAAGCCTACCTCTTCAGCATCAATATTCTCTCTGTGATGCTCTGGGGCTGCACATTTTGGAACACCATAGTCTTAGAAGAATCAAAATTGCAGGTGACTCAAAGGGCAATGGAAAAACACATGGTGGGCGTAAGCAGAATCCAGCATATTTACCCAATGATGACGCACATTCAAAAAATGGCACAAATAACATCATCAAGGACATGTCTGAATGAAAAGAAGGTGGGTGGGTCACTTAGTAAGAGAGAAGGATAGCAGTGAATACTGCACTGGTATCCACCAAATAGCAAAAAGCAAAATAAATCAAAACAGAGGAAGGTCTACCAGATGGAGTATTCATGTAAAGATGGACAAAGGAGCAGCTAGGTGTCCCAGGATTGAGAGACAGACCAGGAATCAGGAGGAACTGGGTTCAAATTTAGCCTCAGATACTTACTAACTGTGTAACCCTAGGCAAGTCATTTAACTTTGTTTTCCTCAGTTTTTTCATCTGTAAAATGAACTGGAGAAAAGAATGGCAAACTGCTCTGGTATTTGTGCCAGGGAAACTCCAAATGGGGTTGTGAAGAGTTGGCCACTATTTACAACAGATTTTAAGAGGGTAATCATGAACAGTTTGGAGGGATCATAGATGCTTCCAGCAGAAGATAGTATCTAAACTGTATTAAAAAAGGAAGGGAAGGACTCTTTAAGGTAGAGATAAGAAGGAAGTGCATTCCAGTCCTGTGGAATGGCCAATGCCAAGGATCTGTGTGAGGAATGCATGTCTCAGGGCCATTCAAGTATTAAAATAAATCGAGATAAGGAACCTGAAGCTTGGAGAAGCTGACTTGTCCAGAGTCCCATGGCTAGTTGGTGAGAAAGTCAGGAAAAAATAAAGTCCTCTGGGCTCCTAGTCCAGCCCTTTCCATTATATCTGAAGAATTCTTCCCCCAGCAAGCTGTGCCAGTGCTGGTCCTCCCCAATCTCTTCTTCATTTCCTTCTCTTCCCGCCCCCTTCCAGTTCATTGCTTTAAGCCAGTGCCTCTCAGAGAAGAAGCACTGGGTCATTTGAATTGTCAGGGTACAATTTTCAACTTGGATTTCTCTATACACTTTTGATGGGGAACATGATATCTTGAGACTGCAGCTGTTCTGATTCTAGAAATAGCTCTGAGCTCACAGAAACACTACTGCAGTTAGAGTGATGGGGGGTGGAGGGGATGGTTGCAGAGGAAACCCTCAAAGAATTTAGCCTCATTGGCTCTGGGGAGCCCCCAGCCACACCAAGAGGTGTCTCTGCCTGCTGCCAGGGTTGGATGGAGTCACCAAAGAAATGAGAAATGAGCTGAGAAGGGTTGACTGCCCACAGAACAGACAGGCTTCTACCACCTGGCCTGGTGTCTGCAATAGGCTAATGGGAACCTGGTTTCTTGGGTTTTCTCCACTCCTTATTTCAGCATTGGTGAGGCTACAAAGCCACTCTTTGTGATCAGGCTAGGGTTAATGCTTTCTAGGAAGACCTTTCCACACTTGGCATATGGTTCCCCTTGGGGAGTCTGTTATAACCCAAAGCACTTATGTATGATCCAGGAGATTTAGCCAAAGAAAATTCTCCACCAAGAACATCCCCACATATCCCTACAGGCTTTGAAATTCATGGCCTTTGAGTCAATGGTAATTTTTTCCATGTGTAATGAAAAGAGCATTGGGTTCTGAGTCATCAGCCTCAGCCAATTACTAGCTGTACCATTGTGGGTAAATCACTTAATTTCTCTGAATCTCAGTTTCTTCATCTGTAAAGAGGGGATAATAGGGAGCAGCTGGGTGGTTCAGTGGATTGAGAGAGTGAATAGAGATAGGAAATTCTAGGTTCAAATCTGGCCTCAGATACTTCCCAGCTGGGTGACCCTGGGCAAGTCACTTAACTCCCATTGCCTAGCCCTTACCACTCTTCTGCCTTGGAATCAGTACATGGTATTGACTCCAAGACAAAAGGTAAGGGTTTATAAAAGGGGGGGGGGAGATGATATTGCTTATAGACTTTATAGTGTGTTATAAAGAAAACACTTTGGAAGCATTTTTAGGAGGACTTGGCTGGATGCTTATCAAATGTGTGCTTCATGTGTGAAGTTGGGAGGTGTAGTTAACATGGTGGATGATAGATGGTGGTTGTTCAGTCATTTCAGTTCAGCCTGACTCTTTGTGACCCCATTTGGGGTTTTCTTGGCAAAGATATTGGAGGGGTTTCATTTCCTTCAGCAGCTCATTTTAGAGATGAGGAAACTGAGGCAAACAGGCTTAAGTGACTTTCCTGTGGTCACATATCTATCTGAGGACAGTTTTGAACTCAGGAAGATGAGTTTTCCTGATTCCAGGCCAGGTGCTCTATCTGCGCCACCTAGACAGATACAGAAACATCTTTACAGGTTCGATTATTAAGTGAAATCTAGTAAGATGAATTTTATTGCAAAGAAATGTAGTGCCTGACACTTAAAGAGATTGGGGTTTCACAAATATAGAATGTGAGGAGTTGAGGCTATCTGACAGTTTATAGGTAAAAGACATGGATGTTTTGGTGGATTGCAAGCTTGGCATGACATAGTAGCCAAAAAAAAAAAACCCTAATGGGATCACCACCTGTCTGTACTGACTTATTTGAGAAGTGGCAGAAAAGCTTTTGTTCGGAAATTCCATGATTGGAAAAGGAAGTGGTCTGGTCAAGGAGTAGCCCAAGGGAAAGCCTTGCCATTGGACTGGTGCTACCAACCTAGAACAAAACTCACTTTAGGCAGATCCCCAGTGGAGGATTGACAAGGAAATGTGGATCAGAAAACTTAGATCTGGAAGGGATCTTAGTGGTTAGGAATCTCTGATGATGGAAGGAGTACTCACACCAGTAAGGTCACAGGTCTACCGATGCATTGATCTTGGCCTGCAATAATAGAAGTAGGGGGCTTAGAATAAGAGAGGTCAGAGTTCCACTCTGCTTTGTCCTAGTCAGCCAATCTGGAACACTGTTCAATTTTGGGCTCTGAACTTTCAGAAGGATGTTGACCATCTGGAGCATTGAAAAGAAAGATGACCCAAATGGCTAGATGACTGCAGCCATGCCATTGACGGAATTGGGCATGTTTAGCCAGGAGAGGAGAATGATCAATGATTGGGGGGAGCATGACGGCTGCCTTCAAGGAGATTGAGATGGAGTAGAAAGAACTTGAGTGGAGACGAGTCATCAGGATTGAAGACCCCACTCTGCCACTTACTAACTGTGTAGCTTCAGGCAAGTCAAAAACTTCTCTTAGCTCAGTTTCCTAGTCTGTCAGAGGGGAATGTATGGTCGATATGGAAAGGGAAAGTCTGGACTCAGTGATCTCGAAGGAAGCTAAGTATGTGTTCTTTCCAGCTCTAACATTCTTTAATTCCATAAT
The DNA here is from genome assembly GCF_027887165.1 of Monodelphis domestica. NCBI lineage: Eukaryota > Metazoa > Chordata > Mammalia > Didelphimorphia > Didelphidae > Monodelphis > Monodelphis domestica. Next base: position 418,741,030 of record NC_077229.1, on the reverse strand, counting down.
CTGATATAATGGGCTGTTTTGCAAGAGTGGGATTCAACTTCTTCCATTTGGCCCCAAAGGGCAGAACTAGGAGAAATGACTGGAGTGTACAAAGAAGAAAATTTACGCTTGATATCAGAGAAAAAATGCCTAATAATTAAAGCTGCTCCCAAATGGAATGGGGTACTTTGGGATGTTGTGGTTGTTTAGTCATTTTTTTTGTCTTAAATGATTCTTTGTGATGCCATTTATGATTTTCATAGAAAAGATACTATAGATGTTTGCCATTTTCTTCTCATCTGTATAGATGAGGAAACTGAGGCAAACAGAGTTAAGTGACTTGCTTAGGATTATATAGCTAGTGAGTGTCTGAGGCCAGATTTGAATTCACAAATATGAATTCCTTTTATTGAAAGTCTTCTGTTGGAGATTGGATGGTCACTTAAATACATCTTGTAGACAAAATTATTCATCTTTCTCTCTTTCTCTTCCCCTCTTTCCCTCTCTCTCTCCCTCTCCTTCCCTCCCTCCTTCTCTATCTCTGCCTGTCTGTTCCCCTTCCCCCTCTGTCTCTCTCTCTTTCTCTCTTCTCTGTCTGTCTGTCTGCCTTTCCTCCTCTTTCTCTTCCTCTCCCCATCTGCCTGTCTTTGTCTGTCTCTTTTTCTCTCTTTCTCCTGCTCTGTCTCTCACTATCTGTCTCTGTGTCTCTGTCTCTGTCTCTGTCTCTCTCTCTGTCTTTGTCTGTCTGTCTCTGTCTCTGCCCCTCCTTTCCTGTCTCTGGCTGTTTGTCTTTTCCTCTCTCCCTCTCTCCTATCTTCTCTATCTGTCTTTCTGCCTCTCCCTCTCTCTGTCTCTGTCTCTCTCTTTTCTCTGTCTCTGTCTTTCCTTTTCTTTCTCTTCCTCTCCCCATTTCTGTCTGTCTTTGTTTTTGTCTGCCTCTCTTTTCCTCTTTCTGTGTCTGTCTGTCTCCCCCCCTCTCTGTTTCTTGCTATCTCTTTCTCTCTGTCTCTGTCTGTCTGTCTCTCTTTCCCTCTCTCTGTCTCTGTGTCTGTGTCTCTCTTTGTCTCTGTCTCACCATCTCACCGGGGCTGGAAGTGCAGAAGCTACTCCCAGTCTAAGACTGATGCCCATGGAAGCTTTGGCTTGGTCTTTTTCCCCAGCCTAGCCTGGTTTGCCCCTCTGTAGGCAGCCACACGGCCCCCTCTTCCCGGGCTTGCCCCGGAGGAGCTGTAGCCTTCCTGCTGCTCAGAACTCTCCAGCTCAAGAGAAGAGGCAGCCGTAGCCTCTCCCCAGAGCAGGGCTGGCAGGTGCACGCCAGCGCCATGCCTGTCCATGGAAGAGATTCTTGAGTGGATACAGGTGGATTAGATGGCCTCTGAGATGCTGGAGTTCTCCCGACTGTGAAGTGTTACATAAATAAAGGACTCCATTAGATGAGCGGCTAGCCGTGCGCCTTTCTTCCCCAGTCCTTGCTTTGACAGACAGTCTCTGGCCCAGTTGTTTCACATGTCTACAGGGCGTTCCAGGGGCTCCTCTGTCCTAAACTCAGGGCCACAATGTCTTCATTCCACCCCCCCAAATCCGCCAACAGCAACCCACTTACTCTCGTCTTAGAATCAATGCTGTATATTGGTTCCAAGGCATTCGAGGGACGAGACTTGCCCAGGGTCACCCAAGGAGGAAGTATTTGAAGCTAGATTTGAAACTAGGACCTCCCTTCTCTAGGTCTGGTTCTCTATTCACTGGGCCACCTGGCTGCAACCTTTTCATTCCCCTTTTCTGGAATACCTCCCTCCTGGGATGCCAAAGATGGGATCTGGCAGAGACAAGGACTCAGTATTCCTTTCTCTTCTGCTCCCCCTTCCCCATAATTTTGGAGCCCAAACCCCTGAGCAAGCAAAGGCTGAGGATGCAAGCTCTGCTCGCTCCTGCTCTCAAGCAGCAAAAAGCTTCCTTGGGGACCAACTCTCTAACTGTCACTTAAAGCCTCTCTCCTGCTTCCTGGTGGCACAGAGGTGCAGCATTCTTTGGTCCTTACTCTCTTTCTTCTGCCCCTTCCGCCGGTCTCATCTGCATCAGCCAGTGAGCCAGGGAAAAGATCAGTGGAGCGAAGTTGGGGTTCTCATGATCAGAACTTACTATGAAACGGAGAGGCACCCCATGGGCACCCTGCCAGATTTGGGCCTAGAAAGCACTCCTCCCCCAATTGCCCCCCCCACTTATCCCAGGTCTAATTGTCTTTTTAAAAATTTTATTTAATGGATTAATTAAGAACATTTTTCCATGATTACATGATTTCTCTCCCCTCCTCCCACCCCTCTGGTAGCCAATGCACACATCCCCTGGGTTTTACATGTGTCAAGACCTATTTCCATATTACTAATTGTCTTTTAATCCTTTTAAAAATACAAAGTTGAATTCTTTCCTAGTATTCCTAGCTCATATCTACAGACTCACACAGGCCGGGCTTTTCCATTCACCAAAAAGAATATTAAAAACAAGTTTTTCTGTAGTGTAAGTAATATATCTCTTATTTTACAACATGACAGACAGGGAAATGTATGACACAATAACGGATGTACCATCTATGTCATATTAACTGCTTTTTTAAGTAGGGGAGGAAAAAGAGAGATTTTACATGACATTTATCAGGAGGAGCCTTTTAACTGTCAGATGGTCTATAATTTGAATTTCAGAAGGTTATCCAAAGGAAGGCCCATTCGTTTATAATTTTCTAATCATATAGCGAATGTGAGAATTTGTTTCTCTTGAATATTTATTATAATTTATTGTATGTTTATAACAAGTCATATATACTATATTATGTTGTTATATAAAAATAATTAAAAAACCTATGTCTTCACACAAAAACCCCCAAGGAAACCCAGGCTTACCTTTTTATAAAACCATTTGGTACCTGTCCCTACTGTGTACTCCCAGTGAAGATTCCGCATGGCTCAGAGAAGGATGACTTAACTGATAGAGATGTCCTCTTAGACCAGTCACATTTGTTGTTCAGTCATTTCAGTTATGTCT